>NC_080168.1:99322022-99631644 GCF_950295315.1 Erinaceus europaeus | reverse complement strand
AAATACCTAAAAAGACACCATAAAGTTCATAATGAAGGGAGTCGGGCAGTAGCGCAACAAGATAAGCGCAGGTGGCGCAAAGCGCAAGGATGGGGCCTAAGGGTCCTGGTTTGAGCCCCTGGCTCCCCAGCCTGCAGGCAGTGAAGCTCCCCACTTCACAGGCAGTGAAGCAGGTCTTCAGGTGTCTGTCTTTCTCTCCCCCTCTGTCTTCCTCTCCTCTCTCCATTTCTCTCTGTCCTATCTAACAATGACAACATCAATAACAATAATTACAACAACAATAAAAAACAACAAGGGCAACAAAAAGGGAAAGTAAATAAATAATAAAAAAAGAAAAACAAAACAAAAAAATCATAATGAAATAGTGTCTACGTAGACTTAGATACACTCCTCACCTATTTCCTATTACATTCTCTCACTCACTCCAAAGCTAACCTTAGCAAAGCAAGGACTGCAAAAGCTGAATAAGGGCAAGAGACTGGCATACTTTAACGATGACTCTTTAGTCACTATAAGGCCACCTCATCAGCTGGGACCCTAGTCAAGGAGTCCTGAGATTCCCAAACAGACATGATGGGCCTAGGCCTCGAATAAATCTCTCTCTCCATTGTTACCAGTCATCTCTATCAGGAACAACATAACAGACCCCTTTGTGGGCCCTCATAGGACCTTGCCCTCAATGTGGATCAACAACAGTAGAGAATGTTCCATCCTACAAAGGGAGGATGGACAAGATACTCTATGCTACACCTGAGGAAGATGGGTCGATGTTGGGGCAGCTTGGAACGTTCCTACTGATGATCACAGAATATGAGCTCAGATCCACAGGGATGCAGAGGTCACATAGGCTCCTAAGCTGAATATGGGCCCCAGATCACATCAAGTCGATGGGCTTTACAGTCAACAATATTTATATACTTTTCCCATATTTGGAAGCTACTCTCTTCCCTGATCCAGCTTTCTGGTCCTTTTCCAGCCATGATGTCATCTCTCCAGACAATAACTTGGATCAACCTGTATATCAGATGTCAGGCTCAGGGGGAAAAAAAACCTAGTATAGTCATGGGCCCTTTGGAATATGACTAAAATATGCCTTCTAACTCTCTACAAAACAGACACACAGACCCCAACTCTTCATCTGCAATATTCCAGCCTTTAGGTTCATGGTTAGCTAACAATTTGTTTGGCTTTATATGTTAACTCTTCTTTCAGCCACCAGGTTCCAGATGCTACCATGATGCCAACCAGACTTCCCTGGGCAGAGGACCCTACCAATGTGTCCTGGAGCCCCACTTCCCCAGAGCCCCACCCAACTAGGGAAAGAGAGAGACAAACTGGGAGTATGGATCGACCTATCAACGCCCATGTTCAGCAGGGAAGCAATTACAGAAGCCAGACTTTCCACCTTCTGCATCCCACAATGACCCTAAATCCGTATTCCCAGAGGGATAAAGAATAGGAAAGCTATGAGGGGAAGGGATAGGATATGGAGTTCTGGTGGTGGGAATTGTGTGGAGTTTTACCCCTCTTATCCTATGTTTTGTTTTTTTTTTTTGTAGTGTTTCCTTTTTGTAAATAAAATTTAAAAAGTTTAACAGAATTTTACCAAATATTCTGAAACCATACAAAGCACAGGTGGTAGTACACTTTTATTAAGGAATGATCATATGTCAGGCACTATCATGGAAACCAACACGGTTTAATTTGCTTTAATTTATTCTACCTTCCTCAATCAATCTCTCTCTCTCTCTCTCTCTCTTTCTCTCTCTCTTTCTCCCTCTCTCTCTCTTCTTTACCAGAACACTGATTAGCTCTGGCTTAAGGTGGTGCTGGGGACTGAGTTGGAACTTCAGAGCCTCTCTCTACCCCCATACTTATACTCTGTTTCAAGAGAGAATTTTTTAAGTGGGTTAAAAGATGGAGTGAGTATAACTGAACAGCATACATTTTTGAACCACGGATTGTCATAAGGGCTACATCTCAGCATAATATTCACTGCTTTATTCAGAACTTACCAAAAGTCTCCCTCCTTGACCGAAGCTTTCCCATTACTTGCATTGCTCACAATAGCTAATAGTTAATAGGCGAGGAAAGTTCCTCCCATGGAGCTTTCAAATGGGATACAGTCCCATCAGAGTCCCTTAGGGTCTCTGATCTAAGTCTTAGATCACAGCAATTCATTTTAGAATTCTGATCACCACACTTGTATCATAATCAATTTTATATTGCTTTGATCCACATAAGTGAGGCACTTTGGTATAGCAGAGATGGGAAACTGATATTGAAGCTAAGTTACCAATCATTGTCACAGTCTAAAGAAATCATTTTAGGGGAGTCGGGCGGTAGCACAGCGGGTTAAGCGCAGGTGGCGCAAAGCACAAGGACCAGTGTAAGGCTCCCGGTTCCAGCACTCAGCTCCCCATCTGCAGAGGAGTAGCTTCACAGGTGTGAAGCAGGTCTGCGGGTGTCTTTCTATCCCCCTCTCTGTCTTCCCCTCCTCTCTCCATTTCTCTCTGTCCTATCCAACAATGACGACATCAAATAACAACTACAATAATGAAACATCAAGGGCAACAAAAGGGAATAAATAAACTAAATAAATCAATTAATTAAAAAATATTTTTAAAAAAAGAAATCATTTTTGGGAGTCAGATGGTAGCGCACTGGGTTAAGCGCATGTGGCGCAAAGCACAAGGACTGGCTCAAGGGTCCCGGTTCAAGCCCCCGGCTCCCCACCTGCAAGGGAGTCACTTTACAGGCAGTGAAGCAGGTCAGCAGGTGTCTATCTTTCTCTCCCCCTCTCTGTCTTCCCCTCCTCTCTCCATTTCTCTCTGTCCTATCTAACAACGACATAAATAACAACAATAATAACTGCAACAACACTAAAAAACAAGGGCAACAAAAGGGAAAATAAATAAATATAAAAAATTTTTTTTTAATTTATCATTTTCAAAGAGGAAAGACTTTGACCAAACAAAACAGGATTAATCAACTACATAAAATTTCTTTATCACAGAAATAAACAATGAAACTGAGAAAAGTACCCAAGACAAATATGACACAGAGTACAAATGTCCTTAGTGTTAAAACAGAGTCCTTCCAAATAAAAAAAGAAAAGAGAAAGCATCTCAATGGAAAAGCTGTCTGAGGATATACATAGGTAATACTCAGAAAAAAAAAAACAAAAGGCAATACACATAACCAAAACCAACAATGAAGAAAAAAATAACTACCTCATTTTAAACACAGGCGCCAGTTAAAAGAAGTCTAGAATGCCAGTTTTAATTATAAATCTGAAACAAAGTTTTTAAAAAATCGTATTCAAAGTTAGCAATTCTACCAGACTGGTAGTCTTAGTGACTATTTATTCCTTGAGTTTCTTATGGAAAAAAATGTATGAATATGTATGAAAAGGCACAAAATATTTACATTTTTGATCCAGTGATTCTGTATTTGAGGAATGAGCTGATTATTCTTGGTTTTTAAAAAATTTTTTTTTAAATATACTTTTACATATTTAAACATTAAAAATATTTTATATATATTTTTATATATTATTTTCCCTTTTGTTGCCCTTGTTGTTTTTCACTGTCGTTGTTACTGATGTTGTCGTTGTTGGATAGGACAGAGAGAAATGGAGAGAGATGGGGAAGACAGAGAGGGAGAAAGATAGACAGACCTGCTTCACCACCTGTGGAGGGACTCCCCTGCAGGTGGGGAGCCGGACACTTGAACCTGGATCCTTGCAGGTCCTTGCACTTTGCTCCACCTGTGCTTAACCTGCTGCGCTACTGCCCAACTCCCAATTATTCTTGTTTTATCCCTCCAAATCACTACGCTATTCATATCTGTCCTGCTGTGACATATATGCATTAGATCTCTGAGTTTTGTTACTTTTGAGCTTTTAGTTGGGTTTGGCAAAAAAAAAAAGGCACTAATGGACATCAAAGAACAGAAAAAGGGAGATCTGGGGACATTTTTTCCCATCCTTCCTTTTCCTCCCTGCAGTGTAAGCAGCTTTGTTCCTTTAAGGCAGTTGTTGTCTACATTAGCATATCAGAATGATCTGGGGCTCTTCTTGCAGATTCAGTACGTCCAGATAGGATTTGAAAATTTGTATTTTAAATTGTTTTCTTTTAATTATGTACATTTTTCTTTTTGTGATTAATAGTAGATTATAAGATTACAGTGTACAGTTCCACACCACACTCATCACCAAAGTTCTGTATCCTTACCCTCCCACTTCCCAAAAATAACCACCATAGTTCTCATAAGTCTTAGAAACAGTTTGCTTGCTTCTGTTTGTTGTGTTTGCAAGTCCATGTGTATTAGAGCTCTAGATTCCACATATGAGTGAAACCATACGGAGGTTGTCTTCCATCTCTTTCCTTATTTCACTAAGCATAGTCATCTCCAGTCCTATCTTTTTTGTCCCAATCAAATTGTTTTCTAAATGTTGCTGACGCTGTTGGTCCAAGAACCACACTTTGAGAAGCACAGATTTATGGCTACAGTTCCCAGTGGGCAGCCCTACTCTTGAACTGAGTTTCTGTTTCTGCCACATGGCAAACCCAATCCACTCTCCCTCCAGTTTAGGCAAAGTAAGGGCTTGTTTACCAGCATTTGAGTGCTTCACCAGTCCTTATGGATTCCACTAATCACACCTTCTGTAATCAGTTCTTTCCCTAAAGCTTCTTGAATTAAATGTTTTGAATATGCCATTCGTTTCCTGCTAAAATTCTAGTTGGTGCAGAGATTTATCCTAGGGAAAACTGTAAAAGATGCAGGCACAGAATTAACATGTAACAGTGTTCTTTGCTGCACAATCTACAATGCAACATTAGAAATAAGGTATACAGGGGAGGGCTGGGTGGTAGCACACCGGTTAAGCACACATAGTGCACAAGGACCATTGCAAGGACCCTGTTCAAGTCCCCAGCTCCCCACCTACATAGGGGCTGCTTCATAAGTGGTGAAGCACTTTTGCAGATGTCTGTCTTTCGGTCCCCCTCTGCCTTCCCCTCCTCTCTCAGTTTCTCTCTGTCCTATCCAACAACAACAACAGCAACAATAACAACAAATGGAAAAGGATGGCCACCAGGAGCAGTGGATTCATAGTGCAGGCACTGAGTCCCAGTGATAACCCTGGAAGCAATAAATAAATATATTCATCAAATAGGAGAAGATAGAATATGTTGCTATTATAAATGACTAACTGCATAATTGCATTGACAAATACAAGGACTGTTCTTGATGCAGTGTTTAAGAGAGTGTTCTAATTTGATAATTAGGTTCCTTAGGTTCAAACTGAAAGGTGAAATGAAAAAGAAAGAGTTTGGATTGCAATAATTACATCAGTTGTTTACTGAAGGATCTGATTTGCCAGCATACTTGTATTGATCTGACTGGATATTTTGAACCACAAGTGTAACCCTAATTTTATTATTTTTTAAATTTTTTATTTAAGAAAGGATTAGTAAACAAAAACATAAGGTAGAAGGGGTACAACTCCACACACTTCCCATCACCCAATCCCCATAACCCACCCCCCCCCCTCCCATGGTAGCTTTCCCATTCTCTAGCCCTCTGGGAGCATGGACCCAGGGTCGTTGAGGGTTGCAGAAGGTAGAAGGTCTGGCTTCTGTAATTGCTTCCCCGCTGAACATGGGCGTTGACTGGTCAGTCCATACTCCCAGTCTGCCTCTCTCTTTCCCTAGTAAGGTGTGTCTCTGGGGAAGCTGAGCTCCAGGACACATTGGTGGGGTCTTCAATCCAGGGAAGCCTAGCCAGCATCCTGGTGGCATCTGGAACCTGGTGATTGAAAAGAGAGTTAACATATGAGGCCAAACAATTTGTTGAGCAATCATGGATCCCAAGCTTGGAATAGTGGAGAGGAAGTGTTAGGGAGGTACTCACTGCAAACTCTAGTGTACTTCTGCTTTCAGGTATATATTTTGCAGTAGTTTATGGATACATGTGCACATAAGCTCTCTCTCACAGAAACTGGTGTATATCTAGATTATGGGACTTTGTTAGAAAGTGAACTACCTGAGATGAAATTAGAGTGTACTATAAAAGGAAAGGTCTCACCCGAGTAATGAAGTTGAAGGGTTGTCATTCCACACGTGAAGTCTCTGGATACAGTCTGAGGTGAAGCATATTGAGGTGGCAATCGTTGCTTTGGTTAGGTTGTGATCAGCGGATGCAATATTATTTGGTTTGGATTAGGAGATGCATACAGGAAAGTGGGCCCTATCCAAGGGTTCCAGGACTGGGGGAAGTAGGGGCTCTATAGTGAAGATGTGAGGTTCCTGCTGTCTTAGGGTTCAAAAAGACAATCGATAGTTAATATTATCATCACTTTATTTGTTAATTGGGTTAACTTTGAAAAGTCCCTTTGTTATGGTTTGCTGTACAGTACCCAGTATCTTGTATATAGCTGTGTTATTGGATGCTTCTAATCTACTTGGTCTAGGCTTTTGAGAGAGTCCGCATATCAAATACACAGCCTATATATTAAAAAGATTCAGTTTGTCTTTTGAGAAACTTTGAGACATACAATTGATTTCCCCCTCTCATATTAATTAACTACTGATTTATATGTCGACATTTTGCTAGGAGTGTACATAAACACCATTCCCACCACCAAAGGGTAACCCTAATTTTAAAATGTCTATATTTCCAGCCGGTTTTGCTACTGATATCACAGTTGACATTACATAAGCATATTTATATTATAATCACTCAATTCAAGTTTCATAGCGTTTAATAAGATATGCTTAAATATAAAGAGATGGCTATTGTGATCTAGCAATGGAGCTATTTTTTCATGTTACAGTCCACAAAGTTCCTGCTCTCACAGGAATTACTGTGTAAGCAGAAACGTAAATCACAAATAAAGATGCAATGTGGACTAGTAGAAAAAAACACAAGTTGCAGTTAAAATACCAGAGACTAAGTCTGGACATTGT
Source organism: Erinaceus europaeus (assembly GCF_950295315.1). Lineage (NCBI taxonomy): Eukaryota > Metazoa > Chordata > Mammalia > Eulipotyphla > Erinaceidae > Erinaceus > Erinaceus europaeus. Next base: position 99,624,673 of record NC_080168.1, on the reverse strand, counting down.
CACTGCAATTAAGCAGTCTATGAAGTCTTTTGCAGGGTATATAGTAGAACATAAATTAGAAAGCTCAATTATGTAATCAGGGAATCATGGAAAACTTTTTCATCAGTGTCTCAGTGCTCTGTGGCATGCATAGCAAGTATATATTTACCAAGTCTGAGTTAACATTAGTTTATCCTTTTAATTCTCTCTGCTTCAGAACAGACGTAGACATTGTCCTCTCTGAATGCACACAACTACAAAAGCTGTGGCAGATTGGCCATACTGAGAGTGAAAATGCAAAACACAGAGTTGATGGTTAAGACAGAGGTGGCATTCTTAGAAGGGAAATGGAGTATGTTATCCTTGACTCTTAATTAGAGTAGGGTTACATAAAGAAAACTGGGAGGGCTGCTTAGGAATCCAGTTTATGGAAAAGAAGAAAAATAACATTTGTCAAATGGCAATCTAATTAAAGACTACTGTCATCAAACTCATACTGACTGATGTGTCCAAATAAAACCTGAATGTTGGATAAAATTGAAATACTGAATGGAGGAATATAAGTCATTGAAAATCAGTGAGGTCTCCAGTTCTAACATTTCCTTCTTTGATCATAGCATTATCCTAAACTCCAAACCATCCCATCCTTCCACTTCTAGTTAATCGTCTATTCATCTAAATGATAAAGTCTATATTTTACTTTTCCTTATTCTTTCAGAATATTTGTCTGTTGCAACTTCATTTACCTTCCTACCCAGTATGATGCTGTTGTTGACCTTGCTAGTAGTATCCTTGCTTGAACACCAGATTAAACTGTCTCATCAGTACAGAGACATGTGTCATGGTCTGTTCTCCATACCTCGGTTTAAGGAAGAGCTAATGCCAATTTGCTTTGTGCATCCTCTGAAGCTGCCAAATCAGGGTGTAGAATCACAGAACAATCATTATTTTCTGCCCAAAACAAGGATAAAGAGCACAAAGGAAAATCTCTTCCAAATAGCCTTCTCATTAAGCAGGAAACTATATTAAATGACTCTATGAACATATGGTAACAACAAACGATACAATCAGATTCTCTTAAGAAACAAAATAATCCTGAAAATCTCTCTGTAGAGTAGGCTTGAAATACAGCAATGCTACTCTTACTCATTACTTGTTGTCACAGTGACCTTGATTCAATAACTAAAGGCATACATAATCAACCCATTCTTTTTTTCTTTATAAAATGGAAATTTTGGAACTCTCACAAGGCTAGACATGGACCTTCCATATGACCCTGTAATTCCTCTCCTGGGAATATACCCCAAGGACTCCATAACACCCAACCAAAAAGATGTGTGTACTCCTATGTTTATTGCAGCACTGTTGTTTTCGACGGGTTATGTTGTTTTCGCCGGGTTATGTTGTTTTCGCCGGGCTGGCTTCACGGGCGGGTAACAGACGAACAGGGACTCATGGTTGAGCTGTAGGCAGTATCTCTTTATTCATGCAGGACGCAGCACAATCTAAGACGAGCTAAGTTAAACTCCAAGTACAGTAAAACTCACAATGCTGTCTTTATATATACTTGCCAAGTAGGGTGGAAACAGGATGTGACATAGAGAGGGTGGAGAGAAAAGTGACTGGTAAAAATCAGAGTGTGACAAGGAGGGGGCAGATTAGGCGAGAATCCTATCACTGAACCACAAATGCCCTGGAGGGAGGGTGGAACTTGTTAACAGTGGTTATGTAAATAGAATGAAGTGGTTATGTAAGTAGAATAGTGTTAAGCAGGGGGGATTTAAACCAAATGAAACAGAAGGGGTCTCATGCATACCAACACAGCACAATTCATAATAGCTAAAACCTGGAAGCAACTCAAGTGCCCAACAACGGACAAGTGGCTGAGAAAGCTGTGGTATATATACACAATGGAATACTATGCAGCTACTAAGAACAATGAACTCAACTTCTCTGACCCATCTTGGTCAGAGCTAGAAGGAATTATGTTAAGTGAGCTAAGTCAGAAAAATAAAGATGAGTATGGGATGATCCCACTCATCAACAGAAGTTGAGAAAGAAGATCAGAAAGGGAAACTAAAGGCAGGATCTGACTAAATTGAAAGTAGGGCACCAAAGTAAAAACCCTGTGGTGAGTGGGAGAGTGGACATGCAGCTTCCTGGGCTGTCGGGTGGGTGGGATGGGACACAATCTTTTGGTGATGGGAATGGTGTTTATGTACACACCTATTAAATTGTAGTCATATAAATCACTATTTAATTAATATGAGAGGGGAAAAAATTGATTGTATGTCTAACAAAGGGACTTTTCAAAGCTAACCCAATTACCAAATAATGTGATGATAATAGTAACTATCCACTGTCTTCTCGAACCCTAAGACTGCAGGAACCTCACATTTCCACTATAGAGCCTAAACTTCTCCCAGTCCTGGTACACTAGGGTAGGACCCACTTTCCCGTATGCTTCTCCCAATTCTTATCAAATAATATTGCATCCGCTGATTGCAACCTAATCAATGCAACGAGTGCCACCCCAGCATGCTTCACTTCAGACTGTGTCCAGAGACTTCAGGTGTGGAATGACAACCCTTCAGCTTCATCACTCGGGTGCAACCTTTCCTTTCATAGTATTCTCTAATTCCATCCCATGTGGCTCACTTCCTTAACAAAGTCCCAAAACCTAGATATAGACCAGGTTCCAGGAGATAGAGCATATGTTCACACGTATCCATAAACTAGGGCAAATATATACCTGACAGTAGTACACTAGAGTTTGCAGTGAGTACCCCCCAACACTTCATCTCCACTATTCCAACCTTTGGGTCCATGATTCTTCAACAATTTGTTTGGCTTTGTATGTTAACTCTCTTTTCAGCCCCCAGGTTCCAGATGCCATTAGGATGTCGGCCAGGCTTCCCTAGACTGAAGACCCCACCAATGCGTCCTGGAGCTCTGCTTCCCCAAAGACTCACCCTACTAGGGAAAGAGAGAGGCAGACTGGGAGTATGGATAGACCAGTCAACGCCCATGTTCAGCAGGGAAGCAATTACAGAAGCTAGACCTCCCACCTTCTGCAACCCACAAGACCCTGGGTCCATGCTCCCAGAGGGATAGAGAATGGGAAAGCTATTGGGGAGGGGAGGGAGATTGGGTGGTGGGAATTGTGTGGTTTTGTAGCCCCCCATCCTATGATTTTGTTAATGTCTCCTTTCTTAAATAAATAAATAATTTTTAAATGGAAATTTTGACAAGACCATAGGATAAGAGGAGTATAATTCCACACAATTCCCACCACCAGAACTCCATATCCCACTCCCTCCCTTGAAAGCTTTCCTATTCTTTATCCCTTTGGAAGTATAGACCCAGGATCATTATGGGGTGCAGAAGGTAGGAGGTCTGGCTTCTGTAATTGCTTCCCCAGTGAAGATGGGTGTTGACAGGTCGATCCATACTCCCAGACTGTCTCTCTCTTTCCCTAATGTGAGATAGGGATCTTGGGAGGTGGGGTTCCAGGACACGTTGGTGGCATCATCTGCCCAGGGAAGTCAGGCTAGCATCATGGTAGCATCTGGAACCTGATGGCTGAAAATGCATTAAATATAAAGCAGAAGAAATTGTTGACTAATCATGAACCTAAAGACAAGAATATTGCAGATGAAGATTTGGTGGTCTCCATTTAGGAAAAAGCTAATAGGTCTATTTTAGGTATATTCCAAGGGGCACATGACTTTACTAGTTTTTGCCTGAATCTGATAGCTAACATGCAGGTGGACCCAAGGTATTGTCTGAGAAGATGGTGTCATAGTTGAAAAAAAGATTAGAAAGCTGGATCAGGGAAGAGAGTAGCTCCCAAATATGGAAAAAGTTTATAAATATTGTTAACTGTAAACTCCACTGATTTGATCTGGGGCCCATATTCAGCACAGGAGCCAGTGTAACCTCTGCATCCCTGTAGGTCTGAGCTCACATTCTGTGGTAACAGCTAGGAACATTCCAGGCTGCACTAATTTCAGGACCCATCATCCTCAGGTGGTAGATAAAGCATGTTATCCAACCTCCCTTCAGAGAATGGAACAGTGGCAGTGGAGAGAGGGATCTGTTAGAGTTCTAGGCCCATCATGTCTGTGTGGGAATCCCAGGACTCCCTGACTAGGGCCCCAGGTGGCCTGGTAGTGACTAAAGAGCCATCATTAAAGTATGCCAGTCTCTTGTGCTTATCCAGCTTTTGTAATCCTTACTTTGACAAGATTAGCTTTGGAGTGATTGAGGGAAGTGAAATAGGAAGTAGGTAAGGAAGGTGTCTAGATCTAGGTAGAAACTATTTGATTAGGTATTTTATGGTGTCTTTTTTAGGTCTTCCTACTTGCTTGCTACATTTATTATTCACTTACTGCAGACTATTATGCACTATTGCTTTAAGGTATATATTTTCCTCCCAACTTATGGATACATGTGTACATAAGCCCTATCTCATGAACCCTGGTCTATATCTAGGTTTTGAGACTTTGTTAGGAAGTGCACTACTTGAAATGGAATTAAGGAGTCCTATGAGCTAGGAAAGGTCTCACCCGAGTAATGAAGCTAGAGGGTTGACATTCCATGCCTGACATCTCTGGACATGGTCTGAAGTAAAGCATGTCCAGGTGGAACTGGCTGCATTGAATAGGTTGGGATCAGCAAATGCAGTATCAGTTGGTATGGATTGAGAGAGGCATGCAGGAAAGTGAGCCCTACCCCAAAAGTTCCAGGACTGGAAGAAATATGGGTTTATTAGAGAGTGGGGATAATCAACCCATTTTAAGCTACCTAGGTCATTCACTTATCAGATAAGAGAGCCATATATAATGACATGGATAGGTACCCAAGGATACAGAAATCAGATTGCCTTCCTAAGTAAATGTAATATGGAGCTGAAATAAAGTTACTTGAAATAGATGATTTTTACTATTTAACACACTGACCATGAAGTATTTTATAGCTACAGTCTAAATAAAAACAAACAAACAAACAAGAGAAAAAAGGAGACTCTTCATCAAAGGAAACTAAAGTCCTAGACCTCACATCTTACATAAAGGGGACTCAAGTTTTTTAGGTAGCTCTTTATTTTAATAACTAGATGGTAAAAGACTGAGAGTGGGTTAATTGAAACAGGATGCTTTCCTTCTTAATTACTGCTGAGACTAAATAATTAGTGCACACATAAAAAGAGGAAAGGAATTAAAACCTAAGAAATATAGGACATTTTATTTCTATAACATTTTATTTCTATAACTCTTTTTCTGTTCAGTACCCTTGCAATTTCCTCTGAAAACCTTCCACCTTCTCTATGTTAGTCATAGACTGTAAGTAGAGAAAACATTGGTTTTGCAGGATCTTCCCATGTCTGGATTATCTAGCAATGAATACTCAGTTTAAATGGGTCAGTCCTAGAGCCTCGTCATTCCTGTAAACTGAAATCACCCAGCCTTGATCTAGCACATTAATGCATAGACATAAGAACATCATACTTCTTCAGGATTTGCTCAACAGGGTTTGTGTACATTTTCTAATTTTTTTTTCTTTTTATATTGGAGATAGAACTAGGAAACCAGCTGAATAGTATATGTGGAGAAAACTGAGTCAGAAAGAAGCTATGCAGAGCAAGAGAATCTTGGCTACATAAAGTTTCTGGCTCAGTGGTCCCTAGCTGCTTTCTTGCCTTTCTAGTTTTAGGAGCCAATCCATTTCCATTTTGCCTCAGCTAATTCAATATGAATTTTTACATCTTTCAACCAATACATAATTGCAAGAATTTTTATTGTATTATATGTAAATGAGCTTAATTCTCTCAGTAAAATGTCAGAAATTCAGGTTGGAATGGAAAATAAAATCCAGTTATTGAAAATGAAAGACTTCTAAAATAAATGAATAAAGTAAAATATTTTGCAAATGCAAACCAGACAGACATACAAGACCAATATAACTCATATCTGAAATTTAAACAGAAAAAGCATTAGCCCTTTGTGCTGATAAATCAGATGCGCCGTGGAAGAGACATAGCAGGGCTGATGTAGATGCTGAAGAATGTCAAGGAACTGTTGTTTCTGTTGGATCATTCTTGGCATTCTAATTTGATGGATGCTTCAACTTCAGATATCACATCCATGTTCCAGAAAGGAATGCAAAAGGAGAAAAGGGATAACATCTAAATAAAGAAAGAGGGTAACATAATGGTTATTCAAAAGGGTTTTCATGCCTGAGGCTCCACAGCCCCAGGTTCAGTCCCCCACAACACCATAAAACACAGCTGAGCAATGTTCTAATTTAAAATAAATTAATTAAGAAAACAAAGGTTTCTAGGAATCATTGGTCAAGATCTATCTTACATCTCACTGATAACAAGCAATCCCACATACAGACTAGTTATTCTCACATCTCTTTCATAGAACCATAAATTACTTGATAAAATACTGTTGGGAAGTAATTTGGTAGTATGATCTGGATCCTACAAAATTTTTACATCCTTTGATCAAATTCTTTTTGGGGAAATATATCTTCCCACTCTTATTTTCATGAAAAAGATTTTTTGTAAATATCTTCAGTCTCTTTGTGTTACCTCCTGTCTCAGACTTCCCCAGGAAGACTGAATGACTTCTCGGCTTAGTGCTTTTAGGGCACAAAACAGGCACAACTTCTCTTGGGAACTGAGCCATCTCTTTACAGGAAACACACATTTTCATTGTTCCCACAAGGTTTCTGGTATTTTATAGTGTTAAGTTCATAGTGAGGAAGACTTAGTTATCCAAATGTACCTCGATTGGACAAGTAACAATGCTCAGTTCTGGGCCACAGGTTGCTACATACACAAGCCACTTCTTTTTTTTCCCTCCAGGGTTATTGCTGGGGCTCAGTGCCTGCACTACGAATCCACTGCTCCTGGCAGCCTTTTTTTTTTTTTTCTTTTCCATTTTATTGGATAGGACAGAGAGAAATTGAGAGAGGAGGGGGAGATAGAGAGGAAGAGAAAGACCTACACTTGCAGCCCTGCTTCACTACTCATGAAGCATATCCTCCCCTGCCCCACCCTCTTTAGGTGGGGACCCTGGGACTCCAACCTGGATCCTTGTGCTTTTTACTATGTGTGCTTATCTGGATGTGCCACTGCCCGGCTCCCAAACAAGTCACTCCTTCCAATCCTATCTTTATCAATAGTTAAAGGAATATTTTGAATTAGTGTGGCACAGCCTCCACTATCTTGAAAGGAGCTTTGGCCCTGTGGTCTCTTTCTTTCTAGCTGTCTCTTTACCTCTCTTTCTTTACCTGAGAAATAAATAAAATAAAGTAAAATAAAATAAAATAAAAGGAACTAGCTTTTAAAGTCTTATAAAGAAATGTTGGTAGGGCTGAAAGTGGCTCACCTAAATAGTGCTCATGATTTGTCATGCACATGGCCCAGGTTTGATCCCAGCCCCCAATGCACTGAAGGGAGATTTGGTGTCATGATGTCTTTTCCCTGTGTCTCTGTGTCTGTCTCTTACTATCTGGAAAAGTCAGCCCAAACTGGTGAAGACTCGTGGCAACAAAGTGGCAACGACAAAAAATTAGAATTGTGACTAATTGCATTGTTATGTTTAAATTCTATTTTTTAGACTGCTCAAACTTTTTCCAAGTACTTTTTTCTTTTATGGTGCTGGGAGATGAAACCAATCCTATTTCATTGGTATATTTATTTATACTTATAATAAATACCATCCTCATTATTGTAGCTTTGGAATTGGTAACTATGAATCTACAACTTTGTTATACTTTTTTCCACATTCTTTTGGCTAGTTAGGGCTTCCCTGCACTTTCATTTGAATGTTAAGATCTGCCTGTAGGGGGCAGGTGGTGGCGCACCTGGTTGAGCACATGTTACAGTGCACAAGGACCCAGGTTCGAGTCCCTGGTCCCCACCTGCAGGGGGAAAGCTTCATGAGTGGTGAAGCAGAGCTGCAGGTATCTCTCTGTCTCTCTCCCTCTCTGTCTCCCACTTCCCTCTCAATTTCTGGCTGTCTGTCCAATAAAGATAATAAAAATATTTTTAAAAAAGACCTGCCTGTAAGCTTTTGTAAGAAAAGAAAAAATAAGTCACTAGTATTTTAATAGTTATTGTGTTGAATCCGTAAATTTCCTCTTTGAGAGTAATTTTTTTAAATATTTCTTATACTTCTATGTGGTATATATATATATTTACTCTATTTACAATATGATTAGAAACTGTGGCTTTGTTAATTCTGTTGTTTAGATTGTATTGAAATCATCTTCATTCTCTGATACAAAATTCAATTATTTGATACTATCCTATAGTCATTTGCAAAAAAAAAAGTAGTTATCATATGTGAATAAGAGCATATCTTCATATATCTGTAACAACACCTTTAAATCACGTTTTGAGGACTGAGGTGGTGATGCACCTGGTCGAGCATACACATTACCATGTACAAGAAACTTGGTTTAAGCTCCTGGTCCCCATATGCATCAGGGAAGCTTTGCAAGTAAAGCAGTGCTATAGGTTTTTCTCTTTATTTCTCCCTCTTTATCTCCTCCCACTCTTAATTTCAGTCTGTCCAATCAAATAAAAGAAGGGGGAGAGGGGAAAAAAATGGTAACCTGGAACAGTGGTGTCACTGTGCAGGCACCAAGCCCCAGCAATAACCCTGGTAGTAATGAACAAATAAACAAACAAATAAATAAGTAAATAAAATGTGATATTTTATTTATTCAGTTACAAAAGAGTATTTTTATATTGTGGGGGTTATGTTGTTAGTTATAAAGGCTTATAATCTATTCATAGTCATTTATTTACATCCCATTTTTCCTTCCAGTGACTAGAGGGCATACTAGATCGCTTCAAACTATTTGCAACAAGTTTTTTAAATTTTATTATGTATTTACTTGTTTTTATTAGAGACAAAGAGATTGAGAGGGAAGGGGAAGATAGAGAAGAAGAGAGAGACACCTGTAGCATTGCTTCACCACGTGAGAAGTTTCCCTGCTACAAGTAGGGACCAGGGGCTTGAACACTGTTATGTGCACTGTTATGTGTGCATTCTACCAGATATGCCACTGCCCACCCCCTGTTCAAACTTCTCTAATACACACTAAAATTCTGTTTTCCCAAGCATCCTTTAGAATGAATCAGTAATCTCTAAGGAACACGTTGAACTTTGGTGCTCTTTCCTATCTCGTCCATGGTTTCTTGACTTGACATCTTGAAATCATGTGGGATTTTTCTTCTAGAAAGTTATATTTTTTTACCTTGTGCATTAATAGTCACAATTAGACTTTCAGAGATCCCTTTGTTGTGATAATTAGATGAGCTGATTCGTGGAAGGTGACATGATGAATCATTCAACAGCATTTGCAATGATGAAGAGCATCAATATGATCGTTCTGCACAGAACTCACCTCTCTCTTTTCCCAAATTCTCTGTTTGGTATTCTCATGCACTGATTTCATTATCACTACTAACTAGATGATTCCCAAACCCATATCACCTACCTGGATACTGTTTCTGGGCTCCTTTGTTTAATTTTCATTGTTTTTTAAATATTTTTTAAATTTTTATTTATTTATTTATTTATTATTGGATAGAGACAGAGAATTTTTTTAATTTCCTTATCAGGGGATTAATAGTTTAGAGTTGACAGTAAAATACAATAGTTGTACATGCATAACATTTCCCATATTTTCCACATAATAATTCAACCCCCACTAGGTTCTCCTCTGCCATCTTGTTCCAGGACCTGAACCCTACCCCCAACCCCAGAGTTTTTTGCTTTGGTGCAATATACCAACTCCAGTCCAAGTTCTGCTTAGTGTTTTCCCTTCTTATCTTGTTTTTCAACTTGAGACAAAGAGAAATTGAAAGAAGAGGGACTGATAGGGAAAAAGACAGAGAGGCATTTGCAGCCCTGCTTCACTACTCATGAAGCTTTCCCCTTGAAGGTGGGGACCAGGGGCTTGAACCTGAGTCCTTGCACCCTGTAATGTGTGCACTTAACCAAGTACACCACTTCCTGGCCTCTTACTTTCATTTTTTTTATCTTTATCTGTTGGATAGAGACAGTCAGAAACAGAGAGGGAAGGGGGTGATAGAGAGGGAGACAGAGAGACACCTGCAGCACTGCTTCACCACTTGTGAAGCTTTCCCCCTGCAGATGGGGACCAGGGGCTCAAACCTGGGACCTTGCACACTGTAACATGTGCGCTCAACCAGGTGCGCCACCACCTGGCCCCTGATTTAGGTATTTTCTTTTCTTTTCTTTTCTTTCTTTTTTTTCTTTTTTCTTTTTTTTTTTTTTAACCAGAGCACTGTTCAGCTCTGGCTTCTGGTGGTGCGGGGGATTGAACCTGGGACTTTGGAGCCTCAGGCATGAGAGTCTGTTTGCATAACCATTATGCTATTTACCCTCCACCCTCATTTTTCAATTACAGATTACTGCCTAGATACATCACCACAGTATTAAATCCAGCATACCTGAAGAAAAATGTCCCCTAGTTCCCCAATATCTGTAAGTGGAACAAGAGTCTTCCACAGTCTCTAATCTGAAAAAATCATGGATATATCTTTGCTCCTCTTATCTTGCCCCAGTTCTTCAGCAAGACAGATGAGCCCAATGTCTATATCATGACCCTGCACATTCAGTATTAATTTCCTCCTTTAGTCATAATACATTGCAAAGTTCTGCACAAACTTTTAAACGTGATGCTTCTATTTACCTTCTTCTTTTATAATTTTCTTTTTTGAAAGATTTTCTTTTTTAATCTTTTATTTACCATTTATTTTTACTTATTTGTTATTGGATAGAGACAGAGCAATTGACAGGGGAGGAGACGAATAGAGGGAAAGAGACAGAGAGACACCTGCAGTTCTGATTCACCACTTGTGAAGTTTTCCCTCTGCAGGTGGGGACCAGGGGCTTGAACCTGGGACCTTGAGCATTGTCATCTTTGTGCTTAACCAGGTGCTCCACCACCTGGCCCCCCTTCACCCTCATCTTTATGACTCCTGCATCCCAATATATTATTTGTCATTCATATTGAGTTAGCCTCCTGGATTTCCTTACTTTCTTATTTCTTCTCCCATTTACTGTGTTGTTGTTGTTGTTGCCGCCTTTTTCTATTTTTGCAGGTTAATTCTTCTCAACTATTGTGCCAGTCAAGCATTATTACACATTACTTAACAACTTCTTTGCTTTGAACATATACCTATATCTTTTAACCTACCACTCAAGGCTTCCTACTGTCATGGATCTAAACTGCATCACCAAAATACCCTTTATGAGACTCTGTATCTGCCTGTCGGTCATACTGCTTCCTCCCTGAATACCTCAAATGCTTTCTAAACTCCTCCATTCTATACTTAATGTTCTCTCTGCCTACAAAGCTTCCTTGAATAGTCTCTGCTCTCAAAATCCTATCTGGCCTCCCAAGACCTTCTCCAAATTCCCTGTCACAAAGTCATGATTCACACACCAAATATGCCTTGCCCTCTCTTTATGTCATTATAGCATTTTGGATGCCTCTAGTAGTGATGAAAATATATTTGTTTAAAAATATATTTTGAGAGGGAGTCGGGCGGTAGCACAGCGGGTTAAGCGCATGTGGCCTGAAGTGCAAGGACCCACGGAAGAATCCCGGTTCAAGCCCCCGGCTCCCCACCTGCAGGGGAGTCGCTTCACAAGCAGTTTAGTAGGTCTGCAGGTGTCTTTCTCTCCCCCTCTCTGCTTCCCTTCCTCTCTCCATTTCTCTCTGTCTTATGCAACAACGAACGACATCAATAACAGCAACAATAATAACTACAACAATTTTTTTTAAAAAAAAGGGCAACAAAAAGGGAATAAATATTTTTAAAAATATTTTGAGAGATAACTGGCATACCATTTTTCTCTTCAGATGAAAAGCCCGACCTTTTACCAGGTTTTAAGATGTTTGAAGGATTTTGCCCCACTTGTGTTTTAATTTTCCATAGGTCCTTATTAGCATAGCATGTTTCACTGAATCAGCCTTCAAATATTTGTTGAATTTAAGAAAGATGATGTTATCTAGGACAAAGAAAAGACATTCTATGGCGATAACCAAAGTTTTTTAAACAGACTATGTTGAACAAAGACTTGTTCAAATACAAATAGGCTATTTTTTTAAATTTCTTTATTGAGGGATTAATGTTTTACAGTCGACAGTAAGTACGATAGTTTGTACATGCAAGGCTTTTTCCACATAACAATAGGCTCTTTTCTATATAGCAGTCTCTCTCTGCTTGAAGGATGGTACAGCTTGAAAGATGGGATGCTATGTAGCTGCGTAGCATTAGAAAGAGAAGGCACACACTTTTTTTTAATGGTGTAGACCTGAAGGAAATACGTACTTTACAAGAAACCAGACCACAGAAGCATCTGTGTTATATGAATAGAAGTCTTTCTGAGTATTTGATGAAATGCCAGAGGTTGCCCTTTGCACAAAAAATTATTTAGAAATATTTGACTTTCCATGTTGTTTATCTTAAAACAGATACAATAATAACAGTTTTCAGTCACTACGCTATATAGCCTGAGTAGGTGTAGTATTTTGGAGTATCTCAAACGCTACTGTTGGAATATTTTACCAAACAGTCCATAGGAATTTGTTGCAGTTTCTAGTTTGCTTTTGATCATGTGAACACTATCATAACAACGTGCTTTAAGAAAACCATCCATACAGCAGAGAGAAGTTTGACAGAGAGTCTAGAAGTACGGAATTAGCTGGTCTACTTATAACAGAGAGGAAGAGGGAAAATGAGCTGAAGTGGTGAAAGTAATGGAGAGGAAAGGAAATGATGTTGAGACAAGAAGATTTTACAAAGGACTTTGCAACTGACATGTAATGATTATAATGGTCAGGGGAAAAGAGAAACTAAAAATAGCTCCTAAAGTTTAGACTCAGGGAGAGAAGAGAGGAAAGACACAGCATTAATGAATGCACACACATATACACAGTGACTGATACAGAGATATAAAGAGTCTCGAGGAATTAGAAAATCGACTTGCATTACCTCTATAAAAAGAAATTTTCTCCCTACCTCTCTTACTGTTCCTTCTGTATGAAGTGTTCATTTCTCTTCTGTTGTCTGCCCCTTTAAAGTAAGCATTTAATATCTGAGCAATACAAGTCAAATAGACACTTCTTTTTGCAGATGTCCTTAATGGTCATTGTAATATTAGAATATATCTTGAAATCAGGTTGTATAAAATATCCAGCTTTTGATATCCCCCTTTTTTGGGGGGGCTATGCTTGGACTTTTGCTTTTTTTTTTTTTCTTCCAGATTTATCACTGGGGCTTGGTGACTGCACTACGAATCCACTGCTCTTGGAGGCTATTTTTTTCCCTTTTGTTGTCCTTGTTGTTTATCATTGTTGTTATTATTATTGTTATTACCGTCATTGTTGTTGGATAGGGACAGAGAGAAATTGAGAGAGGAGGGGAAGGCAGAAAGGGGGAGAGAAAGACACCTGCAGAGCTGCTTCACCACCTGTCAAGCGACCCCTCTGCAGGAGGGGAGCTAGGGGCTCTAAACCAGGATCCTTATACTGGTCCTTGCACTTTGCGCCATGTGTGCTTAACCTGCTGCACGACTGCCCGGCCCCTGACTTTGGCATTTCTATTTACATTTCAGGATCAAATTAGTAATGGTTGTTTTAAAATGCTACTGGCATTCTGACTGAGCTTGCATTGAGTTTAAAGGTCAATTTTAGGAGGCTGTAAATCCTAATGTTAAGTCTTTCAGTACATGAACATGATATAACTCTTTATTTAATTAAGACTTTCCTTTTCTCAGAAATATGTTATAGTTTTCAGTGTACAAGTATCTACAGATTTACAAAATCCATCCCTGAGTAGTTAATGTTTTCTAACAGTATTATAAATTATCTCTGTTTTTTAATTTTCAATCATTCTCTGCTCTTGTGGAGAGATGGAACAGAAAGTTCTTTTTTATTTTTTATATATTTATTTATAAAAAGGAAACATTGTTCTTTTTCTTAAATATATATTCATTTATCTTAGTGAAAGAGAGATCCAGAGATAAAGATAGATCAGAACACTGCTCAGCTCAGCCTGATCTTGATGCCGGGAATTGAACCTAGGAATTCAGAGCCATTATGCTATCTCCCCAGCCTGGGATAGAACATTCTTAACAACAATCATATAGCCTGGACATTGATATACATATAATTCCCTTTTGGTTAGTTCTTAACAATTTTCTTTGTGCAAAGCTAAAATAGGAATAATTTTACTTCTGCCTTTATGACCACATGTCCTTTATTTATTTTTCTTGTTTAAATATATGGACTGGGCTTTTCGGTCCAATGTGTCAGTAGATATGATGTGTTGAATCGACATCTACTCCCTCTATTTTTTTTTAATTTCTTTATTGGGGGATTAATGTTTTACATTCAACAGTAAATATAATAGTTTGTGTATGCATAACATTTCTCAGTTTTCAACACAACAATACATCCCCTAATATTATCTGTCATCCTTTTTGGACCTGTACTCTCCCCACACTTACCCCAAAGTCTTTTACTTTGGTGCAACACATCAACTCCAGTTCAGGTTCTACTTACATTTTCTCTTCTGATCTTGTTTTTCAACTTCTGCCTGAGAGTGAGATCATCCCATATTCATCCTTCTGTTTCTGACTTATTTCATTTAACGTGATTTCTTCAAGGTCCATCCAAGATCGGCTGAAAACGGTGAAGTCACCTTTTTTTTTTTTTCTCCAGGGTTATTGCTGCCCTCGGTGCCTGCACCATGAATCCACCGCTCCTGGAGGCCATTTTTCCCCCTTTTTGTTGCCCTTGTTGTTGTAGCCTTGTTGTGGTTATTATTATTGCCATTGTTGATGTTGTTCGTTGTTGGATAGGACAGAGAGAAATGCAGAGAGGAGGGGAAGACAGAGGGGGGGGAGAAAGATAGACACCTGCAGACCTACTTCACCGCCTGTGAAGCGACTCCCCTGCAGGTGGGGAGCCAGGGGCTCGAACTGGGATCCTTATGCCGGTCCCTGCGCTCTGCGCCACATGCGCTTAACCCACTGCGCCACCGCCTGACCCCCGAAGTCACCATTTTTATAGCTAAGTAGTATTCCATTGTGTATATATACCACAGCTTGCTCAGCCACTCATCTGTTGTTAGATACCTGGGTTGCTTCCAGGTTTTGGCTATTACAAATTGTGCTGCCAAGAACATAGATATATACAAATCTTTTTGGATGGGTGTGTTGTGTTCCTTAGGATATATCCCCAGAAGAGGAATTGCAGGATCATAGGGTAGGTCCATTTCTAGCCTTCTGAGAGTTCTCCAGACTGTTCTCCACAGAGGTTGGACCAATTGACATTCCCACCAGCAGTGTAGGAGGGTTCCTTTGACCCCACAACTTCTCCAGCATTTGTTGCTGCTATATTTTCTGATGTATGACATTCTCACAGGAGTAAAGTGGTATCTCATTGTTGTCTTTATTTGCATTTCTCTGACAATCAAAGACTTGGAGCATTTTTTCATGTGTTTCTCAGCCGTTGGTATCTCTTCTGTGGTGAATATTCTGTCCATGTCCTCTCCCCATTTTTAGATGGGGTCATTTGTTTTCTTATTGTTGAGTTTGGCAAGCTCTTTATATATTCTGGTTATTAGCCTCTTGTCTGATATATTATGGCATGTAAAGATATATTATGTAAAAGATATATTATGGCATGTAAGGTGTCTCTTTGTTTGGGTATTAGTTTCTTTTGCTGTGCAGAAGCTTTTTAATTTGATGTAGTCCCATCAAAATTTATACTTGCAAAAGGTTTATACTTGCCTTAGTCTTCTTTGTAATTGGATTCATTTCATTGAAGATGTCTTTAAAATTTATGCGTGTTCAGTAGGGCAGCAATTACAGAAGCCAGACCTTCCACCTTCTGCATCCTACAATAACCTTGGGTCCATACTCCCAGAGGGTTAAAGAATAAGAAAGCTATCAAGGGAGGGGATGGGATACGGAATTCTGGTGGTGGGAATTGTGTGGAATTGTACCCCTCTTATCCTATGGTTTTGTCAGTGTTTCCTTTTTGTAAATAAATAATAAAAAAAATTATGTGGAAAAGAGTTCTGCCAATATTTTCCTCTAAGTATCTGATAGTTTGTGGTCTAACATCCAGGTCCTTGATCCACTTGGAATTTACTTTTGTGTTTGGTGAAATACAGTGGATCAGTTTCATTCTTCTGCATGTTTCAACCCATTTTTTCCAACACCATTTGTTGAAGAGACTCCCCTTTCCCCACTTAATAGTCTAGGCATCTTTGTCAAAGATTAGATGTCCATAGGTGTGGGGGCTTACTTCTGGGCTCTCTATTCTATTCCACTGGTCAGTGTTTCTATTCATGTTCCAATACCAAGCAGTTTTGATGACAATGACCCTATACAATTTGAGATCCAAGTGTGATGCCTCCAGTTCTGTTCTTTCTTCTGAAGATTGTTTTAGCAATTCTAGGTCTTTTCTGGTTCCAGATAAACATTTGTAGCATTTGTTCTATTCTCCTAAAAAATGTGCTTGGGATCTTGATGGGAATAGCATTAAATTTGTATATGGCTCTGGGTAGTTTATTCATTTTGATGATGTTAATTCTTCCAACCCATGAACTTGGAATATCTTTCCACTTCTTTGTGTCTTTTTCAATTTCCTTGAGTAGTGACTCATAATTTTCAGTATACAAGTCTTTCACTTCTTCGGTTACTCTATCTTGTCATGTAAATTTCTGTAGTGGAGTAGGTAGAAAACTAAATACTAAATTTCCTAGACTCCCTTGCTACCATCTGTTTGCATATGAGTAGGTTCCACCAGTTAGACGCACCTGTACAAATCTGAATTGATGGGGCCCGTCTTCTTACTGCTGCTTACGACTATGGACTGATTACAAACACAGTTGCAGCACTGTGGGGTTTCCTTTAGTGCCCTATCTTCAGTCTCATGGCTGTTAAGAGTAAGTGGCAGTGGTATTAGCTGAAGCTTCCTGATTTCTAGAGTGAAGCTACAGTGATCTGTTTATTTTGAACTTTGAGAATTCTAGAGGCAGATTCCCTGCCTTCCTGATTATGGGAGAAGAGACATGTCTTCTGGGAGGCCAAATTCAAATTCATGGGAGTCATTCAGAGATCTCAGTTTATAATCCCACTTTCCAGCCTTTCTATTGATTTGGTAATGATCTGATATTTTTATGAAATCCTTTGCTGCTTAAAATAACTTCTGGTGGAATCTCTTTTGAGCACTGAATACACAGTCAGGATAGGCATTCAATATACAAAGCTTAAGCAGCTAGTTATCAGCAGAAGTGGAGATAAACAGGCAACTCAGGAACAAGAAATTAAGTCCCTAGGGAGACAGGTATGCCAGACAGAGTTTCCATCATAAAAAAAAAATAAAATAAAAAATAAAAAAATAGCACACCACCCTCATAAGCAAGGAAGCTGAATGCCAACTTCAGGACAGGCTGTGCAGCAAAATCTCTATCCTAGGGCCTCCTCTTATGCCTAAGAACAAGTGTGAGCTGAAAGTGCAGGACAAGGCTAAATCTTTAGTTCAAGGTGAAGGGATCTCAGCAAGGACATTGAGAAGTAGGAGCAGGGAAATTAGCAAAGTACTTCAAATGCAAATGAGTAATTTCAAGGCAAACAGTAGGCAATACTATCTCATAAAATGTTCGATAGGTACACGGTATTTATTAACCCCACATGTAAGATAAGTAGATTTATAAACCTCATATGAAGCTATATGTAAGACAGATAGCTTTTACAGTGGTTTCTTCATATACTGTTGAGAGCTGTTAAGTCAAATCTTCAAACCCACCTGTCATTCAATTTAGAAATTCCCTCATTGTTACTGATTAAAATCATGTAGCACGTGCATGAACATACAGAATACTATGGGAACTCATTATCTCATAACTCTGACTATTCTATTACTTTAATCGTCAGAACATTATTTTTTATTTCATGTCAAATTGTCTCTATTTTTTTTTTTCACTTTGAGTACCTGAAGGTAAACACAGAGCCTTTTGCTACTTACCTCTGAATATTTGACCCTTAAAACTAACCGCTGTTGGGGGCCGGGCGGTAGCACAGAGGGTTAAGCGCACATGGCGCAAAATGCAAGGACCAGCATAGGATCCAGGTTCGAGTCCCCAGCTCTGCGGCACAGGGGGAGGTCGCTTCACGAGCAGTGAATCAGGTCTTGTAGGTGTCTTATCTTTCTCTCCTCTCTGTCTTCCCCTCCTCTCTAGATTTCTCTCTGTCCTATCCAATAACAACAATAATCACTACAACAAGGGCAACAAAAATGGGGGGAAAAATACCCTCCATGAGCAGGGGATTCATAGTGCAGGCTCTGAGCTCCAGTGATAACACTGGAGTCAAAAAATAAAATAAAATAAAATAAAGTAAAATAAATAAAATGAGATTTCTTACTGAAAAGGCACACAAAAAAGTCTCCAGGTACTGATAATAGAAATTAGGGCTGGATATGGGAAAATAATGTTGGGAAATGGGAAGTCAATTACTATGATTAGTCTTGGGGGTCAAACAGTCTCCTTCACAGTTGTGTCTTTCTTGTAACTTTACTGCTATTTTCTTTCTTTTAAAAAATTGTTTCTGGAGGGCCGGACAGTAGTACAGCAGGTTAAGCTCACATGGCACAAAGAGCAAGGACCACGGCAGGATCCAGGTTCCAGCCTCAGCTCCCCAACCTGCAGTGAAACAGGTCCGCTGGTGTCTGTCTTATCTCCCCATTTCTGTCTTCCCCTCCTCTCTCGATGTCTCTCTGTCCTATCCAACAACTACAGTAACAACAAAGGCAAGAAGGGCAACAAAAATGGGGGAAAAAATGGCCTCCAGGAGCAGTGGATTCATTATGCAGGCACTGAGCCCCAGCGATAACCGTGAGGCAAAAAAAAAAAAGTTTCTTTTTTATATTTTATATGCTTTTTGTTTATTAGAGACAGAATTTGAAAAGGAAGGAAGAGATAGGGAGGGAGGAAGAACAAGAGACACCTGCAGTACTGCTTCAGCACTCATGAAGCTTTTCTCCTGCAGGTGGGAACCCAGGTCCCTGCACATAGTAATAGTAACATGTGCACTCTACCAGGCAGGTGTGCCACTGCCTGGCCCCTTTTGCTGCTATTTTCTATACATATATACCAGTCTCTCTTTATGCTGGGTTCCTATTTTAACCATGTTGACTGTTCAAGACCTTTTAGCTAAATCTATAGTCAAGGAATTATAATTCTTTATCTCTTAGTTCAGATCATCAAAAGAGAAAAAAGTTTTCCTCTGATTTGACCTGCCAGTAGGTTGGCTGGCTGTGGGTTTGATAGTCACTTTTTGTCAAATAAACCAGTGAAGCAGTATGGGCAGTTTGATTAATTGTATATCTCTCCAAAGACAATGGGTGTGGCAAGTCAAGCTGGAAAGTGCATAAGGAGTGCCTGGCAAATTGACTGATTGGTCCAGTATGTTCTTGATGGGTAAATGATCCCTATAAGCCCAGACACTTTGGAAAATTGTAGTCTGGGAATGGCAGTTCTACTCTTTTAAGAGTCTTCTATGATTTATTCTTCATTAAGACTAATCTTTCTTGGGAAGACTAAATAGCTCACTTACTGTGCTGCTCTGCCATGTGCTAAATAAATCCAAGTTCAAGTTCAGCTCTCACTACACTGAAGGAAGCTTCCATTTGGTGGTCTCTTTTACTGTCCCTCTGTCTCTAAAATAAAATAATAATCTCTCTCACCAAAGAATGCTTCCTTGAGTGGAAGTAGTCATCTTGATTCTAGTTGCCAGTTGGTGTTTTTAAAAGGTTTATGGAAAACATCATCACTTCTGTGGTCCGGGAGGTGGCATAGTGGATAAGGCATTAGACTTTCAAGTTCAATCTCCAGAAGCATGTGTACCAGAGTGATATTTAGTTATTTCTCTCTCTCCTATCATTTCTCATGAATAAATAAATAAAATATTTTTTAAAAATTATCACTTCTCAGTGATTATGTTACATTCTCTGATTTCTCATAATGGTTATCTGTGGACTGCTTGCATTAAAATCTCCTGGGAGCTCTGCCCCACTAGGGAAAGAGAGGCTGGGAATATGGATCAACCTGTCAATGCCCATATTCAGCGAGGAAGCAATTACAGAAGCCAGACCTTCCATCTTCTGCACCCCATAATGACCCTGGGTCCATACTCCCAGAGGGATAAAGAATAGGAAAGCTATCAAGGGAAGGAATGTGATATGGAATTCTGGTGGTGGGAATTGTGTGGAATTGTACCCCTCTTATCCTATGGTCTTGTCAGTGTTTCTATTTTATAAATAAAAATTAAAAAAATAAAGAGCATCTAGTTTACAAAAAAAAAAAATCTCCTGGGATGCTTGTTTAAAATGGAGATAAATTCTGGAGGTTTACTCTTGATCCATTAAATTGGCATTCCTGTTGGGGGAGTAGTAGAATTTGGTTGTTTGCATTTTAAACACAATTTCCAGGTGGTCTTCAAGTACAACAACATTTGATAATCACTGAGCCAGATTATAAAATACTTGAGGACAGAGGTCAATGTTGTCTTTTCAAGACTGTATCACTGGAACTGGGCCATGGTACACCAGGTAGAGCCCACTTGTTGCAATGTGCAAGGATTCAGGTTCAAGTCCCTGTCCCCCACCTGCAGGGGGAAAGCTTCATAAGCATGAAGCAGTGCTGCAGGGGTCTATCTTTCTCTCTCCTACTCTATCTCCCCTTCCCCTATAGATGTCTCTTTCTATCTATATAATAAACAAATTATTTTTGTGTTTTTTTAGTTTTTCATTAGTGATTTAATAATGATCTACAAGATAGGGGATAAGAGTGGTACAGTTCCATACAATTCCTACCACCAGTGTTCCACATCTTGTCCCCTCCATTAGAAGCCACCTTATTCTTTGTCCCTCTGGGAGTATGGACCACAAATCTTTTTTTTTTTTTGTATCCAGGTTTATCACTGGGGTTCAGTACCTGCACTACGAATCCACTGCTCCTGGAGGCTATTTTTTCTCTTTTGTTGCTCTTGTTGTTTATTGTTGTTGTTGTTGTTGTTACCATTATTGCTGCTGTTATTGTTGGATAGGACAGAGAGAAATGGAGAGAGGAGGGGAAGACAGAGAGGGAGAGAGAAAGACACCTGCAGACCTGCTTCACCATTTGTGAAGCAACTCCCCTGCAGGTGGGGAGTCGGGGACTTGAACCGGAATCCTTACACCAGTCCGTGTGCTTTGCGCCACGTGTGCTTAGCCCACTGTGCTACTGCCCAGCCCTTGGCCCAAAGATCTTTATGGGTTACATTAGGTAAGAGGTCTGGCTTCTGTAATTGCTTCTCCACTGGACATGGGCGTTGACAGGTCAATCCACACACCAGCCTGTTTCTATCTTTCCCTAGTGGGGTAAGGCTCTCGGGACTCATTGGTGAGGTCATCTGCTTAGGGATGTCAGGTTGGCATCATAGTAGCATCTGCAACTTGGTGACTGAAAAGCATTAAAATATAAGGCAGAAAAAACTGTTTAGTAAGCAGGAACCTAAAGGTAAATATAATATTTTTTAAATGATGGTATCACTGTCACACTTATTGCCTGGAGCATCAAAGATAATAAATATGTCTGTCAACTATCTTATACATCAGCAATAATATTCTGATTACAGACACATAGCAATAGTGTTGAAATTAAACTTATAGTTCTAGATCAAATCATAAGCTTGAGCTTATAAAGCCAAATTATTCCTATTGATTACTAAGAATACTAATAAGGTATACATTAAGTGACACTTTTAATGGCTAGAGCTTTTCTTTAATTCATATTAGTCTTGTTTTTAACCCACATTCCAGTTCTTCCTCAAATGGTATCACATGGCTTTCATGTCCTGAATCCAACTTATTTCTCTTCCATTTTGAAGTAGAAATATTTATCTATATTTAAACCTGCCACTTATTTTCTTTATAATTATAGGGGGAGGAAGAAATTTAGTATGAATGAGGATGTGAGGTGATGGTAGCAAATTTAAGTGATTCCTCAAGAATCACTCAGAGAGGTAGGTCATAGTCTTTCTTCTGCTTTTATACTTTGTAAAAAAAAAAAAAAGCATTGTTTAAAACTGATAATATAATAAATATAATAGTAGTTTCGTTTTACAATTTATATTGCTAATTTCATGAACTCTTTGAAATGCTATAATCTCTCAGGCAGTCATAAACTCCCCCCTCTGTGACACTGAATCAAAATACTGTGACCGAGAGAGAGCAGCATGCTCTAGTTCTGCTTGATCCATCTCCTTCCCCCTCCCCACAGGGGACCTGCATAAGGATCCTGGTTCAAGCCCCCCCCCCCACCTGAGGGGGGTCGCTGCAGTGAAGCAGGTCTACAGGTGTCTTTCTCTCCCCCTCTCTGTCTTCCTCTCCTCTCTTGATTTCTTTCTGTGCTATCCAACAACAGCAGTTATGACAACAATAACAACTACAACAAGGGCAACAAAGTGGGAAAAATGGCCTCCAGGAGCAGTGGATTTGTAGTGCAGGCACCAAACCCAGGCAATGGCAAAAAAAAAAAATCTACCTACCAAGTGGGACCAATTAATCCCTTCCTCCTGTCTCCATTCCCTTTCCTGACAGCATTCATCGTTTTGATACTATCCTCTTGGACCACAGAATTTTACATTAAATTTAACCTAATTTTCAAAGTTTTCTTTTATTATTTACATTACATATTTTCCAAACTGGAAATAAGTCCAAAATCTAATCATTTCTCCTTTGTACCACTGTTATTACCTTGGTCCAAATGACTATCTATTCTTGTGTAGATTATTGTAACCTCCTGATCTGTCTTTATATTTCCACTGCTGTCCCACCCCAACAACCATTCCTACTGGGACTCCCAGAATGATACTTGAAGATGGGGGGGGGGCTTACAATCACTCCTTTCCCCAAAATGCTCCTCGTGGCTCCCTAGCTCACTGACATACTAACAAAACACTACATTCCTTTGAAAGGCCCCTACTTACTCTGACATGGCCCTTAATTTTTCACAATTTCCTCTAAGTAGATGGCTTCCAAACTTACGTTCTGGTTGTCCTTCCTTACAGGACCTTATTTATTTATTTATTTATTTATTTATTTATTTATTTATTTATTTACTTTGCCACCAGGGTTATGCCTGGGGCTTGGTGCTTGCACGGTGAATCCACAGCTCCCAGCAGCTACTTTGACTATTTTTTCTTTTTCCTTTTTTTTTTTTTGATAGGATAGAGAGAAATTTGAGAGGGGTAGGGAAGATAGAGGGAAAGAGACAAACACCTGCAGACTTGCTGCACATGGGGATAGAGGCTCAAACCTGGGACCTTTCACATGATGCTATGTGTGTTTAACTGGATGTGTCACCACCTGCCCTAATCTTTTTTTTTTTTAATGTCCTTCTAAAAAATGTGACTAAAATGTGAAAACAATGATATGGGTTTCATATAACTAACAGCTCTTGTATATCCTGCAAACTTGACACTATACATCTTTCTTTTAAAAAAATGGTTTTATTTATTATTTAACAGAAACAGAGAAAAACTGGGAGGGGAAGAGGAGATAGAAAGGGAAAGAGACAGAGAGATACCTGCAACCCTGCTTCACCACTCATGAAGTGTCCCTCCCCCACAGGTGGGGACCAAGGGCTTGAACATGGGTCCTTGCACATTGTAATGTGTGCACTTAACCCAGTGCACCACCACCAGGTCTCCATCATACATCTTTCTACCACTGCAACTTGACTGCATTAGCTTTATTGGTATACACTGTACTACATTTCATTTTCAGTAAACGAAAGTTCCCATGTCTTCACTAAGAAACTGGTGTTAATTCATATTGAATTACATTTGCATTAGCAGTTAATATTCTGAAGCTATGTAAGGACTGGCCAAAAAATATTCTTTCATAGAATTTGGCTCTTTTATTTAAAGAAGTTTGCATCAATGCTTCTAATTGCTCAGATTTGCTACTATGGCAACACTGTTAGTTGTTACTATTTCTTAGTCACTAGGTTTCATCATCAGCTTGTCTCCCTTTGTCTTCCAAGTACAAGTTATTTTTTAAATATTTATTTATTTATTCCCTTTTGTTGCCCTTGTTTTATTGTTGTAGTTATTATTGTTGTAGTGGTTGCTGGATAGGACAGAGAGAAGTGGAGAGAGGTGGGGAAGACAGAAAGGGGGAGAGAAAGATAGACACCTGCTTCACCGCTTGTGAAGTGACTCCCTTGAAAGTGGGGAGCCGGGGATTTGAACCGGGATCCTTATGCCGGTCCTTCCGATTTGTACCACATGAGTTTAACCCGCTGTGCTACCGCCTGACTCCTTAGTACAAGTTATTTTTTTTTTATTTCTTTATTGGGGAATTAATGTTTCACATTCAACTATAAGTACAAGTTATTTTTTATATTTATTTATTTATTTATTCCCTTTTTTGTCCTTGTTATATTTTATTTATTTTTTTAAAGATTTTATTTATTCATGAGAAATGATAGGAGAGAGAGAAAGAACCAGACATTACTCTGGTACATGTGCTGCTGGGGATTGAACTTGGGACCTCATGCTTGAGAGTCCAAAGCCTTATCCACTGTGCCACCTCCGGGACCACTGTCCTTGTTTTATTGTTGTAGTTATTATTGATGTCATCATTGTTGGATAGGCCAGAGAGAAATGGAGAGAGAAGGGGAAGACAGAGAGGGGGAGAGAAAGAAAGACACCTGAAGACCTGCTTCACCGCCTGTGAAGTGACTCCCCTGCAGGTGGGGAGCCGGGGGCTTGAACCGGGATTCTTATGTTGCTTTGTGCTTTGCGCCATGTGCGCTTAACCCGCTGTGCTACCAACTGACTCCCTACAAGTTATTTTTTAACTAAGATTATTTTTGCTAGATGATTTATGTATTCTGATAGACTAATTACAGAAAGAAAAGTCAAATCAATTAATTCATCCATTTTGTCCCAAAGGACACAATATCTTTTTTTGTTTGTTTGTTTGTTTTGCTTCCAGGGTTATTGATGGGCTCAGTGTCTGCACAACGAATCCACTACTCCTAGTGGCCATTTTTTTTCCCATTGTTGTTGTTGCTGTTACTGCTGTTGTATAAGACCAAGAGAAATTGTGAGAAGAGGGGAAGACAGAGATAGGGAGAGAAAGATACTGGCAGACCTGCTTCACCAATTGCAAAATGAACCCCTGCAGGTGGGGAGTGAGAGGATCTAACCAGGATCCTTACGTTTTGTACTATGTGCACTTAACCCGGTGTGCTATCGTCTGGCCCACAATATCATCTTTTGTATTGCAGAGTAGTATTCCATAGAATGTATATCCCATAACTTTTTTAATACAGTCATCAGTCAATGGGCAGTTAGGCTGCTTCCACCCTTTGACCGTTGTGAATAATGCAGCTCTGAACATAGGAGTGCATATGGCTCAATAGGGTTATTTTGAAGCTCAATGAGAGACTGGGAGTCACGAAAGAATGTTGAAATAAAATAAAAGAAATATCCAGAAGCATCAAATCATTTTATAATCACACTAACTTTTCTTATTACATTTTGGAGAACAAAATTATAGCAAATAACTTTAATGCAGAAATATAGTGCTAAGAAGAGAATCTAAGTTAATATGAGAAATAACAAAAACAAACGATGGCTTGGGATTTATTTCAAATCTTTCATTGAAGCTTATGTGTACTGAATACATGACAAAACTTTAATATGATTAAGTAAACTAATATATTACAAAATCCTACTACTGTAATGCAACTTAATTTTTTTCTGTTTGCTTTTTTTAATATTTATTTATTCCCCATTGTTGCCCTTCTTGTTTTATTGTTGTAGTTATTATTGTTGTTATTGATGTCATTGTTGTTGGATAGGAAAGAAAGAAATGGAGAGAGGAGGGGAAGGCAGAGAGGGGGAGAGAAAGATAGACACCTGCAGACCTGCTTCACCGCTTGTGAAGCGACTCCCCAGCAGTTGGGGGAGCCAGAGGCTTGAACCAGGATCCTTACACCAGTCCTTGAGCTTTGTGCCACCTGTGCTTAACTCACTGTGCTACCACCAACTCCCCTCTGTTTACTTTTTAAGATCCAATACTTACCCTTCTCAAACACTTCCAAAAAACTGAAGGGCAGGGGATGTTTTCTAATTCATTTTATGAGACAAATATTACTCTGATGTAAACAAATTAGAAAAGGACAGCACACACACACACACACACACACACACATATAACAACAACCCAAAATTATAGGAGTGATGCAGTAGTTCACCTAGTAGGGTATCTGCCTTATTATGTGCTGATCCAGGCTCTCATGCCCAGAACACTGCACATGGGAACAATAAGGTATAAGGTCAAGGTTTAGTACTCTGGTCTATCTTTCTGTCTCTATCTCTATGAAGACTACTGACCCAGAACAGTGAAATTACATTTCTGTGAGGCAATATATGTGTGGAGAGAGAAAGAGACAGAAACCAATATCTCTGATAAACATAAGGAAAAAAAAAAAAAAAAAAGAAAAAGAAAGAGAAAAAGAGCAAGAGCGAGGGGGAAAGAGAACCAGAGCATCAGTCTGGCATACGCAGTGATTAGAATCAAACTCATCACCTCATGCTTGAGAGGCCAATGCTTTATCACTGCACCAACTTCCAGGCTGTCTAATGTCTTCTCAAGCTAAAATGTAAAGTCTATGGTGTCTATTTTGTTCTTTATAGTACTCCCAGCACCCAAAACTATGGTCCACAATAAACAATCAATAGTTACTGAGTAAATGAGTGAGCAAACCAGGAAATTGTTATCAGAGAATTAATACATGAGCAGCTAAAAAGTAAACATACCAGTTTTTGCCTGGATATCGTGAAAATAATTGAACATACGGATGAGTCTCAAATAAAATACTGATTAAAAATGTAGGTTGTGGGAGAATATATATGTGATATCATTTATGTGAACTTTAAAAATAACATACATGTTCTATATATTATGTAATATGGGTGTGTGTCTACACACAGAGAGAAAAGGCAGAGACAAAAGAAATGGTACATGAGAATAACAAGACCAAACTCAAATAACAGGAGTGGTTATCTGAGGGGGGCAGTGTGGACACAGCTTTTCATGATAGTACTCATTTTTCACACTTAAAAAAAATGAATTGTGTATACTTTATTGAGGAAGCCTTTGGTAGTTAACGTAGAGGATTCACAACTGAATAAAATTCTCATTACATGACACTTTCCCTTCAAAATCTTCTATATTATTAGTCATTTAACTTTTTTTTTCATTTTAGAAATTATCAAACATTTTTGGACTTCCAGAGCCGGGGCTATGAGCAGCAGCAGGTCTCTTTCTCTCCTCTCCTCTCCTCTCCCAGATCAACTAGGAATACCAAAGGAGACCACCTGGGACCGAAACGAGACAGGACTGTAACGACTACAGGAACCCACCAGGTCACCGGTGAGTGCAAACATGTGTGGCTGGTGACAGAGAGGAGCCTAGGGAGAGATTACGTGGCTGGTAACAGTCTGGCAGTTTGTCAATTGAGACAATACCTCCAGTCTGTTCCACCAACAAGGGGACAGCTGAGGGGAGGAGAGGACTCCCTGGAGACTCACCAAGTGCAACTCTGGGTCTCCATTGCTACTGCCCTCAGAGTCAGGAGCAGCGGCAGGGAGGAACACCAGGGGACAGAGACCTAGCCAGGAAACTCAGGAGAAGACCTATACCTCTGTGGCATAGGGGTGGGGTTGTGAATATCTCTTTGCATAACCACTGGAGTATCTCTGCCACACCCTGCTTTATCTCTTGATCAGGAGTTAGTGATTAAGCTAAGAAGCCTGCTTGTAGTTTAAAAGCCCTAAGACTCCCATAGCCTACAGGGAAGAAAAAGAAAAAGAGGCTTTTAAACCACTGAGCTCCAACTCAGGTATTAAAATACTATTGAAACAACTGTTAACTTCCACCACTGTGAACCCTTTAATTACCTTACTTAGACACAAGTCAATCCAGGCAATAGTGAGCAGCAATTTGAAAAGTACTGAGAAAGGGAACTCATAACATAATATATAAAATGGGTAAACAAACAAGAAGAAATAATGGAGAAACAAACCAGGACAGGAGTCCAGCTAAAAGTCCCCCAAAGGGTGAAGAACAAAATAATGAGTTCAGTATCCAAACACTAGCTAAGGAAATAATCACAGGAGTGAGTAAAGAGTTTGAAAGAATTATAATCATAAATACAGGAACAACAAATGAGACTCTGGAAGAAAACACTAATTATCTCAAGGTTATTAGAGAACTCAAAGCTGAAATAGCTGAGCTAAGAACACAACTAGCTGAACAAGCTAAAACAGTATCAGAACAGGGTAACAAAATAGATGAACTCCAGAAAACAGTAGAGAGCAGAGAGAATAGAATCAATGAGGCTGAAGACAGAATTAGCAAGATCGAGGACAAATTAGAGACAACTAAAAAAGAAGAGCTCTCAAAAAGAGATTAAGAGATGCTGAAAACAACGACAGAGTCCCATGGGATGACTTCAAAAGAAACAATATACATATTATTGGCTTACCAGAGGAAGAAAGAGAGGGAGAGGAAGAAAGCATTCTTCAGGCCATAGTAGCTGAAAACTTCTCTAGACTAGACAACATCAAAGACATAAAGATTCAAGAAGCCCAGAGGGTCCCAAACAGAATTAACCCAGACTTAAAGACACCAAGACACTTCATACTTAGAATGGAAAGGAATAAGGATAAAGAAAGGATCCTGAAGGTTGCAAGAGAAAAACAGAGTCACCTACAGAGGAAAACCCATAAGATTAGCAGCAGACTTCTCCACACAAACACTACAGGTCAGAAGAGAATGGCAAGATATCTCGGGTGCTCAATGAGAAAGGCTTTCAACCAAGAATACTATTTCCTGCTAGAGTGTCTTTCAGACTAGATGGAGGCATCAAAACCTTCTCAGACAAGCAACAGTTGAAGGAATCAACTATCACCAAGCCTGCCTTGAAAGAAGTTCTGAAAGGTCTTCTATAAACAGTCAGACCACCATAAATAGGTCATATATCAGAACACTCTAAAACTCTACAAGAATGGCGTTAAAATATCTTCAATCTTTGATATCAATAAATGTCAATGGCCTGAATTCACCTATTAAAAGACACAGAGTAGGAAGATGGATCAGAAAACACAACCCAACAATATGCTGTCTACAGGAAACCCACCTAATTCAACAAGACAAACACAGTCATAAAGTGAAAGGATGAAAAACTATCATACAAGCCAATGCCTCACAAAAAAGGGCAGGAACAGCTATTCTCATATCTGACATGATAGACTTTAAAACAGATAAGATTAAAAAAGATAGGAATGGAAACTACTTAATGCTTAGAGGATAAGTCTATCAAGAGGACTTAACAATTATTAACATCTATGCACCCAATGAGAAACCATCTAAATACATCAAACATCTACTGAAAGAGCTACAGCAATATATTAACAGCAACACAGTCATAGTAGGGGACTTCAACACTCCACTCTCTCAACTTGACAAATCATCCATGCAGAAAATCAATAAAGACATAAAGGAGCTAAATGAAGAGATAGATAAACTAGAACTATTGGACATTTTCAGAGTCATTCATCCCAAAAAACTGGAATACACATTTTACTCAAACCCACATGGGTAATTCTCAAGGAAAGACCATATGTTAGACCACAAAGAGAGCATCAGCCAATTCAAGAGCATTAAAATCATCCCAAGCATCTTCTCAGACCACAGTGGAATTAAACTAACACTTAACAATCAACAAAAAACTAGTCATAGTCCCAAATGTGGAAGCTCAACAGTACACTTCTTAACAAATTTGGGGTTAAAGAGGAAATAAAGGAAGAAATCAAAATGTTTCGAGACTTCAATGGAAATGAAGACACAAAATATTTGGGACACGGCTAAAGCAGTACTAAGAGGGAAGTTCATAGCTATACAAGCACAAATTAGGAAACAAGAAAAAGCACAAATAAACAGCCTGATTGCACATCCTAAAGACCTAGAAGAAGAAGAACAAAGGAACCCTAAAGCAACGAGAAGGACAGAAATCACTAAAGTTAGGGCAGAAATAAATAACATTGAGAATAAGAAAACCACACAAAAGATCAATGAAAGTAAATGTTGGTTCTTTGAGTGAACAAAATCAACAAACCTTTAGCCAGACTCACAAAACAAAAAAGGGAGAAGACCCAAATAAATCGGATAGTAAATGAAAGAGGATATATCACAACAGACAACACAGAAATTCAACATATCATGCAAGGCTTCTATGAACAACTATATGCCACCAAGCTAGAGAACCTGGAAGAAATTAATGATTTCCTAGATACCTACCAACTTACAAAACTAAGTAAAGAGGAAGTGGATAACATGAACAGGCCCATCACAGCTAATGAAATTGAAACAGTTATCAAAAATCTTCCCAAAAATAAAAGTCCTAGACCAGATGGTTTTACAAATGAATTCTACAAAACCTTCAAAGAAGAACTAATACATATACTTTTAAAAGTCTTCCAGAAGATTGAAGACACTGGAGTACTCCCTGCCAGCTTCTATGAAGCCAACATCACTCTGATACCAAAAGCAGACAGGGACACAACCAAAAAAGAAAACTACAGACCAATATCTCTGATGAACACAGATGCTAAAATATTGAACAAAATTCTAACCAACCAGATACAGCAGTATATTAAAAAGATTGTTCATCATGACCAAGTGGGGTTTATCCCAGGCATGCAAGGTTGGTTTAATATATGTAACTCAATCAATGTGATCCACCACATCAATAAAAGCAAGACCAAAAACTACATGGTCATATCAATTAACGCAGAGAAAGCCTTTGACAAAATCCAACACCCCTTTATGATCAAAACACTACAAAAAATGGGAAAATTCCTCAAGATAGTGGAGTCTATATATAGCAAACCTACAGCCAACATCATACTCAATGGTGAAAAACTGGAAGCATTTCCACTCAGATCAGGTACTAGACAGGGCTGCCCACTATCACCATTACTATTCAACATAGTGTTGGAAGTTCTTGCCATAGCAATCAGGCAGGAGCAAGGAATTAAAGGGATACAGATTGGAAGAAGCCAAACTCTCCCTATTTGCAGATGACATGATAGCATACACAAAAAAACCTAAGGAATCCAGCAAGAAGCTTTTGGAAATCATCAGGCAATACAGTAAGGTGTCAGGCTACAAAATTAACATTCAAAAGTCAGTGGTATTCCTCTATGCAAACACTAAGTTAGAAGAAATTGAAATCCAGAAATCAATTCCTTTTACTATAGCAACAAAAACAATAAAATATCTAGGAATTAACCTAACCAAAGAAGTGAAAGACTTGTATACTGAAAATTATGAATCACTACTCAAGGAAATTGAAAAAGACACAAAGAAGTGGAAAGATATTCCATGTTCATGGGTTGGAAGAATTAACATCATCAAAATGAATATACTACCCAGAGCCATATACAAATTTAATGCTATCCCCATAAAGATCCCAAGCACATTTTTAGGAGAATAGAACAAATGCTACAAATGTTTATCTGGAACCAGAAAAGACCTAGAATTGCCAAAACAATCTTAAGAAAAAAGAACAGAACTGGAGGCATCACACTCCCAGATCTCAAATTGTATTATAGGGCCATTGTCATCAAAACTGCTTGGTATTGGAACATGAATAGATACACTGACCAGTGGAATAGAATTGAGAGCCCTGAAGTGAGCCCCCACGCCTATGGATATCTAATCTTTGACAGAGGGGCCCAGACTATTAAATGGGGAAAGCAGAGTCTCTTCAACAAATGGTATTGGAAACAATAGGTTGAAACATGCAGAAGAATGAAACTGAACCACTGTATTTCACCAAATACAAAAGTAAATTCCAAGTGGATCAAGGACTTGGATGTTAGACCACAAACTATCAGATACTTAGAGGAAAATATTGGCAGAACTCTTTTCCGCATACATTTTAAAGACGTCTTCAAAGAAACGAATCCAATTACAAAGAAGACTAAGGCAAGTATAAACCCATGGGACTACATCAAATTAAAAAGCTTCTTCACAGCAAAAGAAACCACTACCCAAACCAAGAGACCCCTCACAGAATGGGAGAAGATCTTTACATGCCATACATCAGACAAGAGTTTAATAACCAAAATATATAAAGAGCTTGCCAAACTCAACAACAAGACAACAAATAACCCCATCCAAAAATGGGGGGAGGACATGGACAGAATATCCACCAGAGAAGAGATCCAAAAGGCCAAGAAACACATGAAAAAATGCTCCAAGTCTCTGATTGTCAGAGAAATGCAAATCAAGATAACAATGAGATACCACTCTACTCCTGTGAGAATGCCATACATCAGAAAGGGTAACAGCAACAAACACTGGAGAGGGTGTGGGGGTCAAAGGAACCCTCCTACACTGCTGGTAGGAATGTAAATTGGTCCAACCTCTGTAGAGAACAGTCTGGAGAACTCTCAGAAGGCTAGAAATGGACCTACCCTATGACCCTGCAATTCCTCTCCTGGGGATATAGCCTAAGGAACCCAACACACCCATCCAAAAGATCTGTGTACACTTATGTTCTTGGCAGCACAATTTGTAATAGCCAAAACCTGGAAGCAACCCAGGTGTCCAACAACAGATGAGTGGCTGAGCAAGTTGTGGTATATATATATACAATGGAATACTACTCAGCTATCAATAATGGTGACTTCACCATTTTCAGCCGATCTCGCCAATTGACCAATAAGAACACGTTTGGCAAAGGACAGCCCCTCAACATTAAGTGGGAGGCCTCGAAGAGCAGGACCAACAGCTTGAAAGCTGTCAGGAGCTGCTTATTGCTGGCTTTGAAAGTGACTGGGATCCATGTGGATTCAGTCGGCTAGAAAGGATCGTCAGTTTCCCCAATGAATGGGTACTCACGAGATGCACCACAGGAAGGTCGATCCAATGCATCCCAATTCTTAGCAACATCGCCCCACCAGATATTCGTCGGGATGCGGCATCATCTAAGTTCATTTCCCATGTCTACGCTCGACCGGACCTGCCAATATACGCGGATATCTTTGCCCACCCTGTCCAAGCTTGACGTCTCGTCACCCAATCTGGTCCCCTACGCCTACACTGAACTTCTCTGTTCCAGACTCTTGGAAACAGAGTTGGCAGTCAGCTGAGGTAAAGAACAAACCCCTCATCACAGACTCCTGCAAGCGTCAACCCGGCTTTGACCTAGCACGTTAT
This sequence comes from Erinaceus europaeus, assembly GCF_950295315.1. NCBI lineage: Eukaryota > Metazoa > Chordata > Mammalia > Eulipotyphla > Erinaceidae > Erinaceus > Erinaceus europaeus. The sequence continues at coordinate 99,591,274 of NC_080168.1, read as the reverse complement.
GATTGGGCCCTCCTCAATCGCTATCGAACAGGCCATGGCCGGTGCACCGCTATGTTCCATCGCTGGGGAGCCAGAGACGACCCGAACTGCCCCTGCGGCTACAGACAGACTATGACCCACATAGTCAATGACTGCCACCTCTCCAGATTCAAAGGAGGTCTCGAAACTTTACATCAGGCTCAACCTAACGCTGTTGACTGGCTACGGAAGAAGAGCAAACGCTAGAAGAAGAAGAAGCCGATCTCGGATGGACCTTGAAGAAATCATGTTAAATGAAATAAGAAGAAACAGAAGGATGAATATAGGATGATCTCACTCTCAGGCAGAAGTTGAAAAACGAGATCAGAAAAACAAAAAACCACAAGTAAAACCTGAACTGGAATTGGCGTATCACACCAAAGTAAAAGACTCTGGGGAGGAGGTGGGTGGGTGGGGAGAATACAGGTCCAAGAAGGAGGACAGAGGACCTAGTAGGGGTTGTATTGTTATATGGGAAACTAGGGGATGTTACGCATGTACAAACTATTGTATTTACTGTTGAATGTAAAACATTAATTCTCCAATAAAGAAATAAAAAATAAATAAATAATAAAAAAATGAAGAATGAATTTACCCATATGAGAATAACACCCAGGAAAAAAAAAGTAATTATCAAACATTTAACAATAAGGAAATGTTAGTGTATTAGACCCCCATGTGTTGGGGCTTGCTTTTCCTGTTAAAACAGGGATTAGGATTCTACTCTATTCTGAAACAACTGTAAATAAACTGAAACAATAGTTTCAAGACAGCAGCCATCAGGCACTAAATTAGGACAGTGATTCACAAGGAAAGAACAAGTGAGGTGAGACTAAGATTATCTCAGCTTTGAAAAGAAGTTTCTTCTTTGTAAGAAGGAGTAAAACTCAGTGAATATTGCTGCTCATTGTGGACCTGTTCTCCAAAGGTCAAAAGAATGGTGAAAAGATGAACCAATTAGAAATATTTCTTTTGTGTAGACGGGCAAAAATATCCCCATGTAAAAGGCAAGCAGCAGGGGTCCCGAGTACGTTTCAGTTGTGAGCTATGGGAGAGGAAGCTTTCTAGCCCATCAACAAAAATTTATAGCACCCATCTCCGTCTTCTATTCCCTTTATTCTATGCTTACACCTCTGGGGGAAAAGCAGATAGGAAACATCAAAAGATCCATAAAACAAAGTTTAAAAGTTTACAAAGCACAAGCCTACTTTTAAAAAAAGATGTTACTTACTTATTAATGAGAAAGATAGGAGGAGAGAGAGAAAGAAACAGCACTCTGGTACATGTGCTGACAGGGATTGAACTTTGGGATCTCATGCTTGAGAGTCCAGTGTCTTTCTGCTGCGCCATCTCCTAGACCACTCTATGCCTATTTTCTATGAAATTGTCTTATAGCTAAAACAATTGCTTTTAAAGAAAGGATTACGGGAGCCGAGTGATGGTGCAGAGGTTTAAGCACACATAAGGGAAACCTCATGGACCAGCATCAGGATCCCAATTCGAGCCCTTCCCCACCTGCAGGGGGATGGGGTCTTCACAAGCAGTGAAGCTGATCTGCAGATGTCTATCTTTCTCTCCCCCTCTGTCTTTCCCTCCTCTCTCCATTTCTCTCTGTCCTATCCAACAACAACGACAGCAATAACAACAACAACAACAATAAACAAGGGCAACAAAAAGGGGAATTTTTTTTAAAAAGGATTACATTGACAAGAATGAATAATCATAAATGCAGGTGTTCAGATATTTTTGTTTATACCATTGCTTACATAATGTAGAAAAGGAAAGTGTTGCTACTAAAGTCTTTTATTTATTTCTTTTTCTTTTCTTTTTTTTAGATGGAGACAGAGAGGCAGAGATTTAGAGAGAAGAGAGTGAAAGAGACCTAGACACCAAAGCTTCCTTCAAGGCAGTGGGGGCCAGTTTTGAACTCGGGTTGTGCATATGGCAAAGTGCTGTACTATCCCAGTGCACTGTTATGCAGCCCCTAAAATGTCTTTTGTTGCTGAAGGAAATGAAATCTCTAGAATGACCTGAAACCCATGCTCTTCATTGCAGATACACTCCTTAAACTTCATGCTAAATTTGTAGAACTTCATTCCTTTCCTATTCTGGATAAGGCTATGGAAATCCTTTTCCTGATGAAATTTTGTGACAAGTCATATTACTTTACTATACATTCAACACTTTCAGTAATGAATTAGGAACCGGGAATGTTACTGGGTTCTCAGGAAGACAGATAGGCCACACTGAGGCATTAATATAGGAAGCAGTGTTTACTATGCCGGCAGAGCCAGCCGGACTCATGTCCACAAAAGACTGGGCCTGAACATTGTTGGTATGCTTCTAAAAACCCCTTCTTTTTCATTTGGTTTAAATCCCCCCCACCCCCCCACCCCACCGCTTAACACTTCATTCTATTTACATAACACTGTATTCTATTTACATAACCTCTGTTAACAAACACCACCTTCCCTCCAGGGCATTGGTGGTTTAGTGGTAGAATTCTTACCTGCTCCACCCCCTCTCCTTGTCATACCCTGATTTTCACCAGTCACTTTTCTCTCCACCCTCTTTGCATCACATCCTGTCCCCACCCTACTGGGTTAGTATATTTATAAGGACAAGATTGTTTGTAGTTTTGAGTTTAGCTTAGCTCAGCTTAGATTGTGCTGTGTCCTGCATGAATAAAGAGATACTGCGTACAACCCAGCCATGAGTCCCGGGTTGTCTGTTACCCGCCCGTGAAGCCAGCCCGGCGAAAACAACAGAACATAATGGAATTTCCCCTTTTATACAGTTATCAACCTTCTCATATTAACTCATAGCAGCAAGCTTAACAGGTTTTTTTTTCTTTTGTGTATACAGAGAGTACAACTTGTTTGGGTTATCAGCAGACTCTTAGGCAGAAGCAGGAGATTGTAAGGCCACTGACCAAAGCCACTTTGATTACAGCAATAGAAAACCCTGTTTGTGCTGGGAGGAGGGTGAAGATTGCCACCAACTGTATTTTTCTTTAACTAAGAAGTTAACCCTTGCTTGCCTCAGGAAAGATGCAAGTTCCAAGAAGACTCATGTCCTTATCTCAAAGAATATCCAAGTATGTGGTCCAGGAGGTGGCGCAATGGATAAAGCACTGGATTCTCAAGCATGAGGTCCCAAGTTCAATCCCCGGCAGCACATGTACCAGAGTGCTATCTGGTTCTTTCTTTCTCTTCTCCTATCTTTCTCATTAATAAATAAATAAAATCTTTAAAAAAAAAGAAAGAATATACAAGTGCACTGATTTGTCATGTGTGAGACCCAGGTTCAAGCCTGGCCCCACCACACTGAATGAAGCTTCCGTGCTGAAAAAAAAATTCTCAAAGAATATATAGTCTAGAGGGAGAAATAAGGATAACAAGTAAATAACTACAATTAAAGTAAAATAATAACATAAATTACTTTCAGATAGTATTTTATCGCTAAGGGATTTTTTTTTTTTTTTTTTTTTTGCCTCCAGGGTTATTGCTGGGGCTCGGTGCCAGCACTATGAATCCACTGTTCCTGGCGACCATTTTTCCCATTTTTATTGGATAGGACAGAGAGAAATTGAGAGGAAGGGGAAGATGGGGGGGGAGAAAAACAGATAGCTGCTTGTGAAGCAACCCCCTGCAGATGGGGAGCCCATACCACACTGCATTGAAGGATGTTACAGGACTGTGGTCTATTTAACTCTCTCTCTCTGCACCTCTGTTTCTATCTTGAAAGGAAACGTAAACTTAGGTTTATCTGTATACATAATGAACTACTACTCAGCTGTTAAAAATGATGAAGCTGACTCCTTTTTGTCATCTTAGATGGAACTAGTAGACAACATGTTAAGTGAGACAAGCCAAAAAGAGAAGGGTAAATACCAAATGAGCTAACTTATCTTGGAATGGTAGTGGATTTCAGTTTTTAGAATCACAAAGGAAAAATGAGACAAGCTCTTGAATCTTAGTTTTCTCACCCACAAAACCAGGATAACAACTGCCTGATAGAGTCACTGTAGTTGTCAAAGAAGATATTGAAAAGGATTTATAGACTATGAGGCAATGCAAACATGTAAAATATTGTGACAATTAATTGTAGAATTAGAAAATGAAATCTAGCTCCAAAAATTTTACTCACCATGTATTAATGTGAAATGCTATCCATAATTTCCAATACATGTATGATTTGACAACTCATCATGTATAGAATAGAATGTAATTAGTAACCATATATATACTGGCTACTTGAATTCTATGTCTTATTTCTTACTTGTTTGTGTAATATACAGAAACTTTAAATGTACTCGTTACAAACCTTTCTTGACTAATTTTCACTTAATGTAGGATATGAATTTTGTCTAAGTATCATGTTGTATTTTCAATCTCTTTGTTCCAGCTTCTTCTTTAGATGTACTTTTAGTGTTGAATAAAAGTTTAGCAATTAAAAAGAGGAAATAAGGAACTTTGTAGATCAAAACTAGTGAATACATCCTTGAGGCATTTTTAGAGAAGTTAAGCGATAACATCATTATAATATTGTGTTACTTCTTTGATCTGCTAAAAAACTAAGTGATAAAATCAGTTTTACATTTCTGAGTTTTCTTTTCAGTTGCTGTATGTAGCTACAAAACTAAGATATGTTAACTGTAAAAGCTATTTTCCTCTTCTTTACTCTATTACAGATTCTTTTCTTTTTGGGGGTGGATTAGAAAGAGCTAAGGTATGTGTATCACATATTACAGTGTGATTTAAGAAAGGTATTCAACTGGTGGTATGCTGTCATAGAAAGGACAATGGATTTGTACTCTAATATCATAGAGTAATTTCAGTTTCCCATGTGATTGTTTTGAGATCTGTGTCAAATGTATTTTCTAGTCTTAGTTTCTTTGCCCTTTTTTTAAATAAATTCAAGATTTAAAAAAAATTTTGTTTTTATATTTATTTTTCCCTTTTTGTTGCCCTTGTTTTTCATTGTTGTTGTAGTTATTATTGTTGTTGTTGATGTCGTCGTTGTTAGGTAGGACAGAGAGAAATGGAGAGAGGAGGGGGAGACAGAGGGGAGAAGAGAAAGATAAACACCTGCAGACCTGCTTCACCGCCTGTGAAGCGATTCCCCTACAGGTGGGGAGACGGGGGGCCGGTCAGGGATCCTTACACCGGTCCCTGCACTTTGCGCCACGTGCGCTTAACCCACTGTGCTACCGCCAGACTCCCATTTCTTCACCTTTTAAGGATGAAGATTAGCAAAAACTCTGTCGTGGATTATGGTGCTATTGGGGGTTGAACCTAGGACCTTGGAATTTCAGTCACCAAAGTCTGTTTGCATGACCATTATGCTATGTCCCCCGTTCATTTCATTTCTTTTCTTTGTTAACTTCAGAAAGTTGACATGATTTTCTGTTATGTGAATTTCACCTCAATAAAAATAAATACATAAATTGTAAAGCAGGGGGCTGGGCGGTGGTGCACATATTTATTATTATATTATTATATTATATTATTATTATGCGTACATAATGTGAAGCACAAAGACTGGCATAAGAATCCCGGTTTGAGACCCCAGCTCCCCACCAGTAAGGGGGGTTGCTTCACCAGTGAAGCATGTCTGCAGGGGGCTGGCTATCTTTCTGTCCTTGTCTCCATCTTCTCCTCCTCTCTCAACTTCTCTCTGCAACAACAACAATGGGAAGGAAAAAAAAAGAGAGAGAGAGATGGCCTCCAGGACCAGTGGATTCATAGTGCAGGCACCGAACACCAGTGATAACCCTGGAGGGGAAAAAAAAAAAAACAATAAAGCGAAATCTAAACCAAAACAAATGGATTGTACAGAAAAGCACAAATAGGTAAGCCCCCACACCTATGGACATCTAATCTTTGACAAAGGGGCCCAGACTATTAAATGGGGAAAGCAGAGTCTCTTCAACAAATGGTATTGGAAAAAATGGGTTGAAACATGCAGAAGAATGAAACTGAACCACTGTATTTCACCAAATACAAAAGTAAATGCCAAGTGGATCAAGGACTTGGATGTTAGACCACAAACTATCAGATATTTAGAGGAAAATATTGGCAGAACTCTTTTCCGCATACATTTTAAAGACATCTTCAGTGAAACGAATCCAATTACAAAGAAGACTAAGACAAGGATAAACCTATGGGACTACATCAAATTAAAAAGCTTCTGCACAGCTTCTGCACAGCTACTAAAAGCAAGAGACCCCCTTACAGAATGGGAGAAGATCTTTACATGCCATACATCAGACAAGAGGCTAATAACCAGAATATATAAAGAACTTGCAAATCTCAACAACAAGACAACAAATAACCCCATCCAAAAATGGGGAGAGGACATGGACAGAATATCCACCAGAGAAGAGATCCAAAAGGCCGAGAAACACATGAAAAAATGCTCCAAGTCTCTGACTGTCAGAGAAATGCAAATAAAGACAACAATGAGATACCACTTCACTCCTGTGAGAGTGCCATACATCAGAAAAGGTAACAGCAACAAATGCTGGAGAGGGTGTAGGGTCAAAGGAACCCTCCTACACTGCTGGTAGGAATGTAAATTGGTCCAACCTCTGTGGAGAACAGTCTGGAGAACTCTCAGAAGGCTAGAAATGGATCTACCCTATGATCCTGCAATTCCTCTCCTGGGGATATAGCCTAAGGAACCCAGCACACTCATCCAAAAGGATCTGTGTACACATATGTTCTTGGCAGCACAATTTGTAATAGCCAAAACCTGGAAGCAACCCAGGTGTCCAACAACAGATGAGTGGCTGAGCAAGTTGTGGTATATATATATATATGTGTGTGTGTGTGTGTGTGTGTGTGTGTGTGTGTGTGTGTGTGTGTGTGTTGCTATGCTTCACATTGGTTTGGTCTCACTCTCCCCCGCCGGGAGATTTGGTTTGGCCCTTGCTAGTTTCGCACTTCCCCTTCTCCCCACCCCCTACCCTACGTACTTCCGGGGGTTCCTGCTGCAGCCGCTGGAGAAGGATGCAGGACAGATCTGTGTGGTGATTAGTTTAGGAGTCCCTCTCTGCCGCTGGAGGAGAAAGACAGAGAGCACATGTTTGCCCACTCATAAATAAAGATTAAATTGCATTCTCAGCTCAGTTGTGTGTCTCTGACCGTCTCTGTTACCCACCCATGAAGCCAGCCTGATTAAATCAATATATATCAAAACTTGCCTATATATATATATATATATATTACTCAGCTATCAAAAATGGTGACTTCACCATTTTCAGTCGATCTTGGATGGACCTTGAAAAATTCATGTTAAGTGAAATAAGTCAGAAACAGAAGGATGAATATGGGATGATCTCACTCTCAGGCAGAAGTTGAAAAACAAAATCAGAAAAAAAAAAAAACCCACAAGTAGAACCTGAATTGGAATTGGTGTATCACACCAAAGTAAAAGACTCTGGGGTGGGGGTGGGGGTGGGTGGGTGGGTGGAGAGTACAGATCCAAGAAGGATGACAGAGGACCTAGTGGGGGTTGTATTGTTATATGGTAAACTGAGGAATGTTATGCATGTACAAACTATTGTGTTTACTGTTGATGTAAAACATTGATTCCCCAATAAAGAAATTTAAAAAAAAGAAGTGAAAGGGGGAGTTGGGCAGTAGCACAGTGGGTTAAGCACACAGGAAAAAATATATATATAAAAAAGGAAGAAAAAAAAGCACAACTAGGGTCTATGCTATGGTGTGCCTGGTTGAGTACACATATTACAATGCTCAGGGACCTGGGTTCAAGCCCCTGGTTCCCACCTGCAGGGTATGAAGCTTCACAAGAAATGAGGCAGTACTACATGTGTTTCTCTTTCTCCCTACCTATTTTCCCTTCCCCTCTCAGTTTCTCTCTCTCCTATCAAATAAATAAATATTTATAAAAAGAATGTCTGGAGAGTCGGGTGATAGTGCAGCAGGTTAAGTGCATGTAGCGCAAAGCACAAGGACCGGCATGAGGATCCGGGTTCGAGCCCCCGGCTCCCCACCTGCAGGGGAGTCGCTTCACAGGCAGTGAAGCAGGTCTGCAGGTTACTATCTTTCTCTCCTCCTCTCTGTCTAACAACAACAATAATAACTACAACAATATAATAACAAAGGTAACAAAAGGGAATAAATATTAAAAAAAGAATGTCTGAAAAAAAATTACACAGCTATTTTGAGCAGAAAGGACATATTTAAAGGGAATAAATGTTCAGAGATATCTTTAGTTGTACAAGGTGTTCTATTCCGTATTATTTATTTGCAGGTCCTTCAATATAAGCTGTTATCACAGTGATGAAGGGCCACACAAATAATGATTAGGAATTGCTAGGAATCTGGGGGGAGTGTGGAATTAGTAATATGTGTCATCTCTTATAAGTAAACGTAAAGCTTAGATAAAAATCAAAGACACATATAGGACCAGATTGTCATCTGGAATCTATCATAAGTGTTTCACGGAGTCAAATTTTTTTGTAATCTGTATAGTACAAGTGAGTCTGAGATTCCACTAGCAGGGGCATGGGAGTGGGGGGGGGCGGTGGGGGTAGATAGCATAATGGTTATGCAAAGAGACTCTCATGCCTGAGTTTCCAAAGACTCAAATTCAATCCCCCACATCACCATAAGCCAGAGCAGGTAAGTATGTGGGTATAGTTTACCAGGTAAGAATAGAGCCTCATGCTTTAAAAATTACCTAATTTGGAAGCAACAATAAGATCCATTAGCAATGAGGAGATGGCTAGAAGTGATTATTCACAGGGCTCATACAATCTAAGTTCTACTAAGAAGGGTGTGTCAACCCAACTTCTTTAAAGAATAGAACAACAGTTATAAAAATGTACCTGGAACCAAAAAGTCCCTAGGATTGCCAAATCAGGCTTGGGAAAAAAAGAACAAGACCAGAGGCATCACACCTCCTGACCTTAAACTATGCTACAGAGCTACAGTAGTCAAAACTACCTGGTACTAGAACCAAGATAAACACATAGATCAATGGAGTAGAACTGAAAGGTGATGGCAAGTTTTTGCTAAGTTGAAAATTCTGATTAGTACAAAAATAATAATGAAATATTCTATCGGATTTAGGATGTTGAAAGCTAGTGTTTATGTTTTAACATTTTTTATTGGCAACATATACAGATGCATGTATGATAGCAGGGTAAACTAATTCACACTTGACAAGAAATTATCAGTGTGACAGATACTGTGCTAGGTGATACCTGGTACCTGCAAGGCTTCAAGCAGTCATGAAGTGTCAGATCTGTTGCACTGAGGAACAGAGAAATGACTTTAACAAACTGGGTAATTTTCACCTCTGTCTTTTCCTACTCTGTGAGAGATTGGATATCCAGGTCTTAAATGGTTTTATTAAAATTTTTTTGTAATGATTTCTTGTTGATAATAACATTACAATATTATAAGTCGCTTTACTTTGTGTGAAGGCTCCTCTTCCTCAGCCGCCAGTAATCCTCATGTTAAATTATTCGTCTTATAATATCATAGCTTTGTAATTAGTTCAATAAATGCCCATTGAGCTTATTGTGTCAGGCATGTACGGCTGAAATTGACAAGGTTTTTCTGGTCATGAAGTCTACAATTTAAAGTGATAAGACACTAAATAAATAAATGGTATAATTTAAAACACAAGTGCATAAAATAATAACTAACATTTCATAGTTGGATAATTCAAGGTTAGAAGGTGTTAATAAAAAGGTAAGTAGGGAGGCATGTTGTCTCATTTTCAGTCACAGAATGAAGCAACAGATAAGCTCTTGCAGATTCTGAAAGGGAGCAATCCTAATACCCTGCAAACAAACTAAAATGAATTACTATTAAAAGAAACTGTTGTGACAAGTCAGTATCTTCTCCCTGGAGTAGGAGTGCCTCTTAAACAGAATAATGAAAGACTGGGGGGAGGGGTCTGGGGGACGGGGGAAGGGGGGCGAGTGCAGGCATAAAGAATCAAGGGAGAAGAGAAAATTTGGAGTCCGATAAAGGGAATTGCCAATCTCCTTTGATCAGGGAGATCTCTTAATGCTTCTCTAGCCGCCCCTGCGAGATGAGCATCTGGAGGGTATGGACACGAATGCCTTGAACTTCACGGTAGATTTCTTTTCCACTATTACAGCTTCGAAGCAGAAGCCTGCAGAGAAGAGGTCGCGGTGTGACTTAAGAGGCGGCTCCCGGGGATGGCACTCGGAAGGACCGAGAGCTGCGGGAACAGCTACAGAAGGAAGCGGAGACGGCGCCGGCACCCCAGGGTGCTGGCACAGAAATAAACTCCTCCGCCGTAGCCGCGGAGCTCAGGTGGCCCTTTCCCGCTCAGGTGAGCTCCTCCCGCTTCTCCCATTGGCCCAGACGCTCACGGCGCTGGGAGGCGACGCAGACCGGTCTAGTTCAGGGTCTAGGGCGGCGCGTCACTTCCGGTAGCGCGGAGCTTGTAAAACACCCTGGAGAGAAAATGGCGGCGGCGGCGGCGGCGGCTGCTTCGGCTGCTTCGGCTGCTTCGGCGCCCCAGTCGCTGTCGGATGAGGAGCTTTTCTCTCAGCTCCGCCGTTACGGCCTGTCTCCTGGACCGGTGACGGAGAGTACCCGCCCCGTCTACCTCAAGAAGCTGAAAAAGCTTCGAGAGGAGGCGCAGCAGCAGCAGCAGCAGCAACACCGGTCAGGGGGCCGCGGCAACAAGACGCGGAACAGTAATAACAATAACACGGCAGCCGCGGCGGTCGTCGCTGCGGGACCGGCGGTGGCGGCGGTGGCGGGGATGGGGGTCCGGCCGGTCTCGGGCGACCTCTCCTACTTACGGACTCCTGGGGGTCTGGGCCGAGTGTTGGCCCCGGGTCCGGAGAGCCCTCTGGGAGGCCCCGGGGGCGCCTCGGCCGCCCCCACGGCTGGCAGCAAAGTCCTGCTGGGGTTCAGCTCGGACGAGTCGGACGCAGAGGCCAGTCCGGGGGACCAGGCCGGCGGCGGCGGCGGCGGCGGCGGCGGGAGGAAGGACCGGGCTGCGCTCCAGTACCGCGGGCTCAGACCGCTGCCGGCGCCCCTGGCCGCCGGCGAGGTGACTAACAGCCACTCGGCCGAGCGGAGGAAACCCCACTCGTGGTGGGGCGGCCGGCGGCCGGCGCCTGCCGAGCTGCAGCCCCCGTCGCCGAAAGATGGAGCGGGGGAGGGCGAGGACGAGGAGGGAGGGGACGGCGAGGAGCGGGGCCCTGAGGCCGAGGAGCCGCTGTGGTCCAGCCGGGCCGTGAATGGCAGCCGGCTGCTCTCGTACAGCTGCCGGGAAGACTACTCGGACTCGGAGGAGGAGGACGACGACGACGTGGCCGCGGCCAGACAGGTCTTCAGAGACGACTCCCTGTGCCGGCCCCGGCCCCGACGGGGCCACGGGAAGCTGCTCGCCCCGCTGGCTGCGAAACCTGCCGGCAGCCGGCTGGAGACTTCGGCGGCGGGAGGGGGAGGACTGGCGATGAATGACAGGGCGGCGGCCGCGGGGAGTCCAGACAAGAGCCGCCACCTCGAGGAGACGGCGGCGGCGGCCGCCTCGCAGCCGGGAGGAGGGTGTGATCCGCTGGCCTCCTGCCCGGTTCCTAGATACCGTGTGAACGCCAAGAAACTGGCCCCTCTCCTGACCCCGCCGCTGACGGACGTGGACTCGACCTTGGATCCATCCACCGGCTCCCTTCTTCAAACCAACAACCATATTGGCGCCGGGGCCTTCGGTGTCGACCCCCCCAGGATTTTCGCCAACAGCCTCCCGCCCACTGCGGCGGCCGCCTCGGGTCCGCTCAGGATCAATCACTCCAATCACACCGGCTCCAATCACACCTACCTGAAGAACACCTACAACAAGCCGAAGCTGGCCGAACCCGAGGAGGAACTTCTCCAGCAGTTTAAAAGGGAAGAGGTATCCCCCGCAGGAGGTTTCAGTGCCCACTACTTGTCGATGTTTCTCTTAACTGCTGCCTGCTTATTTTTCCTCATATTGGGGCTGACTTATCTGGGAATGAGAGGGACTGGAGTAGCGGAGGATGGAGGACTCGGCAGTAAGTATTAAACCCGCTGGGAAAGGAGACAAAGGGGATGTTGTTAGTGGTCCGCTTTAACCATACTTGGCACTTTGGCGTGAGGTGACTTTCCGCCTGCAAGAAGATGGGTTAGCAGTGAAGTGCATCCGATTGAATGCAGCTGTGCCAGTTTCCTTTAAGAACAACTGTTATCAGAGTGGAGATTCCATTTTAGAATTTTCTGTAGGTGGTATTTCAGAACAGCTTATTAAAGAAAAGTCCGACTATTATCAGCCTGTTACTAAAATAATTTATGTGCGTTCCTTTTTCCTTCGGTTTTTATTCATTGCTGATACCAGTTACTCAACAGTTTCAGAGTGTCATGATTGTGAAAGGGCATAAGTGTAGTGGCTTTTTCAAATCGACGTATCATTCTAAATGGGAATGTAAGAGCTCTTGAAATCATGGTTAAATTTTTCGTACTATTTTGTGAAGGTTGATATTACTGTTATTTGAAGAAAATGGTTTTAGAAGGCTTTAGAAATCTCTAGACTGACTTCCCAGGCCAAAGTATTTCCTCTTGCACCAGTGTGGGGCAAAGCAGGATCTTCCAGTTAGATTTATACAGACTGGTTTCTAGGCATAGCCATCAACATGCTAAGTGACTGCAGGCAGGCATTGTCATTCATTGGGTCAGTCAGCAGCATCTTCAGTATTGACCGTGCAGAATACAGCTGTGATGAAGAGTTCCTGCCCTTCAGTACAAGCAGTTGAACACCCATCATTTTATATTCCATAAAGAAAATAAGGATGGAAAAATAGACTTTGAGTAGTGCTACTTTAGAGTGGATGGTGAGAGAGGAGGATACTGTCAGTATTTGAGGGAGAGACCTGAAGCAGGAGGAGGAGACAGCTTATAGAGAGGAGAGTATTCTGGGCAGAGGTTTACAAACAGAAGAAAGGCTTCAGTGGAGTAAGAGCCGTCCTGTAAGATAGTGGTTAGAATACCTTGATGAAAGTGGAGATTAAGAACTTGAATTTCTCTTCCCTTGTCTATAAAAAGATGGTAACACTATCAGTAGAACTAGATCTGTGGGAGCCAGGTGGTGGCACACCTGGTTGAGCACACACATGACAGCGTGCAAAGACCCAGGTTCAAGCCCTCAGTCCCCACCTGTAGGGGGGAAGCCTCCCGAGAGGTGGTAAAGGCAGAGCTGCAGGTGCCTCTCTTTTTTTTTCCTCCTCCTTTTTTTTTCTCCAGGGTTATTGCTGGGGCTTGGTGCAGGCACTAAGAATCCACTGCTCCTGGTGGCCATTTTTTTTCCTTCTATTTTATTGGATAGGACAGAAAAATTGAGAGGGGAAGGGAAGATAAGGGAGAGAGATAGACACTTGCAGACCTGCTTCACCACCTGTGAAGCGATCCCCCTGCATGTGAGGACCTGGGATCCTTGAGCAGATCCTGTGTGCACTTAACCTAGTGCACCACCACCTGCCCCCCCATTTCTACCTCCCCTCTCAATTTCTCTATGTCTCTATCCAATAATAAATAAATAAAATAAAGAATTAGATCTGTGAAGACTAAAAGAGTAAATTTAGTGCATGATGAACTCCTTGAACACATAATTTGTCAATGTTAAGACAGATACTCTCTACACCCCCTTGAAATTTCCTACCCTTTTTCTTGACCATAAATCCACTATCATGATGTGTATTTATAAAAATGGTTTATTTTGCTAGTTTTATTTCTAAATAGTGATTGATGAAGTTAGTGTCAGGTACAGTAGAAGTCACTAGTGTAAACTTTTTTTTCTTTTTTAGATTATTTATTTATTAATGAGAAAGAAGAGAGAGAAAGAACCAGATATCACTCAGGTACATGTGTTGCCGGGGATAGAACTTAGGACCTCATGCTTGAGAGTCTAGTGCCTTAGCCACTGCACCACCTCCTGGACTACATAGTGTAAACTTTGATTTGGATATAATAGTAGTCAAATAATAGATACTATATTGCTCAATCAAAGAGGTTAAAAGATAATTATAAGCTAGCACTTTTTTTCTGACCCCCTGGGAACAAGACTAGTGTATTGCGTCCTGCCTTAGATATTTGTAAGAGAGAAATAAGGTCAGAGTAGAAGTTAAATTAGTAGAGGTCACGTAAGTTGGTATTACCTTCCCTGTCAAGAGTACTTAGCTGCATCTGTTTCTCCAAGAACACCAGCTCTGTGACCTGATCCTTTACGAAGAGCTTAATTCTTTTTTTTTTTTTTTTTAATTATCTTTATTTATTTATTGTATAGAGACAGCCAGTAATGGAGAGGGAAGGGAGAGAGAGAGGGAGAGAGACAGACACCTGCAGCCCTGCTTCACCACTTGGAAAAGCTTTCCCCCTACAGGTGGAGACGGGGACTGGAACCTGGGTCCTTGCACACTGTAACATGCACGCTCAATTAGGTGCACCACCACCCACCTCCTTGAGGTAAATTCTTTCTACATATATCATTTCATTGACTTCCCATAGATGAGCATAATAAGGCCCAAAAGTTAAGAAATGTATCCATAGTTGAGCATCTAGTAACAGATTGGCCTAAGATTTATTACATCTATAAAGTCAGTTTCTTAACACTAAGTTGATTGTTTAAAGAGACAACTTTCTAATAAAGAAGATACTTTTATTAGGATTGATCAATTTAATTGAAAATTTGGTGGGATTTCCTACAACTACTGGTGACTTTCTGCACCTCAGCACTGTTAAGGAAACGGACGTTTATTACATGTATTAAAATTTCAAGCTAAGTCAGAGTAATACACTCTATTCCTACCAATATGGAAGGAAGTAAATCAAGTAATAGATGGCAGATATGAGATAACTGGGTGGTAAAACAACGGTGAGTAAAAAGATCTGGATTCTAGAACATGTCAAAGAACTTAGTCAACATTTCTTAACCATCAAGTATCGTTTTTTGTATATTAAGTATAGTTACAATTTCTGCAGTCTGGGGTTGCTGGAAGGACCAAATGGGATAGTTTGTTAAACAGAAAGTGGTTTTATTCAAAACTTTAGTCAGAATTTGCCACGTTCCTGGTTAACTGCAGTATATATGTAAAGAGAAATGTGTAAGTTTAATTTTCATTAAACTCTATTGAATGTGTATACATTGTAGGAACTGATACATAAATCTGAATCAAATTGAAATAGATCCTTAAATGTTTCATATACTTGGCCTATTATCTACCCTGGTGGAAAGATGTGCCTGCTAGTTCAGTTAGTCTGCATATCTAATGGTGAATAATCTTCACTCCCTATACTTATGTATTCTGAATCCTTTGTTAGTTCTAATGACTAGCTGATACTTAACCATAGGGTTCATTGGTTGGGTAGAATGCTTAAGAAAATAATTTTACTTTGAGCAATAGTTTCACCAGAAGATTGAAGGTTCTATGTGAGAGTAAGTTTTAGTAAGTTTTTTATTAGTTGTCATTAAAATCACATGTATGTACATACATACACCTTTAAATAGTTCTCCCCCCACCCCCCATCAGTGCACTACTGCTCAGTTCTGGTTTGTGGTGGTGCTGGGGATTGAGCTTGGTACCTGCAAGCCTCAAGCATGAGAAGACTTTTATATAACTATTATGTTATCTCCCCAATCCTTAAATATTCTTGTTTTGGTCTTTGGAAAATTTTCATCAGTACTATAGTTTTATATGTTAAATTGCTTTTTGTTACTTAAATTACCCTAAGTCGTCTCCTCTTCATCTATAAAATAAACATGTTGGATCTTAAGGTTTTTCAGCTCCAAGGTTTAAGATTAAAACTTTGAATTGTCCTATAAAAACAACTCAAGGATTGATTAACCTGAAATCAGATTAGATCATGATAACCCTCTAGAAGAAAATAGAATGGTAGAATAGATTGACTATTTTAGGGGGTTTATGGGCATTATTAAAATATATTTTAATTTTAAAAGGCAAGATTTTAAAAAATACCTGTTCCTTTTTGTTGCCCTTGTTTTATCATTGTAGTTATTATTATTGATGTCGTTGTTGCATAGGACAAAGAGAAATGGAGAGAGGAGGGGAAGACAGAGAAGGGGAGAGAAAGATAGACACCTGCAGACCTGCTTCACCCCTCTGAAGCGACTCCCCTGCAGGTGGGGAGCCGGGGGCTTGAACCGGGGGATCCTTATGCCCGTCCTTACGCTTTGCGCCACGTGTGCTTAACCCGTTGTGCTACCTCCCAACTCCCAGAAGGCAAGATTTTTGTAGAAAAATTGAGCAGAGATCTGTGAATAAAGATGAATAGGCATTATACACTTTTCCTCCTAGTCATACACTCCTCTTGGTATAAATTGTTGTAGAGCCAGATGTTGTAGTGCGCAGGCCGCAGAGAAGAGAGAGAGAGGGTCCGGAGCGAAGAGGAAACACAAATCTTTATTCGCGCTGGCACCTCAGAGTTGGTTGTTAGAGAAGCAGGTTGGGCCACATGGAGGTAGAGAAAATGGCCGCCTCACGCAGTAACCTTTCCTGCGTCTGAACACCAGAGTGGAGCGCCGGCAAGAGAGCGAGGTGCAGAAAACGAAGGGTTTTTATAGGAGTAGCTTTCGTGAGAATGGGAAGGGGGAGGAGTAACCATAGCACTCCAGGATAGGATGATAACTCTCGTGAGAATGGGAGGGGGGAGGAGTAACCAAAGCACTCCAGATATCGCGGGGATATAGACAATGTCCTGAGGGCACAACATGGCTGAACAGGCACTCCAAGAAAGTCCCAACTCTCCAGGGAACTAGCAGTAGCCTGAGGGGACAACATGGCAGATGTGACTGCATTGGCACAATTTCCCAGCATAAATAAATTTAAATAATAGACCCCTTAGGTGTAGAGTAGATAGCATAATGGTTATGTAAAGAGACTGTCATGCCGGAGACTCCAAAGTTGCAGGTTCAATCCCCCACACCGCCATAAGACAGAGCTGAGCAGTGCTCTGGTAAAAAAAATAATAGATCCCTTTGCATTTAATATTTTGATGTAAATATATTTACATTTACATGTATGTGTGAACATTTTCAATCAGCAGTAAGAGTAGCTACTGTGTACCAAGCAATATTCTAAGCAGCAAGGCTATATCATGAATTAGAGGTGATATTTTTTTTTATGAGGTTTATATTCTGATGGAAAAGGTGGACAAGTAGATAAATTTCAGCTCATGGTAGTTACTAACATGCTAATGATAGTAACTTTGGGGGGAGTTGTGGTAGGGTAATGTGCAGTATTTTATACAGGTGGTCAGGCCTCTGAAGAGATATTTGAGTTGAAATCTGAGTAAGTTGAAAGAACTAGTTGTTGACAGTCAGGGAGAAGAACATTCTAGGATGAGCCAACCACAAGTGCAAAACCCCTGAGGCAGAAACAACTTGATATTTTGAACTTTTGAATTGAATAACTAGTCTGGTGGAGTTTAGTAGAAGGTAGGGAGAAAGGCATATTATGAAGTTAAAAGTATGTAGGGGCCAGATCATAAAAGGATTTAAAGGTCTTGAAGGACTGTAGGAAAGTGAGTTTCTTTTTAAATTTTTATTTACTAGATAGAGACAGAAACAGAAGGGTGGGGGAGATGGAGAGGGAAATAGGCAGAGAGAGAGAGAGACTTGTAACCCTACTTCATCACTTGTGAAGCTGTCTCCTGCACGTGGGGACTAGGGACTTGAACCCCGGTCGTTGTACACAGTAATGTGTGTATTTAACCAGGCGTGCCACCACCTGGCCCCAAGTCTGAAAGTAACTAACATTATACTGTACATATTTTGCAACTTGGTTTCCCCCACACACACACTGGACATTGATTGCATCATGGCTAACTTTCCATATACTATGTTTTGAGTACAAAGGTTGACTTTTTTAAAACATTTTTTTAAATTACCTTTATTTATTAGATAGAGATAGCCAGAGGGAAAGGGGTGATAGAGAGGGAGAGAGACAGAGAGACTCCTGCAACACTGCTTCACCACTCGCCAAGCTTTCCCCTTGCTGGTGGGGACTGGGATCTTGAACCTAAGTCCTTGTGCACTAATGTGTGCACTCAACCAGGTGCACCACCACCCAGCCCCCAAAGGTTGACTTTTTTAAAAAGACTTACTCCTTATCAAAGCACTGCCCAGTTCTGGTATATGGTGGTGCGGGGGATTGAAACAGGGACTTTGGAGCCTCAAGCATGAGAGTATTTTGCTAAATCAGTATCCTGTCCTACCCTCACCCACCAAAGGTTAACTTTAAAAGCTCACACTCCTCTGGTCTTTTTCTTATCCTATATAACTACTAAAATATCAGCCATTGGAAAGTGTTCTTCAACTCCTCAATCTTTCTGTCCCTCTCCCTCTCCCTCTCCCTCTCCCTCTCCCTCTCCCTCTCCCTCTCCCTCTCCCTCTCCCTCTCCCTCTCCCTCTCCCTCTCCCTCTCCCTCTCCCTCTCCCTCTCCCTCTCCCTCTCTAGTAGGGTTATAGCTGGGATTCAGTTGCTTGTATGATGAATCCATAGCTTCATGCAACCATTTCATGCTTTTTTTTTTTTTCTCTGCCACTAGGGTTAGCCACTAGCTCAGAGGCCTGCATGATGAATCCACTGATCCCAGTGGCCATTTTTTCCATTAAATATATGTATTTATTGGATTGTCAGCAAAGTTTTGACATTTCTCTATGCAAAAATGTGACATGACTTTTCTGACAACCCAATGTTAATAGCACTTCTACCCACTCAGAGCTCAGGGTAGTTAGCTTAAATTTGCAAGTATTCCTTTTTTCTCTTCATCTTCCTTCCCAGTCTTAAACCTAAATCAAATTGATCACTAAGTTCTGAACTTCTGCCTTCTGCATGCTTTTTGAATCAATCTTTTTCTGTCACTTTACTAAATTTGCCTCAGGGTGGCTTTTAGCATTAGATAGTATAATGTAGGTAAAGTCTATAAGGTTGCTTGATATATGGAAATTCCTTGAATTTTGAAAGCCACATCATTACCCTTGGCAAAAAATGTATTTATTATTTGGTAAATATTTGTTGCAGAAGTGGTTACATATACATACATATACATGGCACTAATTAACTCATAAGTCATCTTGGTAATTGGTAACCTACTTGGTACCTGACTTAATACCCAATACTAGGAAGGATACAAAAGAAATCTCATTTCATTTTTTTTTCTTTTTTTATTGGGGGATTAATGTTTTACAGTTGACAGTAAATATTGTAGTTTGTACATGCATAACACTTCTCAGTTTTCCATACAACCCGCACTATGTTCTCTGCCATCCTGTTCCAGGACATGAACTCCACCCCACCCCACCCCCATCCCAGAGTCTTTTACTTTGGTGTAATATACCAAGTCCAAGTTCTGCTTAGTGTTTTCTGATCTTGCTTTTCAACTTCTGTCTGTCAGTAAGATCATCCCATATTCATCCTTCTGTTTCTGACTTCACATAACATAGAAATCTCATTTCTGTTAAAGCCTTTATTCCACTAGTAGTCATAGAAACATAAAATATAATAATGTGGTAAATGCCACACTTACAAAAGGGATGAATTCTCTGTGAACTGGATCACTTGTGTATGACCAAAAGCCCTAATTCTAAGTATAGGTTGAGTAGTGAGAATTGTTGGCATTTGAAAGAAGAGTATGATGATCAAATTGATCCTTTTTTAAAAAAATATTATTTAATATTTGTTTCCTTTTGTTGCCCTTGTTTTATTGTTGTTATTGTTGTTATTGATGTTATTGATGTCGTCGGTGTTGGATAAGACAGAGAGAAATGGAGAGAAAGATAAACACCTGCAGATCTGTTTCAACGCTTGTGAAGCGACTCTCCTGCAGGTGTGGAACCGGGGGGCTTGAATCAGGATCTTTACCCCTGTCCTTGTGCTTTGCGACACCTGTGTTTAACCCACTGCGCTACCGCCCGACTCCCTCAAATTGATCTTTTAAGAAAAATAGTGATGATGGTATTGTTGATGGAATTGGAGAAAAAGAATAGAATGTAAGGACTAAACATAGATACAGAGTGCTGAAAACTGAGGAATAGCATAACCTTTTAATTATGTATTTTTACTTTGCCAAATAACTGCACTAGCCCCAAATCCCAAAACTTGGTATGTGTAATGCATATAAGTTTAAGGATTTTGAAGTACTTATCCTCATTCTTGTAGAATGAAAAACCAAATGTTTAAAGAATTTTTCTTTTTTATTAGTGATTTAATGTTAATTTGCAAAATTATTAAGATAATAGGGGTATAATCCCACACCTTTCCCACCACTGGAGTTCTGTGTCCCCATTCCCTCCATTGGAAACTGCAGTAGTTCTCCCAAGATCACAGATATAGGTTGACTATTATTTTTTTATATTTATCTATGCTTATATATATTTACCCTTTTTTTCTATGGTCCTGCGTTCTTCCTTTCTTTTTTTTAATATTTATTTTATTTATTTATTCCCTTTTGTTGCCCTTGTTGTTTTATTGTTGTAGTTATTATTGTTGTTGTTGTTGGATAGGACAGAGAGAAATGGAGAGAGGAGGGGAAGACAGAGAGGAGGAGAGAAAGATAGACACCTGCAGACCTGCTTCACCGCCTGTGAAGCGACTCCCCTGCAGGTGGGGAGCCGGGGTTCGAACCGGGACCCTTATGCCGGTCCTTGTGCTTTGCGCCACCTGCGCTTAACCCGCTGCGCTACAGCACGACTCCCGTTCTCTTCCTTTCTAAGTCACACCTACTACTTCTGAGCCTCAACTCCCCTCCCTCCTTTTTTTCCCCCTTTCTCAGGGTCCTGATGGAATTGGAGTTCAGAGCCTTCTGGGAGTAGACCAAAATGTGTAAAAAAAAATTTTTTTTTTAATCTTTATTTGTTAGATAGAGACAGCCAGAAATGGAGAGGGAATGGGGTAACAGAGGGGGAGAGAGACAGAGAGACACCTGCAGCCCTGCTTCACCACTTGTGAAGCTTTCCCTCTGCAGGTGGGGACCAGGGGCTAGAACCTGGGTCCTTGCACATTGTAGCATATGTACTCCACCAGGTGTGCCACCACCCGGCCCCAATGTGTAAAAAATTTTAAAGTTGACTACTACATAACCAAAAAAAAAAAAAACAAAACAACAACCTCTAGGGGTTTGAGCATCCAGCTTGATGATTTAGGAATTTAAAAGGTACGCTGAAATGTCTTTCATTTGAATATTATCTCTAAGATATTTTAAAGTAAAAACCATCAGAGTGAAAGCTTACAAATTTTCCTTATTTCTATGGAATTTCAAGTATCCCCATGGGGTTTGATTTATAAAAACATTGACATAGATATGCTTAGGGTGTTAAGGAGGTAGGCATATCTCTGTGAATACTGACCCTTCCACTTTGGAGCTTTTATGAATAAAAGCAAGTTGCTGAACCACTGTTAACCTCAATAACCTCATCTGTAAAATAGAAGTGGGAATTAAATAAAACAATGCACATAAAATCATTTATTCAGAACACAACTCTTAGTGTAGCCGCTTACCTTTAGCACTATATGCTAGGTAATGAGCTAAACAGTTATAATAGAGGTTTGCATCTCATGAGCTCTGTATGTGTCCCATTTTATAGATTAAGAAACTGAGACATGAAAAAAGTATGCGACTTATCCAGGCATACTGCTAGTAGTTGTGGAAGCAGTATTTGGATTCAGAAACTCACAAATGCTCTGCTAGATGAATTAATAATTGTGATAATGTGTGTGTTCTACAAGGTATACCACCACCTGGCCTGAAACCTAATAATTGTGATATAGGATAGTTCATGTGTACACTTTATTTTTTACTACCAGCAGGGTTATCATAGTTGGGGCTTGGTGCCAACATTGTGAATCCACTGCTGTAGGTGGCCATCTCTCTTCCTCCTCCCCCTCCTCAGTTTGGTATGACAGAGAGAAAGAGACACCTGCAGATTTTTTCTGTTCTTTTATTTATTTATTTTGCTTCCAGGGTTATTGCTGGGACTTGGTTACGGCACTACAAATCCACTGCTCCTGGTGACCATTTTTTTTCCATTTTTGTTGGATAGACAGAAATTGTGAGAGGAGGGAGATAGAGAGAGAGAGAGAGACCTGCTTCATTGCTTTTGAAGTGAACACACACACACACACACACACACACACACACACGGAGCTGAGGCTTAAACCAGGATCCTTGAGCTGGTCCTTGTACTTCATACTATGTGCGTTTAACCTGGTACACCACCGCCTGGCCCCTGTGTTACTTTTTTTTTCAATATTTATTTTATTTATTCCCTTTTGTTGCCCTTATTGTTTTTTATTGTTGTTGTTATTGATGTCGTCATTGTTGGATAGGACAGAGAGAGATGGAGAGAGGAGGGGAAGATGGGGAGAGAAAGACACCTGCAGACTTGCTTCACAACTTGTGAAGCGACTCCCCTGCAGGTGGGGAGCCGGGGGCTGGGACTGGGATCCTCAGGCCAGTCCTTGTGCTTCATACAATGTGCGCTTAACCCAATGTGCTACCAACTGACTCCCTTTATTACTTTTTAAATTATATTTTTTTCTTAATTTCCAAAGGTAAAATTTAAAATTTTTCCTATTCTTTTATCTGAATAGCCAACACTTTGTCCACAACTATTTACAAAATGACTTTTCAGTTTATCTTTAAAACAATGTTGATAACAAATGACAAATATAGGGAAAAAGCTTAAGTATAAAACCATGGAACTTATTTTAGTTCAGTTATGCTGGACTAATTGATTGAGTATGCACTAGCAAGTACTCTTTTGATGTGAATTTGATATGAATAGAAAAAACAGGCAACAAAGTAGGACATTCATTCTGTTTTGCAGTTGGAGACTTTTTAATTTAATTTTTTTTAATTATCTTTATTTATTGGATAGAGATAGCCAGAAATTGAGAGGAAGGGGGTGAGAGAGAGGGAAAGAAACAGAGAGACACCTGCAGCTGTACTTCACTTGTGAAGCTTTCCCCCTGCACGTAGTGGCCAGGGTCTTGAACCCAGGTTCTTGTGTGTTGTAATATGTGCACTCAACCAGGTGTGCCACTGCCTAGCCCCTTAGGAGACCCTTTTTATATGTGTATATGTACAAAGGAAATTTTGACTAATTTCTGAAAGCATTTTATACTTAAAGTTCTGTAGGGATTCATTTAGGTATAATGAAAAAAGAAAGTGTGTGTGTGTGTGTGTGTGTGTGTGTGTGTGTGTGTGTGTGTGTGTGTGTAGAGAGGGAGAGGGAGAGAGAGCGAGGAAGCGATTGAGAGAGACACACCACTGTATTAATTAGAAGAGTGGAAATCTTAAATATTTAGTCACCTCACCCCACACCCATTCTCTACTTATAACTTAGAACCTTGGTCAGCCTTATTATTAACGATTTACTAAGGTTATAATGATTTCACAAGAACTTTCTTGTTTGATCTAATACACTTGAAGAAGCATTGCTAAGGTGCTCCTATTCATCCATTCACTTATTCATAAATTATTAATGGCATGCTACTATCTCTCCTTCTCCTCTTCTTTTTTTTTTTTTTTTTTTGCCACCAGGGTTACTGCTGGAGCTTAGTGCCTGCATGATGAATCTGCTGCTCCAAGGGTCATTTTATTCCCTTCCCTTCCCTTCCCTCCCCTCCCCTCCCCTCCCCTCCCCTCCCCTCCCCTCCCCTCCCTTCTTTCTTTCTTTCTTTCTTTCTTTTTTTAATTTAATTTTGATAGAACAGAGAAATTGAGAGGGGGGGGATGAAGAGGGGGTGTGAGAGAGAAATACTTGCAGACCTGCTTTACAGCATGTGGAATTTATTCCTTGCAATGATAATGGGTACACTCAACTGGGTATGCTACTCCTTGCCCCTTAAGGTTTAATTTTCATTAAAGTTAATGCTAACGTCTTCATGAGAAAACTAAACTCTGGAGACAGTGATGTTACAAGTATGTGATTTGTCCAAGATCACACAGCTACTAAGTTTTGGAGCCAGCATTTGAACTCATACTCTGCCTTCAGAGCTGTGTCTTAACTGTCAGGCAGCAGGAGATGTCTTATATGCATCTTTCTCGCCAACTTCCTTTATTTGGATGATTAAGTCACTCAGAAACTTTGATCTTTGGTTTTTACATGCCAAAAGAGAAGATAGTAAAGACAATTTATTTCCAACTAACAATTATTATAGACTAATGTGATAATGTCTATGAAACCTCTTTAGAGAAATTTGAATTGGTTTATAACTATATTTTTAATACTTAAGTCAGAGTATCCCAATTATACTAGCGTAAGCAACAAAAGTTCAGCACTATAACATCTTGTCAGCAGTATTAATAAATAAGTAATAGAAATGTTGGTTACATTCATAGTCCTAATCAGTATTTTTTAAACCTTTTCATCAAGCTACCCAAACAGATAAAAGGTACCATCTTTTTTATTTACCTAGTTCATGCCTTATCTCCAGGCAGATGCTGAAAAAGATTGTTTTTCTTTTTTTGTTACTTATTTTTATTTTATTAGTGACAATGTTGATAGACAAAATTATAAGATAACAGTTATAATTCCATACTGTTACCACCACCAGTTCTGTATTCCCATTCCTTCCATTGGAAGTTAGTAGTTCTCCCAACTTCACAGATAAGGGTTGATTATTATTTCTATAACTATCTGTCTATATTTAAATATATTTGCTCATTTTTTTCCCATGGTCCCATCTTCTCTTTCCATGTCACTCCTACACCTGTTACTACTTCTGAATCTCTTTCTTTTCTTCCTCTTCTCTCTGGGTCATGATAGAGTAGGAATTCAGTCCCCTCTGGTCATCTTCCCCTATCATTTCTCTCCCACTGGGAATATGGGCCAGAGTTCTTTTTGGGGTGCAGAAGGTATGAGAAGGTATGAGTTCTGGCTTCTGTAATTGTTTCTCTGCTGAACATGGTGTTGGCAGGTCAAAGAATATTTTTCTTGCTCTAATTTAATAGGTTATGAGGCACAATTTGAAACGAGACTCTAATTTTGTGACCATTAGGAAGTGCACTTAGTGATAGAAGAGTCAGACATTCTGCTTTAATCCAGATGTAGTATTGACTTTGAGACAGAAAAACATTACTTAGGGTACGTGGATGATGGAGTAATAGAGTAAACTATTGCTAACTAGGCAGTGCATGCAGATAGTAGAGAAAGGTGGTCTGCCACATTCTGTTCATCTAGTTTGTAAGATACCATATGAATTTCAGCTGCCAGAATGAGAGATAAAGTGTGTTCCTGTGGATATGGATAGACTAAATGTGGATAATCAGAAAGTAGTATAAAATAATTGAATAGTATAAAATAATAAAATGAATTTGATAAATGAGATATTAAGATTATGTTATTTGGGAGTCTGGCGGTAGTGCAGCGGGTTAAGCACAAGTGGCGCAAAGTGAAAGAACTGGTGTCAGGATCCCGGTTCGAGCCCCCAGCTCCCCACCTGCAGGGGAGTCACTTCACAAGCAGTGAAGCAGGTCTGCAGGTGTCTGTCTTTCTCTCCCCCTCTGTCTTCCCCTCCTCTCTCCATTTCTCTCTGTCCTATACAACAACGACAACAACAATATAACTACAACAATAAAACAAGGGCAACAAAAGGAAATAAGTAAATAAATATTTTTTTAAAAAGATTGTTATTTAAAATATGGAGAATTTAAAGAACCCTGGGGGGTCAGGAGATAGCTCACCTTACCGTGCAAGAGGACCCAGGTTTCAATCCATGGCCCCACTACATGGTAGCACCAGTATGGGGGAGCTTCAGAAGTCAATGGATGAGGGCCAGGCGGTAGCGCAGTGGGTTAAGCGCACATGACGCAAAGCTCCAGGACCTGAATAAGGATCCTGGTTTGAGCCCCTGGGTCCCCACCTGCAGGATAGTCACTTCATGAGCGGTGAAGCAGGTCTGCAGGTGTCTATCTTTCTCTCCCCCTCTCTGTCTTCCCCTCCTCTCTACATTTCTCTCTGTCCTATACAACAACAGCGTCAGCAATAACAACATTAATAATAACAACGATAACAAGGGCAAGAAAAGGGAAAAAATAGCCTCCAGGAGCAGTGGATTCATAGTATAGGCACCGAGCCCCAGCGATAACCCTGGAGGCAAAAAAAAAAAAAAAATCATTGGGCAGCATTGCAATGTCTTTCCTTCTTTCTGTATCTCTGGACTCCTTTCTTGTCTCTCAGTCTATATATTAAAAAATAAAAATCAGTAGAATTGTACTAGTGTAGCACTATTGCACAGCTCAAGAAGCTTCCCCTCTGTATATGGCCAGGTGTGAGGGGACTGAACCAGGGTCTTTGCACTATAATGTGTGTGCTCTACCCACTGTGCCCCCCCACCCAGCCCATCATTCATCCTTATTCATATTTCTTATTGAGGATATTCCTTTATATTCTTCCCACCTTTTCCTATTATAAACTTTCTGTAGAACTCTTCAAACTCTTCAGTTAAGAGAGAGGTAACCTTTATATTCTAGAACATGATTGTCCTGGTAGGTTCCTGTTGTGTGAAATGAAAACTTAATGACTATTTGAACTTACATTGGGACAGAATTTTTTTGTTTAAATATTTCAGCACTTAACTCTGAGAAAGATATTTTAATTTTTTTAATATTTATTCCCTTTTGTTGCCCTTCTTGTTTTTTATTGCTGTAGTTATTATTGTTGTTATTGATGTTATTGTTAGGACAGAGAGAAATGGAGAGAGGAGGGGAAGACAGAGAGGGGGTAAGAAAGATAGACACCTGCAGACCTGCTTCACCGCTTCTGAAGCAACTCCACTGTAGGTGGGGAGCCGGGGGCTCGAACTAGGACCCTTACGCCAGTCCTTGTGCTTTGCACCACTTGCACTTAACCCACGGCGCTACCACCCGACTCCCTCTGAGAAAGATTTTAGGATGTTTATATTCATCATGCTCTTTAAATTCTAAATTTCTATCTCAGTTCTTTCACGAGGTGTTATGTATGTTTTTTGACTTTTTCTTTTTTTTTTTTTTAGATTATGGTTTTATTTCAATGGTGAATTTTCAATTCAATCATCATTTAAAAACAGTTCATCCACTGCTCTGCTTGGCAGCCAGTCTTTTGTCTCTCTCTTCAGCAATAGTGAGGCGGATACCTTTTCCTCTGGGAAGTGAATCCATGGTTTATTGCCTTTGCCAATAACAAAAATGTTGGAAGGGCGAGTGGCAAAGCTGTTGCCATTGGCATCCTTTACGTGGACCACATCAAAAGAACCAGGATGTCTCTCTCTGTTGGTGATAACACCAATTCTTCCCAGATTAGCACCTCCAGTCACCATGCACAAATTACTAGTGTCAAATTTGATGAAGTCAGTGATTTTACCAGTTTCCAAATCAATCTGAATGGTATCATTCACCTTGATGAGGGGATCTGGATAACGGATAGTTCGAGCATCATGGGTTACCAGGTGAGGGATTCCTTTGATGCCCACAAAGATCTTCCTCACTTTGCACAACTTGTACTTAGCCTCCTCAGGTATGATTCGATGGACAGCAAAGCAACCCTTTGTGTCATAAATAAGACGAAAATTCTCACCAGTCTTGTCAATGCTGATGACATCCATAAAACCAGCAGGATAGGTTATATCAGTGCGGACCTTGCTGTCAATCTTAATGAACCTCTGCATGCATATCTTCTTCACTTCATCTCCTTTTAGAGTATACTTAAGTCTATTCCTTAGAAAAATTATGAGAGGGAGGCATTCTCTCAGCTTGTGGGGTCCAGTGGATGGACGAGGAACAAACACCCTTGTGAGTTTATCCAGCGTCCAATGCTTTGGAGCGGCCACGCGCTTCAGGTGTTTCTTAGGACCACGAGCCATGGCTGCGCTGGACAAGGAAAGACTTTTTCTTTTTTCTTATTGCTGCTAGGATTGTTGCTGGGACTCTGTGCCTGCATGTTGAATCCACTACTAGCAACCATTTTGTTTATTTATTTTAACCAGAGCACTGTTTATCTCTGGCACATGCTGGGACAGAAGATTGAATTTGGGACCTCAAAGCCCTAGAGGCAAGAGAGCCATTGTGCTCTCACCCCCTTTTTTTGGGGAGTAGGTATAGGACAGATAGAAATTGAGAGGGGAGGGGAACACTGGAAGGGGAAGAGAAAGAGTTAACTATAGACCTGCTTTTCCTAAAGCTTCCCCCCTGCAGGTGAGGATTGGGGCTTGAACTTGACTTCTCGTGCATGGTAATGTCTGTGCTTAACAGTATGCTACCACCCAGTCACCGTTATGTTGTGTTTATTTATTTGTTGTTTGCCTCCAGGGTTATTGCTGGGGCTTGGTGCCTGCACTATGAATCCACTGCTCCTATGGCCATTTTTTTCGATTTTTTTGGATATGACAGAGAGAAATTGAGAGGGAAGAGGAAGCCAGAGAGGGAGAAAGATAGACACCTGCAGACCAGCTTTAAACCTCCTCCCCCTTGTAGGTGGGGAACTCATGGCTCCAATGGTGATCTTTGTGTGGGTCCTTGCGCTTAGTACTATGTGCGTTTAACCTGATGCGTCACTGCCTGGCCCCCCCTTATGCTGCGTTTATACATAACAGTATATTTTTTTAAATTTTTCTATTGGGGAATTAATGTTTTACATTCAACAGTAAATACAATAGTTTGTACATGCATAACATTCCCCAGTTTCCCATTTGACAATACAACCCCCACTATGTCATTTATCATCCTTCATGGACCTGTATTCTCCCGACCCACCCACCCCAGAATCTTTTACTTTGGTGCAATATGCCAATTCCATAACAGTATTTCCATAACAGTATTTCTTAATGAATTTGAATACTTTTCTTTGAATTAAATTTGAATTCCTAGACAATGTTTGCTCACAAAGGCAAGCTGTTTATTTCCGAAAGGACAGAATGGGCAGTCCTTAATTTTTGAATAGATTATCTTCCAGATCATTTGTAAAGCAATTGTTTGAACTTGGAGCTATGTTTTACTACACTGTTACAAAGTTTACCAAGCTAGCCTATAGAAAACCAGTTTTGAGACCATATCCTATAGTCCCTAGTATAGTGTCAGTTTAAATTTTGGTCCTCCGGAGTTGGGCAATATCGCAGTGGGTTAAGCACAGCTGGTGCAAAGCACAAGGACCCTATGTAAGGATCCCGGTTAGAGCCCCCATCTTCCCACCTGTATGGGGGTCACTACACAAGTGGTGAAGCAGGTCTGCAGGTTTCTTTCTCTCCGTCTCTCTGTCTTCCCCTCCTCTCTCCATTTCTCTCTGTCCTATCCAACAATGATGACATCAATAACTTCAACAATAAAACAAGGGTAGCAAAAGGAATAAATAAATGAATAAATATTTAAAAAAATATTTGGTCCTCAAAAATGACCCTCAAGCAGTGGATCATAGTCTGTAGGAGTTGTATAAGGAGAAAGCGACTTTAGTTTGTCAGTGTGTGTGTGTCTCAGTGTCAGTCTGCCCCTTTCCAACCACTAATACTGCTAGTCCACGCAAATTTGAACTAGACTCAAATTTCAAGTTTCCATTCTTAGGTTCTATGATGCAGTACTGAACACAGGACTATCCTCCTCAAGCATTGTACATTGACTTGTTACCAGTTATCTAGCGTAATTCTTTTTTTAAAAAGATTTTATTTATTTATTCATGAGAAAGATAGGAGAGAGAGAAAGAACCAGACATCACTCTGGTACATGTACTGCCAGGGATTGAACTCAGGACCTCATGATTGAGAGCCCAATGCTTTAATCACTGCGCCACCTCCTGGACTACATCTAGCATAATTCTTTTTATTTATTTATTTATTTATTTTCCCTTTTTTGTTGTTCTTGTTGTCTTTTTATTGTTGTTGTAGTTATTGTTGTTAATGATATCGTCATTGTTGGATAGGACAGAGAGAAATGGAGAGAGGAGGGGAAGGCAGAGAGGAGAAGAGAAAGATAGACACCTGCAGACCTGCTTCACCGCCTGTGAAGTGACTCCCTTGCAGGTGGGGAACCGGGGGCTCGAACCGGGATCCTTACCCCGGTCCTTGCGCTTTGTGCCACGTGCGCTTAACCCACTGTGCTACCACCCTGCTCCCTCTAGCATAATTCTTAACAGTATCCTGCCATAAGCTTCACTAGGGCTTTTTAGGTGGCTAACCTGTTAATTTTAGTGAATTTTTACTTTGCTTCATAGCAACTAATTTTAAGGTGATAATATTGTATGGTTGAGAATGATACTATAAATATCCAAATAGCCCTTGACAGAAAAAGATTCCCCACCCTCTTGTACTTACTAGTGAGAACATTGTTATCTTTTTCTGATTTTTTTGACTTTTTGCATAATGCCTTATTAAATGCTTATCATATATAAACATTTTATCATCTTAAATATATTTTTAAAAGATATATGCCATACTATTTATTGGATAGAGACAGAGAACTGGAGAGGGGAGGGGGAGTAGGGAGGAAGAGACACCTGCGGCCTTGCTTCACCACTTGCAAAGCTTTCTCCCTGCAGGTGGGGACTGGGAGCTTGAACCCGGGTCTTTGCACATTGTATCATGTGTACTTAATCAGGTGAGCCACTGCCCAATACCCCAATATTTTTCTTTTATTTTACAAATGAGGAGTTGGAAGAAAATATTACTTTGATAAAGATTATAAGATAAAAAGGAAGTTTATAGGGTTAAGTTGGTTAAACCTGAGTAATGAAAGGGCATCTTACATCCTACTTCCTTAAATTTTAATTGAAAAGAATACAGGAGAATGGGCCCAGGCGGTGGTGCACCTGGTTAAGCATACACATTACAGTGCTCAAAGACCCAGGTTCAAGCCTCTGGTCCCCGCTGCAGGTGTGTCTCTCAGACTCTTTCCTTCTCTCCCTCCTCCTCCCCTCTCAATTTTTCCCTATCTCTATCCAATAATAAAAATATATATATATAATTAAAAAATTTAAAAACATTTATGAGACCCAACTATACATTTAAGGACAAAGGGTGATCTAGAGAGGGTGAATTAATAAGCCTTGATTCCTAACTGGCCCAGTCCTCACTAAAGATAGTCACACTGTCAAAATTTAATTCTGCAGTTAGAAAATATAATTCTGCAGTTTTGGTAATTGATTATTAAAATAGCATGTTGTATCAACACTGCATGTTGCATTGAACTTGGGAGTTCTTTTTATCCATTATGTGCATGTGGTAGCATGGTTTTAAATCTTAAGTTTCCATCTGTAATAACCTATAAAACATTAATTAGCCTAGGTCAAAGCTAGGTCTACAGTTCAAAACTGCTTATATTTTGTTTTACCCAGTGGTTTTGTTTTTGACTTCTTGATGACATAGTTGAGTTCTTCTGTTTCCTACGTGACGTCATTTCTGTCTTGTTTTTTCCACTGCTTAAAGTCAAAATGTAACTTTAAACATTGGTCATAAAATCAGCTATGGGAATTTCCTATCTAGCTTCAGATTCAATTTATGTTTGTTTTGGTCATATTTCAACATCTGTGCTTTGTCTACACATATTCTCTTTTATGTCTATACATATCTCTTTGTTTATACATATCCTCTTTTATCAGAGCTATGACCTTCATTCCCATTTATGAGTTACAATGAGAATTAGTACTATTATTTAGATTTTCACATTTTTTAAATTTATTTTTGTGAGAGACATGGAGACAGACCAGAATATTGCTCACTTATGGCATATGGTGGTTCCAGCATCTTTTAGACTTTAATTAATTACCTTTTCATTGAATTGCAGCATTTCTCTCTTTACTGTTCTTTTTGCTTATTGTCTTCGTATATAGAAAACTAAACTGGTGACAGTAATATCTTTGTTATGTACTGTGAGCATTCTTACTAAGTAGAAGACCTCTTGCTTGAGAAAAATATTTGCTGTATTATTGCATGACATGGAAGATAGACTAAGCATATATCACAATCCCATTTGGGTTTCCAGATTCTCAGTTAGTATTCTTTCAAAACAGATTTTGTTATAATACAGTTGCACTTGTGTTTTTGGCTTTGTAAACTTGAGGAAGTATTATAGCTAGTCTCTAGTGTGTAATAGTGTTTAAAATCTCTTAGTACAGTGAGCTGTCACCATGTTTAATAAATTACAGTATTACATTAACATAAATTCTTTTGGGTGCCAAGTTATCTGTTGCACAGATGCTTGGTATTATTTATAGGTTTATATCTAACCTTTGTGGGTTGACTTGCTTTTATTTTTCTGTTCACTTGTCACCACGGAGTAGCATAATTC
Organism: Erinaceus europaeus; assembly: GCF_950295315.1. Lineage (NCBI taxonomy): Eukaryota > Metazoa > Chordata > Mammalia > Eulipotyphla > Erinaceidae > Erinaceus > Erinaceus europaeus. Next base: position 99,558,953 of record NC_080168.1, on the reverse strand, counting down.
TTTAGCTGGCGTATGTGCAAAGTAGTTCTTATGAAGAGTCTGTCAAAGTACTGACAAAAACAAATCACTCAAACTTTTGGACTTTTAGTAGTACAGTATGATTAAAGTCTTACAATTTTAAGTAGACATATTGCTTTGTCTTTAGTTGATTGTGTCTTTATAAATACTGCCTTTCCCCTTAATATTGAATGAACTACAAAAATGTCTTTAGCTGACATAAATAGATTGAAACAACAAACTATCTCCTTCAGTTTGGGGACTACCATGCAAGTTTGTGGATGTGTGTTGGGATAAAAAGAAGTCCATTATTAACATTATGCCTTATCTTGAATTGTTGATTTTTTTTTTGTAATTTTATTTATTTTCCCTTTTGTTGCCCTTGTTGTCTTTTTATTGTTGTTGTAGTTATTATTGTTGTTGTTACTGATGTTGTCGTTGTTGGATAGGACAGAGAGAGAGGGAGAGAAAGACAGACACCTGCAGATCTGCTTCACCGCCTGTGAAGCGACTCCCCTGCAGGTGGGGAGCCGGGGGCTCGAACCGGGATCCTCACGCAGGTCCTTGTACTTGGCGCCACCTGCGCTTAACCCACCGCGCTACCGCCAGGCTCCCGTTGATATTTTTTTAAAGGCTAAAATTTTTTTGTTTAAACTTTTTGAATAGGACTTTAGTTACTTGTTAGATTCAATAATCAACAGTTTTATCAAAAATTCCTTTTTGAGTTATGGATGCTGTTATTAAGTTCCCAGAGTTCATTTTTAGAAGGAGTAACCTATCACGAAAGTCTCTTGAATGTGTAATATTTTGATACTTTACTTTTTTATAATTAAAAAATATCATTATTATTTGCCTCCATGGTTATCATTGGGGAGCCAGGGGCTCGAACTGGGATCCTTCTAAGGGTCCTTACACTTCGTACTATGAGCACTTAACCCAGTGCACCACCGCCCAGCCCCCATAATTATTTTTATTTGATATGATAGAGAGAAACTGAGAGGAGAAAATGAAGGTAGAAAGAGGGAAGAGAGACATCTGCAGCACTGCTTCACCACTCATGAAACATGCCATACAGATAGGGACTGAGGGATTACCTCCAGGTCGTTGCGCATGGTAACCGGTAACCTGTGCATTCTATTCTACCTGCTGCACCACCACCCAGCTCCATACTTTATTTTTGACTAGGATACCATTTAGCTTTGACTTTCTATTGCAGAATATTTAAACCGCGTGCAAGTGCAGTGTGCTAAAACAGCTGTTTTCTTGGCTGTATTTTCTCAATTTGCTCTTACCTTTCTCAGTTTTTTATAAGTCAGGTAAATGAAGCATTGGCAAAGTGTAAAATATTTGGTAAGTGAATTAGTTGCAAGTCAATAAGTAAAGCTTGCTAGAAAAGAACTTGTGAAACATTTAGTTTTAAGAACTACTAGACACAAGCTAATATATTTTGACTAGTATTTTATTTGCTGTTTGTCACTTTAATTTTAAAAAGACAAAGTTGCACTTGTAAATTATATATTTTTAATTTTTATTTAAATATGTAACATTTAAAGGAATCAGTGTTGGGTAGTATAGGAGACATTTTTGGAAAATAACACATTTATATATGATTTTTAGGAGAAACAACTGAGAATGAGAGAGACAGAACACCCCTCAAGTTTAGCAAGTATGGTGGCTGTAGGTTGAAGCTGGGACCTCACACTTGAAAGTTCTGTGTTCTACTGCTGAGCTACCTCCTTAGCTATAACTTAAATTTATTAAAAAGTGAGAGAAACTATTTTAGCCAGACATTTATCTCTCTTTTTTAACCAGAGCACTGCTCCTTTTTGGCTTATGCTGGTGTGGGAGATTGAACCTCTGAGACTTTGGAGCCTCAGGCAGGAGAGTCTCTTTGCATAACCATTATGCTACCCACTCCCCTTCCCCCCCTTAGCCAGACTTTTCTAAGACAAAACAAAACAGCAGCCTGGGAGGTGGCTTGGAGGATGATGTATTGGACTCTCAAATATGTGGTACTAAGTTGTGATCCCCAACCAACGGAGTAATTCTGTGATTTGCTATGTTCCACCGCTGGGGAGCCAGAGAACTGCCCCTGCGGCTACTGACAGACTATGACCCACATAGTCAACGACTGCCACCTCTCCAGATTCAAAGGAGGTCTCGAAACTTTACATCAGGCTCAACCTGACGCTGTTGACTGGCTACGGAAGAAGGGCAAACGCTAGAAGAATTAGTTAGTTAATAAATGCATATTTGAAAAATTACCATAGCAACAATGACAAAAAAAACCTTTATGATGACTTTCATATTTTCATAAAGAGGATTTTTTTTAATTCAAATATTAGTTGATCAAGAATTTAGATAATTAGAATTTGTTGTTGTTTATATACTTAGGTATATAAGCAACTTTTAAAACTGCGGTTTTTACTTAAGGTATTAAATACTTTAATATCTAGGTTTCTAGATCTTCAACTAATTCCTTGCTAGTAATATAGACCTAGAAATGAAAAACTCAGTTTTTATAGTTTTCTTCTGGCATTTTTATGGAAATTCTCAATTGAAAGCATTATGCATACTACCCACACCCTGTATTTTACAGTTAACATTTTCTCTGTTTACTTCAATTTGTATCTTACCTGTCATCATTCTGTTTTTGAAACATTCATTTCAGAGTAAATTGAAGACTAGTATATTTTACCATTACATATTTCATGCACTTTTTTAAGGTTAAGTTTTGCATGTTACCATTTTTGACAGATCCATCCAGCTATGTAACTTTGGGTTTACACAGAACATAACCTTTACCATTAAAAGCTCCCTGGTGTTCAGTAAGTACTGCATCCGTTTTTTTCACTAGTAGTTAGTTTTGCCTGTTTGAAAACTTCATACTAAGTAGATTCAAAGATTTTTTTTTTTCATATTTACTCAGCATTTTTTCCCCCACTATGATTATTGCTGGGGCTTAATGCATACATAGCTTTACCTCTTCTGGTGGCTATTATTTTTCTTTTTTAAATTTCATTTCATCGGACAGAGAGAAATTGAGTGAGGGGAAAGGAAGAAAGATACCTACAGCACTGTGAGCTTGGGAAGCTTCTCTCCTGTCAATGGGGACTGGGGGCTTGAACCTAGATCTTTGAGCATGGTAATTTGTGTACTCAACCAGAAGTGCTCTTACTTGCCCCTCATTTTTTTCTACCTCTAGATTAAGGGTTTGTGATAGAGAGAGGAGAGAACGCAGCACCTCTCCCCCGCTTGTAAAGCTTACCCCCCCTACAAGTGGTTTCATATGGTTATTGGAGGCTCCTAAACAGGTCTTTTTTTAAAAAATTACCACAAATGTTATCTTTGGGGCTCTGTGCCAGCACTTCTTCTTCTAGTGTTTGCCCTTCTTCCGTAGCCAGTCAACAGCGTCAGGTTGAGCCTGATGCAAAGCCTCGAGACCTCCTTTGAATCTGGAGAGGTGGCAGTCGTTGACTATGTGGGTCATGGTCTGTCTGGAGCCGCAGGGGCAGTTCCGGTCGTCTCTGGCTCCCCAGCGATGGAACATAGCGGCGCACCAGCCATGGCCTGTTCGATAGCGATTGAGGAGGGCCCAATCATAACGTGCTAGGTCAAAGCCGGGTTGACGCTTGCAGGGGTCTGTGATGAGGTGTTTATTCTTTACCTCAGCTGACTGCCAACTCTGTTTCCAAGAGACTGGAACAGAGAAGTTCAGTGTAGGCGTAGGGGACCAGATTGGGTGACGAGACGTCAAGCGTTGAACAGGGTGGACAAAGATATCCGCGTATATTGGCAGGTCCGGTCGAGCGTAGACGTGGGAAATGAACTTAGATGATGCCGCATCCCAACGAATATCGCATCCCGACGAATATCTGGCGGGGCGATGTTGCTAAGAACTGGCAGCCATGGAACCGGGGTAGAACGGATGGTTCCAGAAATTATCCTCATGGAGGAATATAATTTGGAATCGACCAAATGGACATGGGTGCTACGGAACCATACTGGGGCACAGTATTCTGCAGTGGAATAGCATAATGCCAGAGATGATGATCGTAGTGTGGAAGCGCTTGTGCCCCATGAGGAGCTGGCCAGTCTTGCAATGATGTTATTCCTCGCGCCCACCTTTGCTGCAGTTTTTATGAGATGTTCGTGAAATGACAGAGTGCGATCGAGAGTAACGCCAAGATAGACTGGCTGGGCTTCATGCCGGATTCTCGTATCGCCAAGCTGCACATTAAGCTCACGTGAGGCCGAGGCATGGTGTAGATGGAAAACAGATGATACCGTTTTTGCAGTGCTAGGGATTAGTCGCCATTTTTTACAGTAATCAGATATCAGAGACATGTCTTTCGTGAGTGTTTCCTCGAGGATGTCAAACTTGGATGCCTGAGTTGCACAGCAGATGTCATCGGCGTAGATGAACTTCCTTGAAGAAGTTTCTGGAAGGTCATTGATGTAAATATTAAATAGCGTAGGAGCCAGAACAGAGCCCTGGGGGAGGCCACTTGAGACAAGTCTCCATCTGCTAGACTTGTCACCCAGATGTACCCGGAATCTTCTGTTTTGGAGAAGAAACCATATAGTGTTGGCCACCCATGGAGGCAGGCATCTTGAGATCTTGACTAGGAGACCACGGTGCCAGACCGTGTCATAGGCTGCTGTGAGATCAACAAAGACAGCACCCGTCTTTAAATTCTTCTGGAATCCATTTTCAATGAAAGTTGAGAGGGCCAGGGCTTGTTCGCAGGTAGATCTTCCTGGGTGGAAACCAGCCTGGGCGGGTGATAGGAATTTCTCTGTAAGAGGAGAAATACGTGATAGAAGCAGCCTCTCAAGGAGTTTGTAACACACGGAGAGGAGAGAAATTGGTCTATAGCTGCCAGCCAGTGTTGGGTCTTTCTTTGGTTTCAAAACCGTGTGTGCCAGCACTACAAATCCTCCTCTCCCAGTCGCTATTTTTTCCCTTTTTATTTATTTATTTATTTATTTTTTATTTATGTTTGATAGTGTAGTAGAGAACTTGAGAGGAGAGGGAGTGAGAGAGACACCTGAAGACCTTCACTGCTCCTGAAGCATCCCCTGGGCAAGGGGGTAGAGGAGACTCAAACTGGGTCCCTGCACATGGAGACATGTGCTAGCTGGTTGCTCAGCTGCCAGACCCCTAAACCTAGGTCTTCATGCACGATAATATGTGTATTCTGTCAGGTGAGCCTTTTGCTAGCCCCCTACCCCTCCCTGTGGTATTTTTGAGATTGATCAATGTTGCATTTTCCAGTAGCTTTCCATTTTATTACTCTACTTTTATTGATATTGTGGTGCCAGAGTTCAAACTCCGGGCCTCAGACATGTGTTATACTGCTGAATCACTTCCCCAGCCCTGTTCTTAACTAATTATTTTTTTATGAGAGTGAAATCACACACAAGGCACTGCTTCACTATCCATGGGCTTCTCATTTTGACTAGTGTTATATCTTTGAGGATAACTTATTTGAAAGTAATATGATATTCTTGCCTGCCTTAGGACAGGGCAAAATGAAAAGTTGAGAATCCTCAACTTTCCTCAGGATTTGAGAAGTAGAGGAGCTTGAGTTTTGTCCTCTTTCCCTTCTAATTCATTCATTACTCATTTATATGTGTATCTGTAAACTCAGCAGGGTGGTGTTAAATAGAAATGTTATTCACAACTAGAATGGGAATGGTACATGAATTAACCGTATGCAAGCTTTCTTGTAAATAGTTTTTTGCCTATAAAAACTATTTTTATTGATGATTTTCTGTCAGTATTCACAGTCACAATTACCCTGTATCTAATAGAGTCATGAATAATTGGAGAACTTTCAAGGAACAAATGGTTAACATGCTAGACTGCAAAAGAATGTACTGCTGTGTTCATTCTGTCCATATTTAGATCAGTCTGACTAGTAGTGAAGTACAGAAGTGTTTGTCACACAGGTGCAGTGTTCTGCAGCTGTTGGAAACATTTGACCCACCACTTCACATTCAATTATGCTTAAGTTAAACCATTATCACTAGGGGAATAATATATAGCTCACCTGGTAGAATGCCTACTTTGTCATGTTCAAGTACCTGGATTTAAGCCCTCAGCTACCACATTAGAGCACTGTGAAAAGGGGATGTTCGTGAACAGTACAATGGTTCTGTGGTGTGATTCCTTCTCTCTCCCTCCCTCTCTGTCACCTTCTTTATCTAGGGGGAGAAGGGGAGAGAGTGCTAGAAGAATAGAAACTGCATAGGCGCAAGCCCTCATGACCAAAAAACAAATAAGCACACATGCACAAAATAAACCAAAATCAAATGCACTAGAAGATGGGATTTGAGAATCTAAATATCTTTTTATATAAAAACACCTAACACAGGGAGATGATTAGTCATATAGGCAGTTGAGTTTAACTGCCTAGATATCTTGAAGCTTCTAAGACTAAAACTTAGTATTAGGGACATAGAATTTTAAAATTATAAGAAATTTCTGAGTTCAGGTCTGTAGTCTTAACTATCCTCCAGACAGAATTCTTTAGGATAGTGTTTTCCCATGCTTGCATATAAATCACTAACAACTAGTTTAATGCCCGACACCTTAAAAACACTTGACATGTATCTAATGTTGTTTGGGTGTGGTATGGTACTGAAGCAAAAAATTAAGATTTTCAAAAATGCTTTTTGGTAAGTTTTATAGCAGTCTTGTGAGTCAAGTCTTACGAAAAAGGGAGTGATTAATGTCATCCATGGCAATTATGGGACACTTTATATTTTGATATCTTGGGAAACCTCTTCTTGGACTACAGTTAGAAAAACTTGTTTTGAGGAGTTTCTTCATCCAGGAGGTAACTATTACATAATAATAGTGTCTTTTCTTCCTTACCCCGTTTTACTTTTCTAGCCGTTTTTATATATCATACCATGAAATTGACATTTAATGACTCCAAGTCTGAACATTCTATAGAAGACTGTCTTCTTAGGCCAAATAGAACATTCATTTTTTTAAAAAAATAGATTTTTAATTTTTTTTATCTTTATTTATTGGATAGAGACAGTCAGAAATTGAGAGGGAAAGGGGTGATAGGGAGAGAGGCAGAGAGACATCTGCAGCACTACTTCACCACTTGTGAAGCTTTCCCCCTGCAGGTGGGGACCAGGGGCTCAAACTGTAACGTGTGCACTCAACCAGGTGTGCCACCACCTGGCCTTAGAACATTCATTTTCTTGTTTGGTGTTTTTTTCTATAAGACTTGACTTTAGGGAGTTGGGCAGTTGCGCAGCAGTTTAAGCGCAGGTGGCGCAAAGCGCAAGGACCGAGTAAGGATCCTGGTTGAGCCCCAGCTCCCCACCTGCAGGGGAATCACTTCGTAGGTGGTGAAGCAGGTCTGCAGGTGTCTATCTTTCTCTCCCCCTCTCTGTCTTCCCCTCCTCTCTCTATTTCTCTCTGTCCTATCCAGTGATGACATCAATAACAACAGTAATAACTACAACAATAAAAAACAAGGGCAACAAAAGGGAATAAATAAGTATTTTTTAAAAAGACTGTTGACTTGGAGTGAAGTTTAGGCTTGAATGCCTTTTTTAAATTCTAGTTTTTAAAAAATTGCATTTAAAGAAAGAATGCATTTACCTTAAGTAATGTAAATTCATCATGCATACATCAGTTTCTCTGTCAACACAAATGTTAACACTTTGCTTAAAATATTGTTGAGTATGAAATGAATTGCTTCCTACTAAGTCTAGAGCTTATTAGAGAGAATTTTGTTATCACCACTCTGCTGAATTTTTCAGGTGTTGAGGGGGTGGGACACAAGACAGCACAGGAATTTCCTTCAGTGTTCTGTAGTTCTCACATGTGGCCTGTGGGGGCTGGAACTTGGGCCACACACGTGTGAGAACAGGCACTCTCCTAGTGAGCTATCTCCACACCCTCCACCACCACCACTTGAAATTTTATGGACAAGAAGTTATTATTGAAGTTAAGTGGCTGTGGATATGTCCAAGGAATACGATGAATTTTGATTCCAGTATAAATCTTGTAATGGATAAGAATGTTGGAGAATGGGAGCTAGTAAGCAGCAGATCAATTTTGGAATGGTGTTAGTACAAGGAAAGTCATCTTACTATGTTAGAAGCTTTGAATGAGCACAATGGATGTATTCTCTAGAGAATTACAGTAAGTCACTTCCACATATCCCCTTACCACAGCATCTTTTTGTTCTCATGTAACAATTACATTGTGTGTGTATATATATATATATTTTTTTTTAAAGTTATTTTATTTATTTATTTTCCCTTTTGTTGCCCTTGTCATTTTTATTGTTGTAGTTATTATTGTTATTGATGTCATCGTTGTTGGATAGGACAGAGAAATGGAGAGAGGAGGGAAAGACAGAGAGGGGGGAGAGAAAGACACCTGCAGACCTGCTTCACCACCTGTCAAGTGACTCCCCTACAGCTGGGGGCTTGAACTGGGATCCTTACGCCGTTCCTTGCGCTTTGTGCCACAGGCACGTAACCTGCTTCGCTACTGCCCGACCCCGTATTGTGTATATTTTTATTGGACTTTTTTTTTTAAAGTTTTGTATCATAAAAAAATAGAATGAGAAGAATAGTGTAGAATAAATAGGTCTACAATACCGTTCTGTCTTTGATGAAGCTGTTATTTAGGAGATTGTGTTATGCCTTCAAGTGTCCGTTTTCTCAGTGTATATTTAGAATCCAACTAGGCAAGGTAGAGATTTTGGATGTTTTAGATTGTGTATGGAAGTGATATAAAAGGTGTTTGTCTTTTCTCTGACATATTTCACATAACATTACCATTATCAAAGTGTTCTTTTTTTTTTAATGACAAACTTTCCTTCTTAATTTTGAACATTTATTCTATTTGTTGGATGTATACAAATTCTTTGTTAATTCATTAACTGACACTTGTTTCCCTGTCTTGGCTGTTGTAAATAATGCTGCAATGAAAATGGGAGTGCAGATATATTATACTTATATTTTCATTTCCTTTGAATATATAATCAGAGAGAGGACTTGTTGAGTCATATGGTGATTCTACTTTTTAACTTTAGGGATTTCTGTACTATTTTCCATAATGACTGTACCAATTTACATTCCTACCAATAGTGTACAAAGGTTCTCCACACCTCATCAACACTTCTTGTGTTTTTCATAGTAGCCATTCTAACAGGTGAGTGTCTTACTGTAGTCTTATTGTAGTTTTTATTTGCATGTCCCTAATAAATTTGTGTGTGTGTGTGTGTGTGTGTGTGTGTGTGTGTGTGTGTGTGTGTACACTTGCCGTTCATGCTACCCCATTTGAAAGATAACATACCTCATTTGCTACTCAATTGACATAATAACTTTTTAGAAATTTATTCATTGTCTACAGCCGGGGTGGGGGGGGTGAGGGTCACTTCACAAGCGATGAAGCAGTCTGCTGGTGTCTGTCTTTCTCTGCCCCTTTGTCTTCTCCTCTCTTGATTTCTGTCTGTCCTATCCAGCAGCAACAATAACGACAGCAGTGACAAAATGGAAAAAATGGCCTCCAGGAGCAGTGGATTCACCCAGTTATAACCTTAGATGCAAAAAAAAAGGGAAGTCTAGACTCAGGGAAGAAAGTGTTTTTATCTGTCAAGAAACATCCTCTTAGAGCACAGGTTCTATGGAGTTTCTTCATGCAAACAAACAGCATCTGGTACAGGATCTGTTACCAATTACCAGTTACAACCTTGGTCTTGGAGGACATAGTTGAAATGTTATTTTTTGGGCTTCTGCTATGCCACTTGGGCTTCTACTATGCCACTATTTTTATGGAGTAGGATTTGAACCTTTCTGTTGGATAGGCTGAGTTTTTTAAATATGCCTGTATGGAGGAAGAGTTGGATTCTTAGTGACAGTTGCCATAGGCATTTGGGGACTTCAGAATGAACCCAGATCCTTATGCTTATGTGAAACGGTCAAGTGATCTTCAAAGATAGACTTTCTAATCTTTATTTTTGGAGGGAGGGGAGACATCAGAGTACCACTCATAAAGTTCACATGATACTGTCTGTGGTGCTGCCATGTATTGTTGAGGCTTGAACCCAAGGCCATACACAGCATGCATGCATGCTACCTGATGAGCTATTTCTTTTGTTCTGGGGAAAAGGTTTTTTACACAGAACACAGAATGGGAGGTTGCATTGTTGGCTTTTCTATTTATTATTATTATTTTTGAATTGTCATTAGACAAAAGGCAGAAATCTAAAAAGATACAAAGGGCATTACAATGTTTTTCAGGATAATTATTGTTCTGCTCTTTGGTTTTCTCTTTGTTATTCTATCCCTTCCTGGTTCCAGTTGTTCATAACATATTCTTCTTCAGCTTCCTGCAGAATTTAACACTTTGACTTCAGTATTATGGGAAGATTTAGCCTAGACATCACAGTAAGCATGTTTCAAGCCTGTGCTTGGCTACACACATAGGAACTGAGTAACAAACCATAGCCTCTGTCTTTAGAAACACTGTTACAAGTTGTCTAATGAAAGAATATTCATGAGCTAAGAAAGTAATGTTTTTCTAGAGGCAATAAATGAGCTATTTTTCCACTTAATAATCCTGACAAAATAGTAAATATACAGGAGAAAATGTTTTCCTGGCCGTTTATGGATGCTATTACACATGTCTCTATCCATTTTAGAATTGTATGTTCTTATTTATTTTTTTTTTTTTTAGAATTCTTCTTGTCAAAGCCAAATATATTACCACCCTCTCACTATTTTTAAAGTATTATTTGACTAATGTTAGTAGATTGACAAAGCATTAGGTAATATATTGAGTTAAATTTAGCTGTATTTTTAATTGTTCACATGTAGCATTGAAATTATTATTAAAGTATCTTTTTAGTCTAAGCATGTTCTGATTCATAATTTTTTAATTCAAGTTATATTTGTTTTTTTCTTGATGGCTTTTTTTTTTCCCCTGGGTTGCTCTATTGAAAAATGTAAAAAAAAAATCTATTAGTAAGGGCACTTTAGATAGAGTACATTTATTTTCCCTTACTTTTTATTGTACCTTGTTAAACGGGTCTCACATACAAGCTTTCTTAGAATCAGGCAGTTCCTGGTTCCTATGGGCCTTCCTGTTTTCTCAAATAAAAATAGAAAAGCACCTCAGAAAGGAAACCTGGCCAGTGTGAACTACTTTGAAGACTCAGTATTATTAGTTGTGACCTGAATAGAGAGACATGTCTAAAAACTTATATTTCAGCATATAATTTTAACAAATGATAAAGGATTATGCTATAAAATTTTTGAGAAGCGGGGTTGGGGACACAGTATAATAGTTATGCAAAAGACTGGTGCCTGAAGCTCTGAGGTCCCACCTTCTTTTTTTTTGCCTCCAGCGTTATTGCTGGGGCTCAGTGCCTGCACTCTGAATCCACTGCTCCTGGAGGCCATCTTTTCCCCTTTTGTTGCCCTTCTTGTTGTAACCTTGTTGTGGTCATTATTGTTGTTCTTGATGTTGTTCGTTGTTGGATAGGACAGAGAGAAACCCAGAGAGAAGGGGAAGAAAGAGATGGGAGAGGAAGATAGACACCTGCAGACCTGCTTCACCGCTAGCAAAGCGACTCCCCTGCAGGTGGGGAGCTGGGGCTTGAACCGGATCCTTATGCCCGTGTGCACTTTGTACCATGTGCACTTAACCCACTACACTACCGCCCGACCCTCGAGGTCCCACCAGCCCCACCATAAACCAGAGCTGAGCAGTGATCTAGCCTGTCTGCCTTTCTCCTTCTCTCTGTCTCTTTAAAAATAAGGGGGTCAGATCGGTCCAGTGCAGGTTAAGCGCACATAGTGTGAAGTGCAGGGATACCAGTTCGAGTCCCCAGTTCCCCACCTGCAGGGGGTTGCTTCACAGGCAGTGAAGCAGGTCTGCAGGTATCTATCTTTCTCTCTCCCTCTGTCTTCCCCTCCTCTCTCGATTACTTTCTGTCCTATCCAACAACAACAAAAGCAGCAACAACAATAATAACAACTATAAACAACAAGGCAACAAAAGGGAAAAAATAGCCTCCAGGAGCAGGGGATTCATAGTGCAGGCACCAAGTCCCAGCAATAACCCTGGAAGCAAGAAATAAATAAAATGTTGAAAAACAAAACAAAAACTATGAGAGAAGCTACGTAGTAAGGAACAGATACCTTTGTGGTGGGAATCAGGGTAAGAAAGTTGGATGAAGGTGCTAAATTTAAAAAAAAAAAAGGTACTAAACTTTATAATAGCATTTATTGGACTTGAGAGTTGAAACTGAGTTTATGTGATCTGTAAGATTTGTATCTTGCCACTTTTCCTAGTGTAAGCAACAGTTAAACCCTAACATATGATTTTGAATGAATTACTTCATGTTAAAGCATTTTGGATTCTTCAGGTAAACAACTTTTAGTCTATATTTTGAAAAAAAACCAATGATGCAGTCAATTACACTAACAATGACAAGAAACAAGTATTAAGTGTTCTAATATTAAGAAACAGCTGCTTAAGGTGGGGTTCACTGTTACATCCTTTCTATATTGAAAAGTAAACAGCATTGCAGAGTGGCTAAGTAGAAGTTAATTCATGCTCATATGCATAATAAGTAGTAGAGCTGGGACTAAATCTACCTGCTCAAAGACCAGAGCGCCTGCTTTTTAATTTTCGCAAAGAATGTTACAAATACAAAGTAAGACTGTAGTCAAGAAAAATTTTCAGCCCTTCAATATTATTAGTTTTCATGTTTACATTCACCTTTAGTACATGTTGGCATTTCAAAGCATTTGTTTAAGGGGACTGTAATTCTCATTCTTAAATAATGCTAATAATTCTCTCTTTTTTTTCTTGATAGTAAAAAATCCATTTGATGAAACATTTGGAAATATACAAGTAAGTAAAATATGATTCTGATATTTTGCCTCATAGTTTATATGATAAAAAAAATGATGTGTGCTAGAGTGATCATCTGGGTCTCATAATAAATAAATATGTTTTTTATATTTATTCCCTTTTGTTGCCCTTGTTTTATTATTATAGTTATTATTGTTATTGATATCATTGTTGTTGGATAGGACAGAGAGAAATGGAGAGAGGAGGGGAAGACAGAGAGGGGGAGAGAAAGACAGACACCTGCAGACCTGCTTCACCACTTATGAAGTTACCCCCTGTAGGTGGGGAGCCAGGGGCTCGAACTGAGATGATAAGCTGGTCCTTGTGCTTTGCACCCCCTGTGCTTAACCTGCTGTGCTACCACTGGAATATATATAGCCATCCATCCATCCTATGGGATGTCACAGAGGCTAGAGAAGAACTTAAAAACATGAGGTCTGAGTTCAGTCCCCAGCATCCCATGTGCCAGAGTGATGCTCTGGCTCTCTCTCTTTTCTCATCTCTCATATCAATAAACATAAATCTTTTTTCAAAGCATTGACTGTCAATTAAAATAGCAAATTATAGAAGGTATTTTTGAGGCCAAAGTAGTACTATTTTAAATTTTAGTATTCTTGAACTATTATATAAGTAAATCTTATAAATTTCTAAGGTCAGGACTATGTATCATTTTAATATACAAAAAAGTTGACAAGAAAAATGCCTGGGAATCTGATTTAACTCTTGAAACTATTCCTGTTGTCTAAAGTTAAATACCTTAGCCGTGTTTGCCTTCCTCAGACTCTGGATTTTTTGCTCATTAGCATATCTTTTTGGCCGTAGGAAGGCAATGGATTTAGAGAGAAACATATATCCTTTAAGCTACTTATTTATGGTGCTTTTTTTTAAAATTTATTTTAATATTTATTTTATTTATTTATTCCTTTTTGTTGCCCTTGTTGTTTTATTGTTGTAGTTATTATTGTTGTTGTTGTTGGATAGGACAGAGAGAAATGGAGAGAGGAGGGGAAGACAGAGAGGAGAGAAAGATAGACACCTGCAGACCTGCTTCACCACCTGTGAAGCGACTCCCCTGCAGGTGGGGAGCCGGGGTTCGAACCAGGATCCTTATGCCGGTCCTTGTGCTTTACGCCACCTGCGCTTAACCCGCTGCGCTACAGCCTGACTCCCGGTGCTTTATTTTTTTAAAGAATACTATGACAAGGGGCTTGGAAGATAGTTTACCTGGTAGAGTGTGCCCCTTAAAATGCTTGGTAACATGGGTTTAAGTCCCAGTAACACATGGAAGCACCATGGATGGCACCAGGGAAAGTTCCATGGATAATAGAATGGTGCTGTGATGTCTCTCCTCTCCTCTCTTTCCCCCCTCCCCTTTTCTGAAATAAAAAGAATGAAAAAGTAAATCCAGGGGCAATGGGATCTCATGGCATGGGACCCCAGTGCCAACAAAAATAATAATGTTTTATTATTAACTATAATCTGAATTTTACTCATGGAATATTTTTCCCCACAGATATTATAGGCACTTCAAAGATTAAGATAGTTTAACTTGGGGCTGGGTAGTGGCACACCTGGGTTCCAGTCCCTGGCTTTCACCTGCAGGAAGAAACTTTACAAACTGGGAAGCAGTACTTCCCAAAAACCAGTACTTCTCACCTCCTGCCTCATTTCTCTCTGTTCTCTATTTAAAAAAAAAGTTGCCAGGAGCAGTGGATTTTTCTTGCAGGCAACAAGTACCAGTGATTACCTGGTGGCAATAATAATAATAGTATTTTAGTTTATAATACACAATTTGTTAAATTTTTTTTTTAATGATAGGAACTAGCAAGAGTATTGACCTGTATAGAAAAACATCAGTTATACTAAGGAATGCATAATACTGTGTAGTCAAACCCATAGAATATTACTTTGAATTGTTGGAATGGGACATTGTGATGACTATTTTTCATAGTATTCCATAGTGGTGATACTTGTTTTTTTTATGTTGACTTTATAAGTTACAGTATTAAATATAGCACTGCTACTGGCATAACGTGAATTTCTGTAGTATACTTACTGGATATTGGAAAGTCAGGACTTTTCTTCTGTATAATTTCTCCCATGGAGAAACAGAAGTTTAAAACGTTTGAATAGGAACTTGGGCAGTAGCGCAGCGGGTTAAGCGCACATGGTGCAAAGTGCAAGGACCAGCATAAGGGTCCTGGTTTGAGCCCCCGCCTCCCCACCTGCAGGGGAGTTGCTGCACAAGCAGTGAAGCTGGTCTGCAGGTGTCTGTCTTTCTTCCTCTCTGTCTTCCCCTCCTCTCTCTATTTCTCTCTGTCCTATCCAATAATGATGACATCAGTAACAACAATAATATCTATAACAATAAAACAAGGGCAACAAAAGGGAATAAATAAATAAATGTTTTTTAAAAATAAAACCTTTGAATAATAGTAATAATTATAATGACGGTTATAGCAGTTTATTTATGCTAACTGCTAATTCTGAGCCAGGCACCAGGCTAAGCTTGAATCCATTATTCTCTTTTAATCCAAGAAATAGTTGAAAATATTCCTGAAGAGAAAATTGACTGAGGCTAGAAAAAGGAAATATGTAAAGATGACAATAATTGAAAAAATTTGGTAGAGTCACCCTACAGTTTGATTTTCTCAAACATTGTTTGACAGAATGATAAATGTTGCTCCAGGGAATCTGAACCTTATAAGAGCAGATAATTAATTATAAGGTGTATTTCAAATGCTAAAATTACTTTTACTTAATGTGTGTTTATTTGAAAGATTTCTCTAAATATGGATTTTTTTGTAGAACTTTTAACTTTTATCAGGGTGATAAAGAAGACAATAGAAATGTTTAAAAATGTTTCTTTATATTTATTTATTTATTTCCTTTTGTTGTCCTTGTTTTACTGTTGTAGTTATTGTTATTGATATCTTTGTTGTTGGGTAGGACAGAGAGAAATGGAGAGAGATGGGGAAGACAGAGGGGGGGAGAGAAAGACAGACACCTGCAGATCTGCTTTACCTGCTGTGAAGCAACTCCCCTGTAGGTGGAGAGCCGGGCCTCGAACCAGGATCCTTATGCTGGCCCTTGCGCTTTGCGCCACATGTGCTTAACCCGCTGCGCTACCGCCCAACTCCCCTTTAATGTTTCAAAGTATGTTACTTGTTGTGTAGGAAATGTAGCTTTCTTGTGTTTGCTCTTGCTATTCCTACTGATTAAGTCTTTTTTTTAATTCCTTTTTGTTGCCCTTGTTGTTTTATTGTTGTAGTTATTATTGTTATTGATGTCATTGTTGTTGGATAGAACAGAGAGAAATGGGAGAGAGATGGGGAAGACAGAGAGGGGAGAGAAAGGTAGACACTTGCAGACCTGCTTCACCACCTGTGAAGCAACTCCCCCTGCAGGTGGGGAGCCACCAGCTCGAACCAGGCTCCTTAAGCAGGTCATTGTGCTTTGCGCCACATGTGCTTAACCTGCTACCGCCTGACTCCCTGCTGTTCAATTCTTTTGTTCAACTCAACTACTCCTTCCATATATGGAACTTCATTTCCCTCTCATATATTTACATTATACTTTCTTTGCAAATTTAATATTAGACTATGTTTTTTGCCATAGGAACAGGAACCAGTTGGCCCCTTGCTTTGCTGAGAATAGCTCTGAATTCCTAGGATAGGAGTAGGAAACATTTTTTCTGCCAGCGGCCAGATGTTTATGCTATCTATGAGACATACAATTTAGCACTTAATGGAGCTATGAAAAAAAAATCTCCATTTATTGAATTTTGATATCCACCTGTGGTTGCCTTGCCAGGGCCAGATCAGATGCCTGTGGGTTAGGTGCTGGCCTTCCTTGTCCTAGTAGAGACTCACTAAACTATTTCTAATAAAAAACTAATAGCTTTTAATAAAAAAATAAAAAACTAATAGCTAATAAAAAACTAATAGCTTTTCTATCGGGGGAGGGGGTGGGATATGGAGATTGGGCGGTGGGAATTGTGTGGAGTTGTACCCCTCCTACCCTATGGTTTTGTTAATTAATCCTTTCTTAAATTAAAAAAAATTTAAAAAAAAAAAAAGAAAAAAAAAAAGAAAGTTTACGTGGATCCACACAGTATTGCTTTATCTTGTCCAAACATCAGGCTATGAAAAGTTGGTCAGATTTTCATACTGAATCAATGTAATCCTCTGAACTTCATTATACTGGCCCTAAGACAAGATCATTCCAAAACAACCTAGTTCCTATCCCCAGTCTATCTAACCTTCTTCCCCCCCAACTTTTATCTTGTCTCTTCTCATTACTTTTATCTCCTAATCTTTCTCAAAAAAAAAAAAAAAAAAAACTAATAGCTTTTAAGTTTATGCAAGGCCACTTTGAAAATGTTGTGCCAGTACTCATTTCTCTATTATGTGGCTAAATTAGATAACAGCACATGAAGAGAATAGCCTCATAAAGACAATCTACAGGAACATGTACAGTATAGTTGGGCAGTGGGGGGTGGTAGGATGAATTGCTTTGTTGGTTGGGGATAAGATCTTTTTCATTATTGATTTTAATGTCAATCTTTCGATCACTGTCAAATAAAATACACATAGTGGTAAGTTAAGTTGTTAGATCTTTAAAGAATGGTATTTGTTATCTAAACATAAATTTACTTTTTGGATTATGTAGCTTCTATGATTGTAAGTATATTTACTATCTTCCTTTTTGAATTATACTATCATCGGGCCCATGTTTTTTCTTAAAATTGAATATTATTGTAATACTTTTAATTTTAGGAAAGTGAAAAAAATCTTATGATGAACACACTATATAAACTTCATGATCGATTGGCACAGCTTGCAGGTAAGTCTTTTAACATAACTGTCTCTAAAAATGTTTTGCATATGTGTCATGCCATAACTGTAGATACAGTTATCCCCAAATCCAGTGTTAAATTTATTACCTATTTAGACTGAATTTTTAACATACATACTGATAGTTATTTTTAATTAAGGTCTTTTTCCTGTCTGTCAGATATATTAGATGACCTATATACATTTTATATTACCAAGATATCCTGAAAACTTAAATCCTGATTGCATTGGATAAACAGTGAATTTAAGTACAGAGTTGGGGGCTGGGCGTTAGCGCGGTGGCTTAAGCGCACAGCACAAAGCACAAGGACCAGCATAAAGATCCTGGTTCAAGCTCCCGGCTCCCCACCTGCAGGAGGGTCACTTCACAAGTGGTGAAGCCGGTCTGCAGGTGTCTATCTTTCTCTCCCCCTCTTTGTTTTCCCCTCCTCTCTCCATTTCTCTGTCCTATCCAACAACAAAGACAACAACCATAAACAACAAGGGCAACAGAAGTGGGGGAAATGGCCTCCAGGAGCAGTGAATTCGTAGCGCAGGGCACCGAGCTCCAATGATAACCCTGGAGGCAAAAAAAAAAAAATACAGAATTTTTAGGGGGTGGTGATATAGATGTCAATCCCTTAGACAAAATAAATATATTCTCCTAGATTTTTTTTTTCTCATTATTTTCTTCATGTTCTGCCCTTAGTAAGTCTTTGAGAGCTCTCAGGTATTAGCATACTACAATTTGAACAATTACAGGTGTATTAGTATCAAGTTTATTATCTTGATGTTTCAGTAGCAGCTTATTTTTTTTAATTATCTTTATTTACTTATTGGATAGAGACAGGCAGAAATCAAGCAGAAGGGATAGACAGAGAGGGAAAGAGACAGAAAGACACCTGCATTCCTGCTTTACCACTCACAAAGCTTTTCCCCTGCAGGTGGGGACCAGAGCTTGATCCTGGATCCTTGCACATTGCAATAGGAGCACTCAACCAACTGCGCCACCACCCGCCCCCTTGTAGCAGCTTATTATAAATAAAATAATTTTTAGCTTTTTTTCTGAAAGAGTATTTGAGTTCTTTATAAACAGAAGAATGAATAATTGTTTATTTTTTTATCGTTGTGGCTATTATTGTTGTTATCAATGTCCTTGTTGGATAGGACAGAGAAAAATCGAGAGAGAAAAAGACAGGGGAGAGACACCTGCAGACTTGCTTCACCACTTGTGAAGCTCCCCCCCGCCCCCCCGCAGGTGGGGAGCCAGGGGCTCGAACCAGGATTCTTACACTGGTCCTTGCACTTTGTGCCATATGTGCTTAACCGGCTATACTATCGCCTGACCCCCTAAATAATTGTTTTTATAAACTTTCGTATGTAGTGAATTATTTTGCAGAAGCCAGATCACTAACTAGTAAAAGATAAGTAGGTAAATATGGAATCTTTCTGATTGAATGAAGGCATTTAAAATCCTGACAGTTTCTCCATCCTCTCACTAATCTTTTTATTTTTCCATTGATCTGGCCTATTTTTTGTGTTTTTTTTTAGGTTCATAATAATAATTTGTATATCGTCAAAAGTCTTTTTTGCACTGACTGATAAGAAGTCACATTCATATGCTGCAAAATCATAGCATTTATCTTCTGTGCTGTAGCACTTAGAGATAGGTATATGTTATAGCTGAGAATATCTGATTTAGCTACCTCAGGCAATCTGCATAGTGTTATTTTATGAAGTGTGCTAGAACAGCATTATCTAAGGTGCTTTTAAAGATACAGATTTCTTCTACAGCAGGGTCCAGTGACGACTTCTTTTTTTTATTTAAAATATTTATTCTCTTTTTTGTTGCCCTTGTTTTTTTATTGTTGTAGTTATTGTTGTTGATGTCGTTGTTGGATAGGACAGAGAGAAATTGAGAGAGGAGGGAAAGACGGGGAGAAAAAGATAGACACCTGCAGACTTCTTCACCACTTATAAAGCAACTCCCTTGCAGGTAGGGAGCCGGGGGCTTGAACCGGGATCCTTATGCCGGTCCTTGCGCTTCAAGCAATGTGCGCTTAACCTGCTGTGCTACTGTCCGACTCCCCAAGTGACTTCTTCTAAGAAGAGGCCAGATAGTAAATATTTTAGACTTTGTGGAATGGACTGTCTCTGTTGAAAAATAATCATTTCTGCCCTTAAAGCAACTATGGATAGTATGTAACTGAATTAGTATAGTATAGTTCTAATAAAATTTAATTTATAGCAACGTTGGAAATAGCATAGTGGGTAAAGTGCTAGAATTAGAAGCTTAGGATCTCATGATCAGTTCCTGGCACTGCATATGTTAGAGTGATTTGGTTTTCTTGGTAATAAGATGTATCTTTTTTATTTTAAAAAAAGGACTTAATTTATATAACCCAGTAGTAAGGCAGATTTGACCTGTGACTTGTAGTTTGCCAACATGTGCTGTAGATCTGTGAACTCTCTAAAGATAAAGTTTGATGACTTTACTTGTTCATCTAACAGGTGATTTAATAGCCACCACTAAAATTTGGCTTAGAAAAAAGTGATTGATGGGAATGTGGTGTTTTTTATTTATAGAAAAAAGTTGCCAATAATTTTACTTTATTACCATGTTATTATTATTTTTATTTTTTTATTGTTAAATGTTTTTGGAACTATTTGGAAGAAACAGTGTAGGAAAACTTTACAGTTGAGGTTCAGTTATAATTAATGGAAAGTTTTTAGATTCTACTTCCAATAGTTACAAAATAGGAAAGCATAGCTTTAAATCATTTTAATATCTCTTTATAGAAACCGGATCATATTGAGAAGTTGCTACTTTCCCTGGTTATCTGTTATACTGATTTTTTACTTATTTTCTTCATTTTGAAAAATTAAATTTTAATTATCTTCTAAATAGGCAAATTAAATAAAAAGTAAAAGTTATAAATAAAAATAGGAACGGTCTTGGATTTCTAGATATTCTGAAATACATGAAATTGAAAAGTTTGGTTAATCATCCATTATACTTGTTTATGTTTTTAAATATTTTTTATTGGGGGATTAGTTATTTACAGTCCACAGTAAAATATAGTAGTTTGTGCATGAGTAACATTTTCCAGTTTTTTACATAACAATCCAACTCCCACTAGGTCCTCCTCTGCATCATGTTCCAGGACCTGAACCCTTCCCCTCTCCACCCCAGCGTCCTTTACTTTGGTGCAGAACACCAATTCAAGTCCAAGTTCTGCTTAGTGTTTTCTTTTCTGATCTTGTTTTTCAACTTCTGTCTGTGAGTGAGATCATCCCATATTCACCCCTTTTTTTTTTTTTTTTTTACTTGTCTCGCTTAACATGATTCCTTCAAGCTCCATCCAAGATGGATGGGGTGAAGGGGAATTCATGATTTTTAAAAGAGTAACTTATTTCATCAAGAAAAAAAAGTAAAGGAGAGAGGGAGGTCAGAGATCTGCTCCTTTGTTTGCCTTGCCTTATTCCTACAGCACTCTGAACCATCTCCCTGGCCACTGCAGTAACACTTTGAAGGCATATACTCTCCTTTTACAATTAATGGAAGGTTTTTACAATCTCTTTATAGAAGCCAGATCATATCTAGAAGCTGCTACTTAATTTCCCTGGTGATCTATGTTATACCAATATAAATGTTAGATAGGCTTGACTAGACTGTGAAAATGCAAATTAGAAGACAGGGATAAACTTACTTAAAACTTTGAATTATTAGCTTTAGTAGTAGATATACTAATTTTTCTTCTTGAGAAATTATATGTATATACATATGTAACATATGTATTATGTCTCACATATTACACATATGTTATGTATATGACAGGTCTTCTATGTGCCAAGATTTATGGATAAACATCAGTGTGACATGGTTTCTATCCTAGCTAACAATTTAGTTGGGAATTTAAGAGGAGACTATGTCTCTGTCCTGAAATGCATTTAAATGTTTGTCTCATGTTTAATAATTACTTACTACTTACTGGAATGTTTTCTAGGAAATGTAGATAATGTTCATCTTCTTTGATGGTTATAAGTTGACTTATTATTATGCTATTTGTAAAATATTTTGATGATCATGTTTTTTTCTATAATATGGATTTAAAACTAATAATATGCTTATCTTTATAGGAGATCATGAATGTGGCAGTTCTAGTCAGAGGACTCTTTCTGTACAAGAGGCAGCTGCATATTTAAAAGTAAGCAGAGAAATTAGAATCCTAGTAGCAGTGTTCTTAAAGCTTATATAAATATTGCCATGCATTTGTACTTTCATTTACTGTCATACACTTGGCCTGCTATTTGCTCTAATGCAGCCTGATAGAGAAAGCTGAATTACTTGATAAATTTTTGCTTTAGGATAGTCTAAGAGTACACACATTACTTTGGAAAGACTACAAACAACATTGCTGAGAGAAATTGAGATGAGTAAGCAGTATTTAAGAAAGCAAATCTTGCTGTGTATATATTAGTACATATAGTACAGCAGCTTCTCTGACTGTGACTGTAGTAGATGCCTCATGTAAATAGAATTAGGGTGAATTTGTCCATTTGCAACTAGCTAATTCATTTAGTATACTGTCTCCAAGGTTCATCCATTTTGTAGCATAACACAAAATTTCTTTTTTTTTTTTAAAGCTGAATAAAATATATACAGTCATCTGTTAACTTTAATGATAGTGAAGTGGTCTGAGGAGCCTGTCAATAGGCAGTTTAATCATTGTTCAAGCATATTTTTTTCCATTAAAAAATGTTTCTTATATTTAATAGGACAGAAAAATTGAGAGGCGGGGCTAGGTGCCACCACCTGCCCCTTATATTACAGTTACACAAATCTAGATAGCATTGTGTTGTCAGAAAGTCATGATGCTTTTTTTTTTTTAGAGACTGGCATACTTTTTTTAAAATTAATTAATTAATTAATTTTACTTATTCCCTTTTGTTGCCCTTGTTGTTTTATTGTTGTAGTTATTATTGTTGTTGTCGTTGTTGGATAGGACAGAGAGAAATGGAGAGAGGAGGAGAGAAAGATAGACACCTGCAGACCTGCTTCACTGCCTGTGAAGCGACGCCCCTGCAGGTGGGGAGCCGGGGTTCGAACCGGGATCCTTATGCCGGTCCTTGTGCTTTGCGCCACCTGCACTTAACCCGCTGCACTACAGCCCGACTCCCATGATGCATTTTTTAAAACTTTTTTTTAATATTATTCCCTTTTGTAGCTCTTGTTGTTTTAATTGTTGTAGTTATTGTTATTGATGTCATTGTTGTTGGGTAGGACAGAGAGAAATGGAGAGGGGGAGCGAAAGATAGACACCTGCTTCACCACCTGTGAAGCGAATCCCCTGCAGGTGGGGAGCTGGGGGCTCGAACCAGGATCCTTATGCTGGTTCTTGCGCTTCACGCCATGTGCGTTTAACCCGCTGCGCTACCGCCCAACTCCCAGTCATGATGCATTTCTGCATAGAAAAATATGTCACGAGGGTGGGGGTATAGCATAATGGATATGCAAAGAGACTTTCATGACCAACGCTTTCAAGCCCCAAGTTCAATCTCCTACACCGCCATAAACTTGAACTGAGCAGTGCTTTGGTCAAAAAAAAAGAAAAAAATACCTCATGACTTTTTGGACAACCCAAACAATCTGCTGCATTTTTTTGGGATCTCTATGATTAGCATTTTCTAAGATGATAAATGTCCTTTTGTGTGTTCATTGGCCATCTGTGTCTTCTTTAGAGAAATATTTATTTTTAAGTTCCTTTGTTCATGTTTTAATCTGATTGTTAGTTTTTTTTTTTTATTGAACTTTGGGATTTATTTATTTTAGATATTAACTCTGTCTGGTACTTAAATACATATTTTGGTTTTATTGATTGTGTTCCATAGTCCCTTATAAACTTCCTTTTCTCTCTTTCTCTCTTTATTTACTTTATTTATAATAGATTTAAAAAATCTACTGGGCATTTTTCTGGATGTCATATGTGCGTGTATTTTGTTTTTAATGCTACTAGGGTTATCACTGGTGCTTTGTGCTGCTCTAGTGGCCTGCCTTTCTTCCTCCCTTTCTTTCTCTCTCTTTTTCGTTGCTTATTTTTATTTGACAGGATAGAGAGAAATTGAGAGGGAAAGGGGAGATAGAGAGGTAGAGAGAAAGCTAGACACCTGCAGACCTGCTTCACCACTTGTGAAGCATCCCACCTGCAGCTGGGGAGCCGCGGTTTGAACCCAGGTCCTTGCACATGGTAGTATGTATGTTTCACCCACTGCACCACTGTCTGGCCCCTCTTTATTCTTTTATTCAGAAGGTCACTCTTTTTTCTTTTATTTTTTGTTTCTATGAGTGGATAATTTCAAATATCTTGTCTTCTAGTTTCCTAATTCTTCCTTTTGCTTGACTAAGTTTGTTGAATGGAGCTAGTGAATACTTCAGTTCAGTTAGGCTCCAAATTTTCTGACTGTTTATTCTTCATATTTTTAAAAAATATTTCTTTATTCCCTTTTGTTGCCCTTGTTGTTTTATTGTTGTAGTTATTATTGTCATCGTTGTTGCATAGGACAGAGAGAAATGGAGAGAGGAGGGGAAGACAGGGGGAGAGAAAGATAGACACCTGCAGACCTGCTTCACCACCTGTGAAGTGAATCCTCTGCAGGTGGGGAATTGGGGCTCGAACCAGAATCCTTATGCTGGTCCTTGGATTTTGCGCCACCAGTGCTTAACTCGCTGCGTTACCACCCGTCTCCCCTTTGTTCTTCATATTTTCTGTCTTTTATTGATAGCCTCATTTTATTCAAATATTAAACTTACTGATTATCTTTATGATAATTATTTTGAATATATTGTCAAAAAACTAATGTACTTCAAGTTTCTCTCATGCCAGTTTCTGGATGTTTACTTTATTCCTCTGTGTACCTTGTTATCTTTGTGTTGGAAACAGTGAGTTTGATAGCCTCATCTCCTAGTCTTTACAGTTGACATCATTTAGGGAAAGACTTGCACCACTAAGCTTTGCTCTGAATTTGAAGGTTGTAATAAAATCTTTTTTCTGTGGACACATCTCTGAACTCGAGGGATGTAAATTCTCAAGTAGAATTTAACTCTCTCTCTCTAATAACCTATAATAAAAGAATAAAATAGACTAGACGCCTATAATAATCTCTTGCTCCCCCTGGTGTTTCTCTGATGTATTGACTCATCTGGAGCAATCCCACAATTTCCAGCTGTTTTCTTTCCTCTCTGCAATCTCTAGACATCTAGACTTACACGAAAGTCTTGCCAGTGCCCTGAGATAAATGATAGATACAGAACCCATAACTTTTGGAACCTCTTGAGAAACTGGAACATTGGACACACACTAATTCTTTCCTTCCCCAGGGAAAAGCCAGAAGTTGGGCATTTTTTTCCTTTTACTCGGCAGTGAGCTGGGGGTGCGGGAGGGGGGAGATAGCAATAGTGTATGAGTTATGCTAGTTCAGTACTTCCTCTGTTAGGTAGTCCTTTTCCTGTCAGTGCTTAGATTCACTCAAGACAATATAGACTTTTTACCCTCATCCCTCACCCCCTGTATCCCCTGCGAAGTCTCAACATCAGACATATATTCCAGCCTCCTCTTGCCCTCCTTGAATAAAAGCCAGAAGTTGAGAGTTTCTTCCCAGTTGCACCCACAGTCTATCAGGGAGAACAAGGAATTTTTCGACCAGCTTTCATTCATCTGCTTTTGCATTTGCTGGGGTACAAGTCTACTCATTTTAATCCCTTCTTTGTCCAGAGCTCTGTAATCCATCTTGCAATTCTTCTACCCCTTAAGACCAAACAAACCTCATGACTATGACCATTCCTTAGTGAATATTTTAGCCAAGCTATTAGTTATTACGCTTGTCACAGGCTTGTTATTAATATTCTCATCTAGGTGAAAGTGAAAAGAACAAGGTTGAAAGAGAAGTCCCGGTACATGTTATTAGAAACTCTTCACTGAGTGACACCAATTTTACTAGGTAATATAGAAGGGGGGGGGGGGAAGCTTTTAGAGAGCTACCAAAATTGGCAGTCATTAAACTAGGTACTTCATATACTCACTTAAGTCTCCAAACAACTTTGACAAGAATTAGCAACTCTTCTACTTACAATAAGAAACAAGTTCAGAAAAATTAAACAACTTTCTTACCAAGACACACAGCTTTCTTGCGGCTGTACTAGAATCTGAATCCATATCTAACTGCCATGATTTTATACTGTCATAGAATCTTTTGAATATCAAGATAAAACTCATGAATTAAGTTAAAAACAGAGTTCACATTTCTGTCACAAGGGGTTGTCAATGAAAGTCTTAGAATTATACTGCATTCTAGATTTTAAAAGAAAAATAAAAGAGAGGGTTCATATCAACAAGAATAACAGAATGGGAAGTCCTAGGCCCTCCCCAATGGAGAAACAGATTCAGCAATATGTAGACACATTCCCTTTCTAAGGAACTAAGAAACCAATATGTTCTTGGTAGCACAATTTGTAATAGCCAAAACCTGGAAGCAACCCAGGTGTCCAACAACAGATGAGTGCCTGAGCAAGTTGTGGTATATATACACAATGGAATACTACTCAGCTGTTAAAAATGGTGACTTCACCATTTTCAGCCAATCTTGGATAGACCTTGAAAAAATCATGTTGAGTGAAATAAGTCAGAAACAGAAGGATGAATATGGGATGATCTCACTCTCAGGCAGAAGTTGAAAAACAAGATCAGAAAAGAAAACAGAAGTAGAACCTGAAATGGAATTGGCATATCTCACCAAAGTAAAAGACTCTGGGGTGGGTGGGTGGGGAGAATACAGGTCCAAGAAGGATTCAGAGGACCTAGTGGGGGTTGTATTGTTATATGGGAATCTGGGGAATGTTATGCATGTACAAACCATTGTACTTACTGTTGAATGTAAAACATTAATCCCCCAATAAAAAAAATAGTACTAAAAAAGATGAGTAGACTAAAGGGAACAGAATTAAATAGTACAGGAAGAAGGCAGAGCATGTGAGAATCCAAAACAAGCAAGTGCTTCCTTCTGAGATATTTAAAAACTATTTTTACTTAAAATAGTAGGAAAAACTGATCCCAGTCAATGCTTCTTTCCGGCTTATTCTCTCTCTCTCCTCCTCACCCCCATACCACTCCTTTTTTATTTTAATCTTAGAGGTGGAATAGCACAGATTTGTTATGCTTGATTGTCAGCCCCTGGAACAAAGTTAATTTTCTCCATAAGAATTCCAAGACTTAAAATGCTCTAGGAAAAAAAAATATGGAAGGGAGAAAAATATTCTGAATGCTGCAGTCAGAAAAATAGCTCAGTTGGTAGTATGTTCACTTAACTGGGTACACCACTGCCTGGCCCCTGAAATAGCTTGAACTTTGCACTTGGATGCCTGAAGTTATCAGTTGAGTCCCCAGTGACATGTTCTAAGTGTGGCACTCTGGGTTGTCTATTTCTCTGTTTTATGTGAAACTCATATTTAATGAAATAAGTATGTAAATCTCTAAAAATATTTTAAAATTTAATAGTTAAGTTAGAGTTGAGAAAGAGTAGGGGTTGGCATGGGGATATTCGTTTTTTCTCTGGTTACTTAATTAGAGCTACAGAAAGCAAAAAGATAGAAGGCACTAAACTAGGATTGAAATTCATTGAGTCTGAGTCAGCAGCAAGCAGTAGGACAACTAAGGTTGCAGCAATGAAGATAAAAGTCCCTAGTTTTTGTTTTTTTTTTTTCCATATTTATTTATTTGATAGAAATGGAGAGGGACATGAGTGGTAGAAAAGGGAGCAAGAAAGAGAGACAAACTGCTCATGAAGCCTCACCCCCTGCAAGTGGGGACCACCTAGGTGAACCTAGGTCCTTGCGCATTATAGCACATTCACTCAGCCAGGTGCAGCACCACCAGGCCCCCCTGAATTCTAGTCTTAAAAAATTTTCAAGTTTTTCCTAGGATTTCTTTTGGATTTGGTTTAGCTTTAGAATTTCTAATGTGCATTATAAAAAAATTAATGCAATAATCAATATACATCTATTCCCCTCTTCCCTCCACAGGACCACTACTTAGCATGGCTTAGACTGATGCTGTGGATTGAACCTGTGGCCTTCAGTGCCTTGGGTGTAAAAGTCACTTTGCGTTTCCATTATACTACCCCCCAACCCTGTCCTGAATTCTTTCTTTCTTAACTTTCTTCCTTTCTATCTTCTTTTTTTAAGAATTTATCTATTTATTTATTCATGAAAGAGATAGGAGGAGAGAAAGAACCAGACATCACTCTGGTACATGTGCTGCCAGGGATCAAACTCGAGACCTCATGGTTGAGAATACAGTGCTTTATCCACTGCGCCACCTCCTGAACCACTGGATTATTTATTTCTGAATAGATCAAGTGAAGTTATTTTAGTGGGTGGGTGTGTATGTGTGTAACCTTTTTGAAATCCCATATTCAAATTTCCACTAGATATATATAGTTTGGTCTGAGACTAAGTAAAATAGTAAAGGAATTTTTGCTAGGAGCTTTGTAGAATGAGCATAATATCATGTGTGAGATCCCAGGTTCAAGCCCCTTGGTCCCCACCTATAGGATGGAAGCTTCTTGTAGCAGTGAAACTGCTACAAGTGTGTCTCTTTCTCTCCCCTCTTTCCCTCCATTTCTCCCTGTCTCTGTTGATAGGAAATAAAAAGGAAAGGAAAGAGGAAAAAATGGCTGTAGGAATAGTAAAGCCATTGTGCAGGCACCGAACCCCTGGTAAAGGAAGGAAGAAAAAAATTTTACTGAACATTAAAGTTTTAAGGTCTAGATAAAGACTTTTAAGAACTCTTTTTAAAAAAATGATTTAAACAAAACTATGAGGTTGGGGGAATCAAGACCAGAAAGTCACCCGATAAGCAGAGATTGAAAATAGGTCCTCCTACAAGCCAAGAATGCACTCTGCCACTTCCTGGCCTTTAACTGGTTTTTAAAATAATACTGAGTTTTTAATATAACCATGACTTGTGCTCATGATTCAATTCACATGAGAAATAAAAAGGGAAAAGCATTCCAAACTTATCACCTAAAGTTCATCTTTTTATTTTTCCTTAAAATTAATCTGTGAATATTATATTTCATGTTACATACATGTTGTATCTTTTTTCTTAAAGTCATTTATTTTTCATGACTTTTCCAAGAACCCAACATTTAGCTATGTTTTGAACTCTTTTAAAAAAGTCGCTGGATAATATTTCTTTATATCATTTTTTTGTTGTTAGACCAGCACTGTAATATTGCAGATAGTATTTTATTTTTCTAATTATTTCCTTGGGAAAGAGCCCTAGACAGGAAATTACTTGTTCAAAGAACATGGTCTTCTGTTAATACTTTAGATATATGCTGTCAAATTACTTTTCAGTTTTGTAATCTAGCCAATATTGGGTATTTTACCCAACATCTAGAAAAAATATTAGAAATACTTTGATACAAGGTTGTCATTAAATAATACATATATTGTAAGCTTTATGTACATAAAGATATTTATTGTACTGTTTACTTATTGTACTTACATATTTGAACTATGATTTCACCATGATAGTCATTTTATATTTAGAAATATATGAGCAAAACATGTATAGAATTACAGAAGTAAACTAATTTCCCCAAGCTTTTTTAAAAATAATATTTTATTTACTTTGTTTATATAGAAAGGCCTGAACATTATTCAGCATTGGATTGTGGTGGTGCTGGGGATTGAACCTAGGACCTCAGAACTTCAGGCCTAAGTCTTTTGCACAGCCATTATGCTGTCTCCCCCATCCTCCCCAAACATCTAATGCATTTTAAACATAAGATTCGTAAATACTGGTGTTGTAAAATAAGGATTATGTAAATCTCTATAAAATATTTTAATATTCTTTAATTTGACTCTATCTTTCCTATTTAACTTCTCCCATTTCTCTTCTTTGATGGAAGCTTAAATAAACAATAGTTTAAATAATTAAATATTTTATAAGACCTTTTTTTGACTTTTTCATTCATTTTTGACATTTTTGATTTGTGAAAAATGAAGAGATCCCTCTGGTGGACTATTAAGGAAATACATTACATAATGCTAATTTTAGGGAAAGCTAAATTTTTGGTGGGGATTTCTATTTTTATTATATGGTGATTTTTGTTTGTTTTTGTAGCACAGAGGAATGAACTCGACCTCATGCATATGTAGCATGGCTTCTGTGTGGCCTTCCTGAGCCAACTTTAGAAAAAATTATTTTAAACAGAGGGAAAAGGAAAGATCCTAGCATCACAACAGCATCAACAATGGTATCATGGCTTCATGTTAGGACTACATGATCCTAAGAAAACTGTGTTCTCTTCATTATTCCTGGAGGTGAATGATTAAGTTCACACTGGATCATAAAAAATTAAATCATATTCACAATTTGATATAGTTATTTCAATTAGTTTTAAAAATGCCACGTGATGTATTGCATGTATCATCTCTCCCCAACTCTCACCCCAGACCAGAGCATGGCTCGCCTCTGGCTTATTGGGTAATGTGGGGGATTGAACTTGGCATTTCAGTGCTTCAGGCTTGAAAATTTGTGGTATGAACAGTATGCTACTACCCCATGTATCATCTCTTCATTGATCAAAATATTTACTAACCGGAAAGTCACATAGCTTTTAGCACTATTATGTAAGTTATCCATTTCATGAACTATCTGTAATAGTTTAATTGACATAATTGATCATTATATTAGTACTAGGTATATGACATAATTGAATGTTTTCTGACAATGAAACATAATCACATTAAGTCTAGTTGCCATCTTTAAACCACACAAGAGTACAAAAACATTTTTTCTCAATTTATGAGAACTATGAGATTTAATCTCATAGCAACTTTTGTTTGCACTACAATATAGACTACAGTCTGCATGCTGTATGTTGCATCTTCATGACTTCGTTTATAATACCAAGTTTGTATCTCTTGACTTCTCTCATACATACATGTACCCATTAGCCCTTCTTTCCTTTGGCAACCACTATTTGGCTCTCTGTACCTGACGGCTTTCTGTCTGTCTGTCTGTCTGTCTTTTTCTTTCTTTTTAAATAAATATTTTTATTTTTGTGTGTGAGAGAGAGAGAAACCAGAGCACTGTTCAGCTCAGGCTTATAGAAGTGCTGGGGGGCCCTGGTGGTAGTGCAGCGGGTTAAGCGCATGTGGCGCAAAGCACAAGGGCTGGCTGAAGGACCCCTGTTCAAGCCCCCGGCTCCCCACCTGCAGGGGAGTTGCTTCACAGGCGGTGAAACAGGTCTGTGGGTGTCTATCTTTCTCTCCCCCTCTGTCTTTCTCCATTTCTCTCTGCCGTATCCAACAACAATGACGTCAATAACAACAATAATAATAACCACAACAATGGTAAAGCAGCCAGGGTTACAAAAAAAGGGGGGGATGGCCTCTAAGAGCAGTGGATTCATGAGGGGCAATAACCCTGGAAGCAAAAAAAAGAAGTGCTGGGGATTGCACCTGGGACTGGGGGCCCTCAGGCATGAAAGTCATGTGCGTAACTATTATGCTAACTCCCTATTTGAGAGACACACACTGTGCTATCTCCCATATAAGAGAGAGTGAGAGTCAGAGCATCACTCTGGCCCATGTGATGCTGGGGATTGAGCATAGGCTTTCAGATCCAATTGTTCTCTTTTTTTTTTTCCCCTTTTTTGCCCTTGTTTTTTTATTGTTGTTGTAGTTTATTATTGTTGTTGTTGATGTTGTCGTCGTTAGATTGGACAGAGAGAAATGGAGAGAGGAGGGGAAGACGGGGAGAGAAAGATAGACACCTGCAGACCTGCTTCACCACCTGTGAAGCGACTCCCCTGCAGGTGGGGAGCCGGGGTCTGGAACCGGGATCCTTAAACCGGCCCTTGCGCTTTGCGCCACGTGCGCTTAACCCACTGTGCTACCGCCCGACTCCCCCAATTGTTCTTTTTAAAAATTTTAATTGTTTATTGGAGACAAAGAGAAATTGAGGGGGAAGGGAGAAGTAGAAAGAGAGAAACACCTGCAATCCTGCTAGTGAAGCTTCTCGCTGCAGGTGGAAACTGGAGGCTTGAACACAGCTCCATGTGCGTGGCAGCATGTGCGTTCAACCAGATGCACCACCACTCAACCCCCAATCCAATTGTTCTTATCCACCCAGGTGTGTGATATAATATGCCACCTCCCAGACTGCTGTATCTGAGTTTTGCTTTACTTGTTTTATTTTTTTAACTACATGTAAGTTAACTTTGTTTCTATATCACTTCTCTTTGTATAAAATCCTTAATGCCCATCCATGCTGTCAAAAAATGTCCGGCTGTAGCGCAGCGGGTTGGGCGCACGAGGCGCCAAGCGCAAGGACCAGCATAAGGATCGCGGTTGGGGAGTCGCTTCACGGGCGGCTCTGCGGCTCTGCGGGTGTCTGTCTTTCTCTACCCCCTCTGTCTTCCCCTCCTCTCTCAATTTCTCTCTGTCCTGTCCAGCAATGAACGACATCCACAACAACAACAATAATAGCCACAACAAAGCTACTACAACAAGGGCAACAGAAGGGGGCGGGGAGGCCTCCAGGAGCAGTGGATTACTGGTGCAAGCAGTGAGCCCCAGCAATGACCCTGGAGGCAAAAAAAAAAAAAAAATGCAAGAAGACTTCTTTTTCAAACTTTTTCAATAGTTGATTATAATTCTATTATATACAGTCAAGTCAGTTAACAAGCTGGATACATTTTGAGAAAGATGCCATTAGGTGATTTTGTGCAAAGATCACAAAATATAGTAATACAAACCTATATACTTCAGCCAGGTAGATATACAGTTAGGTTATGTGGTTCAGCCTATTAGGACCAACATTATACCTGCAGTGCATTAATGACCAACATGTTATAAAGCAGGAACTGGTATGGCTATCAACATATACTATCTTTCCTTTATCCATTTCACTCATTCATTCATACATTCATTCATTCATTCATTCATAAACAGATTGTTTCCATGTCTGACTGTTCTATTTAATGCTCAGTGAACATAAAGGGTACATTTTTCCTTTTGAATTAGAGTTTTTGCTTTTCTCAGATACTCAGACTTGGAAGTGTTGGATCATATGGTAGTTCTATTTTTAATTCTGAGGAGCAACCATACTGGTTTCCATAGTGACTGGAACAATTTTAACATTTCTACCAATAGTGCACAAGGGTTCCTCTTTTTCCCTACATCCTTTCCAAACCTTGTTAAATTTTTTTTAGCTTTTTGTTAATTCTATCACTTAAGCTCAAGGTGATTTTGATTTTGCATACTCCTGATGTTTGTTGAAGTAGACAGTCTTTTCACATTAACATTGTATATTTCTATATCTAGAAAAATGTCTGTTTAGATCCTGTGCTCATTTTTAATTGTTTTTTGCTTAGTTTAGTTTTGCTTTTGCTATTGAGAGAAGAGTTTTTCATATATTTTGGATATTAAATTCTTAACAAGCATGTGATCTGAAATACATTTTCCCGTTCAGCAGGCTGCTTTTTCATTTGACTGATGGTTTTATTTGTTGCACTGAGCCTTTTATTAGCCCCAGTTGTTTATTTTTGTTTTTGGTATCAGATCAAAAAAATTGTCATGAAGACAAGAAGTTCAACCATCTGTGTTCTAGATGTTTTGTGATTTTAATTTACATTTAAGCTTTTAACCCATTTAGAATTGAGTCTTACGTTAATTAGGTTTATAGTGTAAGGTAGTAATCTGGTTTCATTCTGTTGCTTATGACTGTTCAGTTTTCCTAGCACCAGTTATTGGTGATACTGTCTTTACTTTGTGTTTTTGGCCAAAGTTGTATGGGTTTATTTCTGAACAGGAGTCTATTCTGTGCCGTTGATTATGTGCCTGTTTTTATGCCAGTACCATGCTGTTTAAATTGCTAATCAGGAAGGATGATACTTCTAGTTTTGTTCTTTTATAGGTTTACTGTGTGTATTTGGAATCTTTCTGGATCCATGACAGTTGTTTCTGTTTCTATGAAAAATGCCATTGGAAATTTGATGGGGTTTGCATTAAATCTATAAATGATTTCGGATAATGCAGATATTTAACAATCTTAAATCTTCTTCCATAAGCATAGAATGTCTTTGCTTTTTATTTGTATTTCCTCAGTGTCTTATAATTTGTGTATAGGTCTTTTACTTCCTAGATTAAATCTTAGATATTCTCTTTTAAGATAAATGTTTGTACATATTTTACACACATATATGCACACATGTGTTTATATATAGACACACCCCTGATGCCTCAGGCATGAAAGCCAGTTTTATGAATCACTGTTAATTCCTAACCCCACAAAAGTTCCACTTTACAATTCTGTAGAACTCTTATGTATAGTGTAGAATATATATGTAGATAAGACCTCAACACCTAATTAAATCTAGTGTGTGTGTGTGTGTGTGTGTGTGTGTGTGTGTGTGTGTGTGTGTGTGTGTATGGTTCCCTCCCACACGGCTGGTGGGAGCGCAGAATGGCAAGATGTCAAAAACAGTGGAGTTTCTAGGATGTATGTATTTCAGATTAAAAGTACTTCTCCCCCCCCATGTGGTGCTATTTTTTTTTTACTATTGTTGATTTAATAGTGATCGACAAGATCATAGGAACAAGAGGGGTACAATTCCCACCACCAGAGTTTCACATCTCATCCTCTCCATTGGAAGCTTTCCTTTTTTTCTTTTCTTTATTGGGGGACTAATGGTTTATAGTTGACAGTAAAATACAGTAGTTTGTGCATGTATAACATTTCCATAATACAGTCCCCACTAGGTTCTCTTTTGCCATCATGTTCCAGGGCCTGAGCCGTCTCCCCCACCCCAGAATCTTTTACTTTGGTGCAATACATCTAATTAAATCCTTAATGAAGTTTTATTTTACTTTGGTGACCTGGTGTTTTTGCAGATGCATGTTTTTCTTTTAATATTTTATTTATTTATTGGATAGAGACAGAGAAATGAAGAGCAAAGAGTGAGGGAGAGAGAGAGATACCTATAGCAGTGATTTGCCACTTATGAAGCTTTCCCCATGGAGATGAGTACTTGAACCTGGGTCCTTGTACATTGTAACATGTGCACTCTACTGGGTATACCACTGATCTGCTCCTAGCACCTCTATGGTTATAGTTACCCCATTTCTGGTAGATGTGTGTCTACCCTTCCCCCCCCGTTAATGCAAGAGAAACAGAAAGGAAGAGAGAAGAAAGACATCTCACAGCACCAGCCATAAATGATCACTCCTGTGTAGTGTTGGGTACTGGACTCTACATTCACCAATAGTGAGTATACAGATAACTCATTCTCTCAGTGAGTTATTTGATAAATAAAACATTTTTGAGAATAAACCTACTAATATTAGCATAAGTAATATACTTTATGAAAATATATTGTCCAAAATAAAAATATTGAGGAGTAGCATTATTTTATATTTTTATAAATCTGTTTAATGTCTGACTTTATAAAAGATAACTTGATTCTCATATCTGCTTTTGAATTTAATCATCTGATATCAGTTTGGTAAGAATTCATCAAGAATGTTCAGTCACATACAAATCAAAACAGGGAGAGTATATTAATAGCCTTTTGTTATACCAAAACTTTTTTATGCATTTTATTTTATTTATGATTGGAAAGAGACAGAGAGAAATTGAGAGGAGATGGGGAGGTAGACAGAGAAACACCTGAAGCCCTGTTTCACCACTCATGAAGCTACCAGGTAGGGACCGGGGCTTGGGCTTGAACCTGGGTCCATGTGCGCTATAATATGTGTACTCAACCTGGTGCACCACCATCTGGCTCCCACTGAAACTGTTCAAATCATAGTTTCTTAGTTGCAACATAGAATCTGAATCTATGTCAGTGAATTTTTCATAGTTGGTTTCATAGACTCGAGGGTCTATATTATACAATGAATGGATCTCTTACCCGATCAAGTTCAGAGCACATACATTGATCTTTTGAAAATACTTACTTAATGGCTATGCAGATTTTCCAAGTATTGACATTTTATTATGCCACGTAAAATGGTCACATTCATTAATATCATACCAGTAACATTGCATAGATCTTCAAATATGGTGAAGCTGTCAAGCTCCCAGTACTGGATGCAAGTTATGATCTTCATTGAGATCTTGAATTTTATCATTAGTACGAGTCAGTTGCTTTTGTTGACTTGTTGACCTTCATTTATTTACTTAGAAAAAAGTGTATAAAGTAGCCAAAAATGAAGAGCTTGTCATATGTTCTAATAATAGTTGAGAATATAAAAAGAAACTATAGCAAAAAGATCCCCCATATCCATAAATTGAAAAAAATATTTTAAAAACTTTAAAAATGATTTTAAAAAGTGGTAGAGAAATAGTGGCCTTTTCTTTTTTAAAACCTTACATTTTCTGTAATTAATAGCACAGTTTCATATAGTTTAAATGTTAGGGGGGGGCAGGCAGTAGCGCAGCGGGTTAAGTGCACATGGTGCAGAGCGCAAGGACCGGCATAAGGATCTTGGTTCGAGCCCCCGGCTCCCCAGCTGCAGGGGGGGGGTCGCTTCACAGTTGGTGAGGCAGGTCTGCAGGTGTCTTTCTCTCCCCCTCTCTGTCTTCCCCTCCTTTCTCAATTTCTCTATGTCCTCTCCAACAACAATAATAACAACAACAATGATAAACAACAAGGGCAACAAAAAGGGAAAAAATAGTTTCCAAGAGCAGAGGATTTATAGTGCAGGCACAGAGCCCCAGCAATAATCCTGGAGGCAAAAATAAATAAAATAAAAATTTAAATGTTATATTAAAAAATGTTATTTATAAGACAGCTTAAACACACAGTAGAGGCTATCTGTATTATTAAGAATGGTTATTCTCTTTTTTTATTAGGATCTAGGGCCTGAATATAAAGATGTATTTAACACTTCTTTGCAGTGGATTTTGGAAAATGGAAAGGATGTTGGAATCAGGTAGAGGATTTAATTTCCACTTTGATCACTTTGTAGAATACAAAGTAATTTCATATTCTCACCTGCCATATAATTCCTTTTAAATAGGTGTGTTGGTAATGTTCCTGAGGAAGAACTGACAAATATAACTCACGTGCAGTTTTTACAATCCACAAGACCACAGATGTCTTTCTGGTGTCGATTTCGCCGAGCTTTTGTTACTGTCACCCACAGGTTATTATTGTTATGTTTAGGTAAGTTGTTAGGAAGAGAAAGAATGTACATTGTAGTTTAGTGTTTGGGTCTATATTTTTGTGAAAATCAGGAAAAGGAATTTACTTCTGTGATAGCGACTCTTATAGTCAGATTCAAATAAGTCCACTAAGATATTATGTCAGTATCACTCTTAGTAGCTTAGAAAACAGAAGGGGAGATGAAATAAAACTTTTTTTCCTATATAGTAGTAATTTGCTTTAGAAAACAGAACTAGGTATTTACTGTCAACTGTAAACATTAATCCCCCAATAAAGAAATGAAAGAGAGAAAAGAAAAGAAAATAGAACCAAGGAGACACTCATCACAGGGAGATGAGAAATTGTTACTCATGTAAATGACTGTACTGCAGTCTATTTATTCTCTAGTAGAGTTAAGGGGAAATTAAGTAGAACAGGATAATACAGATATTAAGATTACTTGTTCCTTAAGAAAAAATTTTGATTGCCTATTTATGAATTAGGGGAGTGAACCAGAGCATCACTCTGGCATAACGCTGGTTAGTCAAACTCAGGAACTCACTTGAATGTCCAATGCCTTATCCAGGGTACTACCTCCCAGGCTGCTAAGTTTATTTATTTTTTTTAATATTTTTTATTTATTTATGATAGAAATTGAGAAGGAAGCGGGAGAAATCTATAGCACTGCTTCACCGCTTGTGAAACCTCCCACCTGCAAGTGGGGACCATGGGCTTGAACCCGGGTCCTCATTTGTGGTAACGTGTGCACTCAACTACATGTGCTACCACCAGGCCCCCCACTAAGTTTATTTTTAAGATAATAGTTAAGGGGCCAGGTGGTGGTGCACCCAGTTAAGTGCATATAATACTAAACTCAAGAACCCATTGCTCTACCTACCTGCTGCACATTACCTGGACCACAGTTCATCACAGTCTTACAGACTTTACATCATTCAGTTATAGCAGTTGAAATCATCACTGTAGAAACTGTCATGTGGTAGCTTATCTTTTGGGGGCTTGGGGGCATTTCATTATCAGCTTTAACAACTAACTGACCCCCACAACAGTTTCAGGTTGCAATCAATGTATTTAATGCCTTTAACCACAATTTATAAAACAATAAATGTTGCAGGTGTAATGATGGTTTGTATCGTTCTGCGTTATATGAAATATCGATGGACAAAAGAGGAAGAAGAGACACGACAGATGTATGATATGGTGGTAAAGATTATAGGTATAGTATTTGTAAACTCTAAATTATTTTTAAAATGATAATTATGTAATAAAGTACAGTAAAATAACTACTGATTGATCCATTTGTAAATTTGTCTGATTCACTTTCAGATGTTTTACGAAGTCATAATGAAGCGTGTCAGGAAAATAAAGATTTACAACCGTACATGCCTATTCCACATGTGCGAGATTCTTTGATACAGCCTCATGACAGGTTTGTTCAGTCATTATGATTGGAGTAAATCAAAATGTAGGTTCCTTCTACAATTGTGAAGATTGCATTTTTAAACCCCCCTCTTTCTAAAACTGCGTATTCTGTTGATTTTTCAGTGCCATACTAAATTTCTAAATCATTCTCATTCATAAACATTTTTAATTATTTGTTCTCAATCTTTAACTTTTTTATGTAATATTAATGAAAAGAAATGGATATAAGCAATAGCCTTAGATGTTTTACAATTAACATTTTAAAATACCTTGTTAATAAAAGTAATTACTGCACCAAAGTAAAAATCTCTGGGTGGAGGGTGAGAGCTTCACAGGGGGTCACAACACCCAAACAGTTCTTTGGTGGTGGGAATGGTGTTGATGTGCACTCCTATTGTAGTCTCAAAAAAAGAAAGTTAAAAAAAATTACCTTGTGTGGTCCGGGAGGTGGCGTAGTGGAAAAAGCATTGGATTCTCAATCATGAGGTCCTGAGTTCGATCCTCAGCAGCACATGTACCAGAGTGATGTCTGGTTCTTTCTCTCCTCCTATCTTTCTCATGAATAAATAAATAAATTTAAAAAATAAACACCTTGTTAATAAAGCTTTTTACACCCACTTTACATTGCACAAGGACCCAGGTCCCTCCCTACCCGAAGGGGGAAATGTTCATGAGTGGTGAAGCAGGGCTATAGGTGTCTCTCTGTCTCTGCCTTTCTAGTTTTCCCTCTCCTCTCAATTTCTCTCTTTATCCAATAAAAGAGGGTTGATTAATAATGGGGGTTGAATTGTTATGTGGAAAACTGGGAAATGTTATGCATGTACAGACTATCTGTATTTTACTGTCAACTGTAAAACTAATCCCCCAATAAAGAAATTTTTTTAAAAAAGCTTTTAAAGTGAAAGAAGTAAACAATAACTTCTTGAAAATAAAAGATATTGCTCCATCCTAAAATAGCATTCTTAACTCTAGCAACATGTAGAATTACCAGTGGAGTGTATGTATGTGTATTACTAATATTTGAAAAATATGATAAGCTGAGATGATAAATTCGATATTTTGTTCACATGCTAGGAAAAAAATGAAGAAAGTATGGGATAGAGCTGTTGACTTTCTTGCTGCTAATGAGTCTAGAGTTCGCACGGAAACACAAAGAATGGGTGGTGCAGATTTTCTGGTGTGGCGGTGGATCCAACCTTCTGCATCCTGTGACAAAATATTAGTAATACCTTCTAAAGTTTGGCAAGGTCAAGGTATGTGTCTTTTGACAACAAAAAGCATAAAGAAATAAATTTTTTTCGTGGCTTACAACAACCAAAACCGTGTTTATGTGAAATAGTATGTTGAAAGATGTATGAAGGAAGGTTGGAAGGAATCATAGTCCCATCTTTCCGCCTTGTGGAAGGAATTTGTGATAAAACCAGTCTGTAGATTTGTAGCAAGTGAAATTTGAGTTCTTTTAATTTTACTATAGCTATTGATACTGGGAAAGCTTCAAAGCTGGTGAAGCAAGTACTGCTGGTGTCTCCCTATCTCCCCTCCTCCTCTTAATTTCTCTCTGTCCTATCAAATAAAAGAAAAAAGGTGGGAGGGCTGCTTGGAGTGGTGGATTCCTCATGCAGGCATTGAGCCCTGCAGTTACTCTGGTAGCAATTAAAGAAACACTGATTTTTGTCTTTAGTACTAATTGCTGACCAGAATTGACTAGTAGTTTTCTCCCTGTTCTGTTATTTTATGGAAACTGTCTAGACAGTATGAATGTTTCCATGGTCTCTGGTTCATCATCATCTGGTCCAGTCCAATATTAGCATTTTAGCAAAATCAGATTGCCTACACCCTAAGGGTCATTTTAAAACAGTACCTAAGGAGCTGGACAGTGGTGCAGCCAGTAAAGCATACACATTATCATGCACAAGGACCTGGGTTCAAGCCCCACCTCCCGTCCTGTAGGGTGACACTTCACAAGTTGTGAAGCAGGTTTGCACATGTCTATCTTTCTCTTTCCTTCTCTTTCTCCCCTCCCCTCTCAATTTCTCTCTGTCCTGTCAAGCAAAGTAGAAAGGCAGGATAGGATAGGGAGAGAAATGGCCACCAGGAAAGGTGGATTTGCAGTGTTGGCACCAATCCCCAGTGATAATCCTGGTGGCAGTTAAAAGGAAAAAAACAAAACAGTACCAACATACTGCTAGAGAAGTCTGGAAGGAACTGGAGGGCTGTAGAACTTCTTGATTTGGGATTTGGCAAAGACTTTCAATGTCTAGGGAGTAGATCCATCCTTTGATCAGGTGTTCTGTCTAGATAGTTAACCAGTAACTGCAGACTTCTCAAATCACTTATTAATATACTTTAGTCTTTAGCCACAGATGTAGCCATTTATTTTTCCAGTTTTATGTTTATTAATATCTGTGTGTCTATACTTTCTCCAGTACTTCCGCCTTCTTCTTGTTTTTGCTTCTTTTCCTGTCTATCTTAGTTTCCATGATTTACCTACCCTGTCACAACCCTAACCTGTCCTTTTAACATGCAGCTTTGAAGACTGGCACCTTCATAAAGACTGAACTGGCAACAAACTTAGCACTCCATGGCTTTTATATTTTTATTGTATTGTTCCACCCTTTTTACTTTCTTATTCAGTAGTAGTTTTGGATCAGCTGCCCTCTTTTCAGACATGTACTTATTTTATTTTTTAATGGAAGGTTAATGGTTTACTGTACAGTTGTTGGCACATAGGAACAATTTCTTTTTCTTTTTGCCTCCTGGGTTATCACTGGGACTCGGTGCCTGCACTATGAATCCACTGTTCCTGGCAGCCATTATATATATATATAAATAATATATTTTTATTTATAAAAAGGAAACACTGACAAAAAACATAGGATAAGAGGGATACCACTCCACAATTCCTACTACCAGAACTCCCTATTCCATCCCATCCCCTGATAGATTTCCTATTCTTTTATCCCTCTGGGAACATGGGCCAAGGGACATTATTGGGTGTCTGCCTTCTGTAATTGCTTCCCTGCTGAACATGGGTGTTGGCAGGTCAATCCATACTCCCAGCCTGTCTCTCTCTTCCCCTGGTGGGGCGGGGCTCTGGGGAAGCAGGGCTCCAGGACACATTGGGGTGGGGAGGGTTGTCTGCCCAGGGAAGTCCGGTTGGCATCACGATAGTATCAGGAACCTGGTGGCTGAAAGAAGAGTTAGCATATAAAGCCAAACAAATTGTTGACTAATCATGAACCTAAAGGCTGGAATAGTGCAGATGAAGATTTGGGGTCTCCGTTTTTGTATACAGTTAGTAGGCCTATTTTAGTTATATCCCAAAGGGCCCATGACTATATTAGTGTTTTGTTTTGTTTTGTTCTTTTTTTCTGAGCCTGACATTTGATATACAGGTAGACCCAAGTTATTGTCTGGGGAGATGATGTTATGGCTGGAAAAAGGACCAGAAAGCTGGATCAGGGAAGAGAGTAGCTCCCAAATATGGGAAAGGTGTATAAATATTGTTGATCAATTTGATCTGATCTGGGGTCCTTATTCAGCTTAGGAGCCTATGAGACCTCTGCATCCCTGTAGACCTGAGCTCACATTCTGTGGTCATGAGTAGGAATGTTTGTTTTTTTGTTTGTTTGTTTTTTGTTTTTTCCTCCATTTTAATTGGATAGGACAGAGAGAAATAGAGAGGAGAGGGAGAAGGTAAGATAGACACCTGCAATTCTGCTTCACCGCTTGTGTGAAGGTGGGGTGCCAGGGGCTCAAACCAGGATCCTTGAGCGGGCCTTCCGCTTTGTACTATGTGTGCTTAACCTGGTGCACCACCACCCAACCCCCATGGGTATAATTTCTCATCTCACAAAGATAAATGTCTGCAAAACACTCTCACATCCAAATTAGGTCCGTCATCATGCAACATATCTGAAAGCCCCTCCTGCCCTCACTCCTCTCTCCTTGCTCCTTTCCCAAAGTCCTCTTTGGTGCAATACACCAAACCAGTATAAATTTTACGTTCCCTTTCTGTTTCCCTTTTCTTATATATTTCTTAAGTTCTTCCCATGGGTCAGATCATACCTCAAGGATTAGGTCAAGAAGGTGAATTTATTATTCCACTGTTTAGATATACCACAACTTTCTTAGACACTCACCTGTTATTGGACACCTAGGTTGCTTCCAGGTTTTGGCTATTACAAATTGTGCTGCTATGGACAGTTTTTTTTTTTTTTCTTTGGTTAGGTGTTTGACTCCTTAGGATTTATCTCTAGGAAAGGGATTTCTGGGTCATACACTAGGTCTATTTCTAGCCTTCTGAGAGCTCTCCAGACTGCTTTCCACAGGGTTTAGACCAGTTTACATTCCCATTAGCAGTGTTAAAAGGGTTCCTTTACCCCTACATCCTCTCCAACATTTGTTGTTACTGTCTTTTCTGATGCATGACATTCTCACAGGAGTCAAGTGGTATCTCTTTGTTGTCTTTATTTATACTTCTCTAAAGCTTCACCATAAAATTCTCCTCCTTAGTGAAGTCTTATATGATTAATCCAGACTAGTTTAACATATTTTAATGGCTTTCTTTTTAAAATTTTTTTATTTAAATATTTTATGTACTTTATTTAATGAGAAAGATAAAGAGAGGGGTGGGGGTATAGCATAATGGTTATGCAAAGAGACTTTCATGCCTGAGGCTCTCAAGTCCCAGGTTCAATCCCCCACACCAACATAAGCCAGAGCTGAGCAGTGCTCTGGTAAAAATAAATAAATAAATAAATAAATAGATAAATAGATACAGAGAGAAAGACTAGAACACTTCTCAGCTCTGGCTTATGGTGCAGTGCTGCTGGGGATTGAATTTTGGACCTTAGAGCCTAGGGCTTGAAAGTCTTTTGCATAATTATTGTGCAGCTCCCCAGCTTTTAATGGCTTTCTATACTTTTCTTTCCTAGTATTTACCGCAATTGTGGTTTCTTTAGTGGAACTACTTTTATCTTTCTCATTCACTGAACCCAAAACCCTGGGAACAATGTTTTATTCCTCTTAACATTCAGAGTTCTGGCTTATAGTAAAAATGGTCATTATTTTTTGAATGAATTAAATAACTGCCTTTGAACTAAATTCAATAATGGGACATAATAAAGCTGACTTTTTTTTTTTTTTTGCAGCATTTCATTTAGATAGAAGAAACTCACCACCAAATAGTTTAACACCATGTCTAAAGATTCGAAATATGTTTGATCCAGTTATGTAAGTATTATGATCAGAAAGGTACATGTTGTAGTTTTAATTTGAAATAGTTAACTGGAAAATGATAATGTTATACCTGTTATACATTTATTTTTTTCAAGAAAAAGTGATAGCTATATAATGATTTGTAAAATTGATATAAATCTTTATAGTCCTTGATAGTCATTGTGAATTACCATAACAGTTAACTGCTTGAGTTAAATTAATGATATTCATGAGAATTAGTATTCTTTATTAAATATAAACGTCATATCTATGGCCGAGCGGTGGCACATCTGGTTGAGGCACACATTACAGTGCACAAAGACCCAGGTTTGAGCCCCCGGTCCCCACCTGCAGGGGGAAAGTGGTGAAGCAGGGCTGCAGGTGTCTCTGTCTCTCACCCTCTCTATCCCTCCCTTCCCCCTCAATTTCTGACTGTCTCTATCCAATAAATAAATAAAGATAATTAAAAAAATTAAAGTTTAAAAAAAAACCACGTCATATCTACCAATGTTCTTTGCCTCAGTAGGCAATGCAGATAAAAAAATATCTGCTATTTTAAAGTTCTGATCTAATTGTAAAATTTCTCTA
Source organism: Erinaceus europaeus (assembly GCF_950295315.1). Classification (NCBI taxonomy): domain Eukaryota; kingdom Metazoa; phylum Chordata; class Mammalia; order Eulipotyphla; family Erinaceidae; genus Erinaceus; species Erinaceus europaeus. The sequence goes on along the minus strand of NC_080168.1, from coordinate 99,514,748 downwards.
GAAAGATGTGCATGTCTTCGCTTCTCTAAAACTTGCCTACTTGCCCATATAATATTTGAGAGGATTTTCTTTCTTTTTTTTGTTTGTTTTATTTTTTAGTTATTTATTGGATAGAGACAGTCAGAAATCGAGAGGGAAGGGAGGGATAGAGAGGGTGAGAGACAGAGAGACACACCTGCAGCATTGCTTCACCACTTGTGAAGCTTTCCCCCTGCAGGTGGGGACTGTGGACTCGAACCTCGGTCCTTGCGCACTGTAACATGTGCGCTCAACCAACTGCGCCACCACCCGGCCCCTTGAGAAGATTTTCTATCCATGTGATGTTTGAGAAATGTTTTGTCTTTATAATTATATGCTGCATATGGAGTAGCACCATAAAAAATTAATTATCTTAGAGTCTTTTATTTCACATAGGCTATAATCATCTTTAGAATTTACTTTGTAGGGGCTACTACTGATCTATCTAATAAACATGACAGGTCATATCCTTTCTGTACCTACTTATTTCAACTGCATTGTATGTAAAATAACCTGTAAGTTCTTATTTATTTATAAAGATAGTTAATATGATGAGCTTATAAGTGACAACAGAATTGTAAAGGTGGGGAAAGTGTGTCAGTATACAGATTCCCCCACTCCATTTTGCTGAAATTAGAAATAATTATTAGTGTGGTGCCCTTTCTGTTGCTAATCTTATATCACGCCTTATGGAAATCAATGATAGGCAGTATTTTAATTACTTAAGATGAAAATTTACTGTCTTAAAGTTTAACTGTCTTCTCTCACATACTATATGTATCTTACAAATAAATAAATGTTCATTACTGCAGCAGGTTGGCAAAGTGGCTGTGCGACATGTAGATAAGATTTTAAAAACACAAGTTACAATGGTACATCTATATTACTGTGATTGGTTACTTTTTCATTGCCCCAGCTCTGCATTCTTACACTGGAAACTGAGAGGATTGGGATTTCAAAATGCTGAAACTTTTTTAAATCTACCAATTTGCTAGTGGCAAAGCATTTACTACTTTAACATTATATTACTATTTAACATTGTATGCCTTTTTAAACTTTTCCCATTCTAGTAGAATTTATATGCTCTAAGTAAGAATAGACATCTTACTAATAATGTTTTGTTTTCCTTAACTTTAGGGAAATAGGAGACCAGTGGCATTTGGCAATTCAAGAAGCAATTTTAGAAAAATGTAATGATAATGATGGCATTGTTCATATTGCAGTAGACAAAAATTCACGTGAGGTAAAGTAACTTTTTGTATTGAATTCTAAATATTGAATTGTTGCTATTAAACTAAGACTGTTTGTTTTTAATATCATAGGGCTGTGTATATGTTAAATGTCTGTCCCCAGAATATGCTGGAAAAGCTTTCAAGGCATTACATGGCTCTTGGTTTGATGGTAAGAAATCTGAACATTACAAACATTTTGAAAGGATAAGTTATGATTTATTTTAAATTATACCAGTTTTAAAGCATTTTAAGGGGGCAGGGTGGTGGTGCACCCAGTTAAGTGCACATAGTACTGTGTGGAAGGACCTGCTCTCAGATCCAAGTTTGAGCACCAGCCCCCACCTGCAGTGGGGATGCTTCTCAAGTGGTGAAGCAGGTCTGCAGGTTATCTCTTTCTCTCCCTCTCAGTCTCTCCTCCCCTCTCAATTTCTCTCTGTCCTATCAAATAAAATAGAGGGAAAATAAAAGAAAAAGGAAGAAATAGCCACCAGGTGCAGTGGGTTCATAGTGCTATCACCAAGCTCCAGTGATAACCTTAGAGGCAAAAAAAAAAAAAAAAAAGAAGAAGCATTTTTGGAATAATAATTTTGGTGGATTTTATTTGCATTTTGTGTGTTCATGTATCTTTCACTACAGCTTTATACACCTAAAATACTGTTTTTTATCTTACCACAGGGAAATTGGTTACAGTAAAATATTTACGTCTAGATAGATATCACCATCGCTTTCCCCAAGCTCTTAATTGCAACACACCCTTGAAGCCGTCAAATAAACATATGAACTCTATGTCTCATCTTCGTCTTCGGACTGGCCTAGCCAATTCTCAAGGCTGTTCCTGAAAAGACTTTCTTCAGCTCCTAGAACTGTTATTTACTGTAGGAATATTTGTTTGGTTTCATGTCTTCCTTTTAAAATGCATTTTGTATGTAATATTTTTATTGAATACAGCTGTATTTAAATGTTCCAGAAATCTCAAGGTTCCAAAGGGACTTAACAGTGAGGCAACAATGCTGAGTAGATGGAATAATTATTTCATTCGGGTTTTGGAGCTCAGTTAAAGCAATGTATTTAATGTTTGGCATGACAAGCATTGACTTTATTAAACATTTTCAGATGTGATGATTGTACTTTTTACCAGAAGTATTTGAATAACCACACAAAAGCATGGTGAAGAGGCTTCTTGTATTTCCATAATTTCTTGTGAACTAATGTTGTAAATTTTTGTATACGTTCACCTGCATAGTTCCATTCAGACTAATGTGGTAAAACTGTTCATTTCCCAGTTAACCTTAGATTTCTAGTGCTTGTAAGAGATTCATTTACTACAGCTGGTATATGGGAAAGTTAATTTGGGTTTAATGGTTACATATAAGTGGGTATACCTGTACTTAAAATGGCTTTTGTATATATGTATAAAATCTGGTGGTACCAAAAGTAGTCTTGTTTTTTGAGGGTGTCTGCATAAAGCAGTAAAATAAGCTTCCTATTTTATTCATAATCTAATGTGTACATATATGTGAATATGTTTGTGTATATATGTGTGTATCTGTGTGTGTGTATGTGTGTGTGTATGTGTATACAGATATACACACATATATACATGTGGCTGGAGTATCTCATAGATCAAACAGCCCAACACCTGGAAGTATTAGATACAAGTTTAAGATATCTTTTATAGGTTTTATATAAAAATGTCTCAGTATGATTTTATGTGAAAGTTCTGATACCAATTGTAATGGATTCAAATTTATGTGAGCAATAAAGAAGCAATTGGCAGATATTGGTAAAGTATTTTGTGAAAAACTGTATTTATTATAAATACTAGGGCTATGATATAGTACCATTGGGACAATGTCATTTTCCCAATATATTTATAATTTAACGATATTTTAGCTTCCCCGTTATATGTCAAGTTTGAAACAGGGCACAGTTATTGCAGCAAAATGTGTATATTAAAAACTATATTTGTAATTCTGGGTCATGAAAATTTGCAAATAGTAAATGCAGAAGTGATTATTGCTTTGTGCCTCAGTATTTACTTTGTCAAAAACTTTTACTGTTTATGATTTCAGATTAAAATATCAATAGTTGCTGAGCAAATGTTAATGATAACACAGCAATTGGCTTTTTAAAAGATAATCTGTTGGTCATTGTCAATCGAGATGAATGTGAAGCAGCTGGAGTTACACAATTTTTTGTCTAAAGCTCAGTTTGTTTTTGTTTAGTTGAATGTGTGTTGGGTTTGCAGCATGAACTTGCACAGATAATGCACGATTTCTGGTTAAGTAAACATGATGCACACTGTTATGTAACAGGAAACCCTATTGTGCCTTACCTATGTGCTTTTGTGGGCACCATGTTTATGAAGAATAAAAAATGATTTGTTATCTGAAGAGAATAAATTTTAAGTTCTCAGTTTATGTCTCAGATGCTGAAGTGTGAAAATATAAATATATATAATATATAGTATAACCAATCTCTGTATTTTATGTGCATCATAGTGATTTATCTGAGCTTAGTGACCCCATCTTGTAACCTGCTGCAAGAGTGAATGTAAAAAATAGTTGTGGCATTTTTAAAAGGTCTCCTTTTGATGCGGATGCATCTTTTTCTTGCTTCTAAAACATTTCATGTAAACACTGTACACTTATTATTGTAATATAGACTATCGTGCAGCTTATTTTACGTGAAACTGTTAAGCTGACCAAGATCCTTATCTGCAAGACAGATGGGAATGTGTATAATAACTAGATATTTGAGAAGTTCTGAGGTTTGATGTAATCTGTTACTTGTCCTGTTAAAAAAAAAAGGAAAAAAATTCTAATTAAAATTTTATTAGGTTTTTTAAAAACTTGTCTTGGCTTTTAAAAACTTTTTTTTAAAGATTTTATTTATTTATTAATGAGAAAGATAGGCAGAGAGAGAAAGAACCAGACACCACTCTGGCACATGTGCTGCTGGGAATCGAACTCGGGACCTCATGCTTGAGAGTCCAAAGCTGTATCACTGCACCACCTCCCAGACCACTTTAAAAAACTTTTTAAGTGTCCTTTTCACTTTTTTTAAAACCAGTTAAAATAGGTAAATGTGTGCTTTTAATTTTCTAGTTTTTTTTTTTGGTGCAGGGCATTAGTACACACAAACACACGTGCATGTTTAGAAAGTTAATTTTAACTATAAAGTTTTAACTATAACATTAATTTGAACCATTAATTCCTTAGCATCTTTTCTTTATGAGAAAAGTCTGCTGGGGGCAGCAGGGCAGACTTTTTTTTTTAATTCTTTGATTTTAAAACCTGTAAGGCCCTTGTTCTTAGATTTACTTCATCACTGGAGCCCTACATATAATTCAGAAACTGGAGATAAAATTTTCTTGGAGATAGCAAATAAACAAGCTTATGGGAAATGCCCAAGTGCATACATCAACTACAAGGAGTTTCTTATGGCTAAATTACTGAGTAGAAGGCAATAGACATGAAAAGTAGAAGATAATCATATTATAGAAGGCTTTCTAGGCCATATTATGAAGTTGCATGTTAAAGGGAATTTAGGTGAGGATTTGCTGGGATGAAAAGCGGAGTAAGGGGGCCTGGGTGGTGGTGCACCCAGTTAAGCACACACATTACTAAACACAAGGACCCGGTTCCAACCCCCACTCCTAACCTGCAAGGAGTCCACTTCACGAGTAGTGAAGCAGGTGTCTATCTTTCCTTCTCTATCTCCCTGCCCTTAATTTCTCTGTCTTACCTAATTAAAAAAAATTTTTTTTAAGGAAAAAATGGCTGCTGGGAGCAGTGGACTCCTAGTGTCAGCACCAAATCCCAGCAATAACCGTGGCGGCAATAAAATTTTTCTTAATTTAAAAAATGTGAAGAAAGGATGCACATGGGGCTTGGATGGTGGCACACCTGTTAAGTGCACATTACAGTGCACTAGGTCCTGGGTTCAAGCCCCCAGTCCCTCCCTGCAAAGGGAAAGCTTCATGAGTGGTGAAACAAAGCTGCCTATCTCTATCTCCCCATTCCTCTCAATTACTGGCTGTCTCTATCCAATAAAAATAAAGATAATTTAAAAAAATATGGGGAGTCGGGCGGTAGCACAGCGGGTTAAGTGCAGATGGCACAAAGCGCAGGGACCGGCGTAAGGATCCCGGTTCCAGCCCCCTGCTCCCCACCTGCAGGGGAGTTGCTTCACAGGCGGTGAATCAGGTCTGCAGGTGTCTTATCTTTCTCTTCCCCTCTGTCTTCCCCTCCTCTCCATTTCTGTCTATCCAACAATGACATCAATAACAATAATAGCTACAACAATAAAACAAGGGCATCAAAAGGGAAGAAAGTAAATATTTTTTTTAAAAAACTTAAAAAAAAAAAAAGGACAGATGCACACATTACAATGCAGAAGGACCTGAATTCAAGCCCCTGGCTCCACCTCTTGGGGAAACCTCCCAAGTAGTGAAGCAGGGCTGCAGGTATCTCTTACCTGTTTTGTCTCCCCTTCCCTTTCAATTTCTCTTTATTCAAAATAAACTTTAAAAAGGGACTTAAAAAATAAGAACTTTACTATGGACGTTGAAAGAAGAAATAGATGTCTCATTTTCTAAAGTGGAAACTAAATCCAGGCAGTTGATAACTAACAAATAGAATGAGAAATATAATTTGATTTAAATTTTTAGATACTTTGAGATTGCGATACCTACAAAATACTTGAGTGAATATATATAGCAGGTAATGGATTTCCATTTCTGGGTATTTTGGAATCTAAGCTAGAGAGGAAATTTGGGAGTTGAACATCACTAAAGTGAGATGAGTCAGCCTATCTCAGTGGTGGGGAACATCTGGCCCTGACAACCAAAGGCAGGACTTGAAATTCAATAAATCTAGGAACTAATTGTAAAAGATTTTCCAAAAATTATTTTTATTGGATAGAGACAGCCCGAAATCAAGAGGAAGAGGGAGGGAAAGAAAAAGACACCTGCAGTACTGCTTCACCACTTGCAAAGCTTTCCCTCTGCAGGTGGGAATCGGAGACTTGAACCTGGGTCCTTGTGGGTTGTAACGTGCACTCAACCAGGTGTGCCACCACCCAGCCCCTGGAGCTAATCATTTTGTATGGCTCATGAATGGTGTTACAAATAAGCCTTGGCAGAATGAAAGATCTCCCACCCCAGGTCTGTATGGGAACTTTTAATTCAGTCCCAATTCTGTTAAATTTATCATTGTGGTGCTTAGATGGAGGTTGGGGGGTGATGTGAAATAAAATTTTTAAACAAGAAGACAAAGTTAAAATGTCTTTGAATGGGATGAAGTTACCTCCAGAGTCCTATGGTGGAGGAAGATGACAAGTTGGAGGGTATGGTGTGCTGACCTTTATTAATGGGGAGACGTGAAACTACCCCTGCAGCAATGATAGCCTTGTAATCCAACATCCCTGCCCCAATAGATTGCTCATTGTCGCAACTGTAGTATTCTACTGAAACATATATATCACAGTTATCCATATGGTTGTCTGAGCATTTAGATAATTTTTTTTAAACTATCATAATTATAGGAATAGTCCCCAGTTTGGGGAAAGATCAGTGAACTAGTGCTATTATTTTTTAATATTTAGTAGAATACACCAGTGAATTAACCTGGTCTGTTCTCTTGACTACTAAATCTTTCCCCTACTTGTAGGTTTACTCTGTTTCTTGAGTCAGTTTCAGTAGTTTGTATCCTAGGAATATTTAAATTTCCTGTTACTCATTTGTCAGTAAGTTGTTCACAGTATTCCATTAAAGACTTCCTTATAATATCAGTAATAATGCCTATTCTTGCATTATTGTTTGTAATACTTTGAGTGGTGTGTGTGTGTGTGTGGTGGAAAAATACCATATATATATATATATATATATATACTTTTTTTTTTTAAAACTAGAGCACTGCTCAGCCCTGGTTTATGGTGGTGCAGGGATTGAACCTGGGACTTCGGAGCCTCAGGCATGAAAGTATTTTTGCATAATCATGCCATCTACCCTTGCCCCCCCCCTTTTTTTTTTTTTTGCTACCCAGGTTATCACTGGGACATGGTGCTGGCACTACCAATCCACCACTCCTGGTGGCCATTTTTTTCCTTTATTTTATTTGATAAGACAAATAGAAGGAGGAGGAGAGATAAAAGACACCTGCAGCATTGTCCCACTGTTCCCCGTTCTGGGCTCAAACTAGGTCCTTGTGCATGAGAATGTGTAGTGCACTCAACTGGGTGCACCACCACACAGCCCCTTATATTCTCTTTTCTAGATTTCTGCAAACTTTAAATGTTTTAAAAATATTTCATTTGTTTTGGATAGAGAAACTGATGGGAATGGGGGCAGAAGGAGAAAGAGACCTGCAACACTGTTCCACTTCTCATGAAGGCGGGAACTGGGAGGCTTAAACCTGGGTCCTTGAGCATTATAGCATGTGCCCCACTACCAGGTGTCCCACTGCCCAGCCTCCAGATCTTAAATTTCACACCAAAGAGCCCCTGGTGCCAAGTACAAGATTCCAAAGATGTATTGCTCTCTCTCCATTTTCTTTGATAATTAAGCAGGGGCAGGTTCCCTGAAGTAGCTGCTGACTTCTCAGCATAACAGAAATTCAGCATTTTCAACCAATACAAATGCGAGTTTTTATAGGTCACATGGGCAGTGCGATATGACTTCAGGCCAACCAAATACAGACGTGAGTGACTTGAGTAGTGTAACATCAAGTTTTCTCAAAGAATCAACTTTTGATTTTGTTAATAGTTTACTTTTCTGTTCTCCAGATCATTAAATTTCACTCTAAAAAATAAGTAAAATAAGAGGTGGGGAGACAGCATAGCGGTTTTGCAAAACGACACTGCCTGAGACACTGCAATCCCAAATCCAATCCCAAGCACCACCATAAACTAGAGCTGAGCAGTGTTCCAGTCTCTCGTGCTCTGTATCTTCCTCTCTATATCTCTAACAAATAAATAAATAAAGTATTAAGAATAAATAAATTCCACTTTAGTCTTTATTGTTTTCCTCCTCTACCTAATTTGGATGTATTGTGCTCTTCCCAATGTTTTCAAATGGGCGTTTAGATTATTAAGATACTTTAAAAATTATTAATACATTATAACAATATTAACCCATGTTTATAATGGTTAATTTCCTTCTAAACACTTCTTTCATTGCATCACATTAACTTTGATATATTGTATCTTCATTTTTTTTTTCCCTCCTCCAGGGTTATTGCTGGGCTCGGTGCCTGCACCATGAATCCACCGCTCCTGGAGGCCATTTTTCCCCCCTTTTGTTTCCCTTGTAGCTTCATTGTGGTTATTATTATTGCCCTTGTTGACACAATTCTTTGTTGGATAGGACAGAGAGAAATGGAGAGAGGAGGGGAAGACAGAGAAGGGGAGAGAAAGATAGACACCTGCAGACCTGACTCACCGCCTGTGAAGTGACTCCCCTGCAGGTGGGGAGCCGGGGGCTCGAACCGGGATCCTTACGCCGGTTCCTGCGCTTTGCGCCACATGCGCTTAACCCACTGCGCCACCGCCCGACCCCCTGTATCTTCATTTTAATTCATTTCAAAGTGACAAAAGATTGAAATGGGTGTGTAATTTCTCACAGAGTACATAAACAGGAAATACTATGTTCTATCATCAGTCCAAAGGAATTTCAGAGGCAAAGCTGGAACTAGTTCAGAGCTGTTGTATTCATTTTTGTAACATACGAAGAGGCGTTGATGGTATAGCGGTGAGATTGCTGCCTTCCATTTTTGTAACATACTGCATAATTAATATATTGACGCTCCAGTGTATTTTTGCTATTGGTGTAAGGTAATATAAAACTAGTCAAGCCCTCGGAGAATGTGTTTGCTTAATGTTTTGTTTCTCAATTCTAGTAAAGGTTTGAGATTTCCACTAAATGTATTTATTGTGTTTTTAGTAATTTGATTGTCATACAGTTTCATATTCATGTGAGCCAATTTTACTTGTAGTTCTTTTTGTAACTCTCTGCTCCCACTGGGAATGTAATAGAATGGTTCTTAGAGAGAACTTAAATTGTCATTTATTTTATTTTTTTTCCCCTTTTGTTGCCCTTGTTTTATTGTTGTTGTAGTTATTGTTGTTGTTACTGATATCGTTGTTGGATAGGACAGTAAAATGGAGAGAGAAGGGGAAGACAGAGGGGGAGAGAAAGACACCTAAGACCTGCTTCACCACCTGTGAAGGGACTCCCCTGCAGGTAGGGAACTGGGGGCTCGAACCAGGATTCTTACAGCAGTGCTTGCACTTTGTGCCACGTGCACTTAACCCACTGCTGCTGGGCTAGCGTGGAGGTGCCTCTTCCTGGGTGCTTACTCTCTGGGTTGGAGACGACTTGACCGGAGCCAGCCTGGGCTGCTACTCACTCAGCTATGCAGGAGAGATGACTCATGAACTCCTGGTGGAGTGGCAGTGCAATGTCTTTATTGATCAGAGAGCCAACCCTTTTAAACAGTAGGCCCGGAAGTGGCAAGTTGGAAACGGAAATGGCTAGGAAGGGGGTGGAGAAAGGCAAAAGTGGGCTGGAACTTCCTTAGCAACTGTTGTGAGGGTTTTAATGTAAGATTAATATTGCCCTGCAGGCAGGGAGGGTCTTGAGGTAGAAAGAAGATAGATCAAAGGAATGGAATGGGTGGGGATCTCTCAGGCAAAACAATGATTATGTAGATAGGCCATATTATCAGGAATGCAGGGTGCTTTGTGAGGCTCCTCACAATTACCAGACACACTCCCCAATTGTCATTTATTTTATGCCACTCTGAGAAGACATGAGGCTGGTAGATTTTTGTTGTTGTTACCCCATGAGAGTTTGAAACAGATTTTTCCCTAATCCTCTCTCCCTTCCCCCATTACATTTCTCCTTCATAGTTTTTATTTATTTATTTATTCCGTTTTGTTGCCCTAGTTGTTTTATTGTTGTAGTTATTATTGTTGTCGTCGTTGTTGGATAGGACTGAGAGAACTGGAGAGAGGAGGGGAAGACAAAGAGAGGGAGAGAAAGATAGACACCTACAGACCTGCTTCACCACCTGTGAAGCGATGCCCCTGTAGGTGGGGAGCCAGGGGCTTGAACCGGGATCCTTAGATGGTCCTTGTACTTTGCGTCACATGCGCTTAACCCACTGCGCTACCGCCTGACTCCCTCTCCTTCATAGTTTAACGTGTCAGTCACTATGGGTAGACACAGAATAAGAAGGTCACTCTTATCAGATGTCTATATGACTGTTGAGATCCTGTGACTATCCCAGTTCTGTCTAGTCTTCCTCCTTAAGTCTACAACCCAAATTTTGTAAAACTCAATTTTGCACAATGGCAGTCTTCAGTAAGCCACTAGCCAATCATGAAGGCTGGCCTTACCTTTTCCCCAACCTATGTCCTCTAAAGTGCTCCTCAAATGTGTGGGCTGTGGGCCTTTGGTAACCTGCAGCTTCACCGTGAGCTACTCTTGAATATTACTGATCATCATCTGTGCATCAGTCTGCACCTGTATCTGTAAAAGGAGTGGATGAAATCAGACCTCTTTCTTCCAACTTCAGTCTCCATAAAACGAGACACCAGCATTTAAGGAAGGTAATTTCAGAACAGAATGACAAAAGTAAGAGAGAGGGCCTGAGTGGTGGCACATCTGGTTGAGCACATATATTACAATGCACAAGGACCTGAGTTAAACCCCCCTGTTCCAATATACAGGGGGAAAGCTTTATGAATAGTTAAACAGTGTTGCAGGTGTCTTTCTCTTCCCCTACTTCCCCCTTCCCTCTCAATTTCTCTCTGTCTCTATCCAATAAATATGTTGGAATCTCAGAGGACCTAACATAAGGCTTTACAGATAATTACTACTTGGTATTTTTAGAGTCTAGTGTAAAACAACAACAAAGTAGGATAACTAAAATTCTGTACTTTTATTTTGAATTTTCATTTGCATCATTTAAGGGAAGTTCCCAAGGATCTTAAGGTTTTTTTCTTTTAATCTTTTTTTTAAAGATTACATTTATTAATAAGAAAGATAGGAGGAGAGAGAGAAAGAACCAGATATCAGTCTGCTGGGATACCAGCTGCTAGGAATTGAACTCAGGACCTCATGCTCAAGAGTCCAGTGCCTTAGCCACTGTGCCACCTTCCGGTCCATGGATCTTAAGTTTTTCAACAGAGATGATTGATCCCCTTCTTTTTTTTTTTTTTCTTTATTGGGGAATTAATGTTTTACATTCAACAGTAAATACAATAGTTTGTACATGCATAACATTCCCCAGATTCCCATTTAACAATACAACCCCCACTATGTCATTCATCATCTTTCATGGACCTGTATTCTCCCCACCCACCCACCCCAGAGTCTTTTAATTTGGTGTAATATTCCAATTCCATTTCAGGTTCGACTTGTGTTTTCTTTTCTAATCTTGTTTTTCAACTTAGGCCTGAGAGTGAGATCATCCCATATTCATCCTTCGGTTTCTGACTTATTTCACTCAACATGATTTTTTCAAGGTCCATCCAAGATTGGCTGAAAACGGTGAAGTCACCATTTTTTACAGCTGAGTAGTATTCCATTGTGTATATAGACCACAACTTGCTCAGCCACTCATCTGTTGTTGGACACCTGGGTTGCTTCCAGGTTTTGGCTATTACAAATTGTGCTGCCAAGAACATATGTGTACACAGATCTTTTTGGATGGATATGTTGGGTTCCTTAGGATATATCCCCAGGAGGGGAATTACAGGGTCATAGGGTAGGTCCATTTCTAGCCTTCTGAGAGTTCTCCAGACTGTTCTCCACAGAGGTAGGACCAATTGACATTCCCACCAGCAGTGCAGGAGGGTTCCTTTGACCCCACACCCTCTCCAGCATTTGCTGCTGTTACCTTTTCTGATGTATGACATTCTCACAGGAGTGAAGTGATATCTCATTGTTGTCTTGATTTGCATTTCTCTGACAATCAGAGACTTGGAGCATTTTTTCATGTGTTTCTTGGACTTTTGGATCTCTTCTGTGGTGAATATTCTGTCCAAGTCCTCCCCTCATTTTTGGATGGGGTTATTTGTTGTCTTGTTGTTGAGTCTGGCAAGCTCTTTATATATGTTGGTTATTAAACTCTTATCAAATGTATGGCATGTAAAGATCTTCTCCCATTCTGTGAGGGGTCTCTTGGTTTGGGTAGTGGTTTCTTTTGCTGTGAAGAAACTTTTTAATTTGATGTAGTCCCATAGGTTTATACTTGCCTTAGTCTTCCTTGTAATTGGATTCTTTTCATTGAAAATGTCTTTAAAATTTATGCGGAAAAAAGTTCTGCCAATATTTTCCTCTAAGTATCTGATAGTTTCTGGTCTAACATCCAAGTCCTTGATCCACTTGGAATTTACTTTTGTATTTGGTGAAATACAGTGATTCAGTTTCATTCTTCTGCATGTTTCAACCCATTGTTTCCAACACCATTTGTTGAAGAGACTCTACTTTCCCCATGTAATAGTCTGGGCCCCTTTGTCAAAGATTAGATGTCCATACGTGTGGGGCCTCATTTCTGGGCTCTCAATTCTATTCCACTGGTCAGTGTGTCTGTTCATGTTCCAGTACCAAGCAGTTTTGATGACAATGGCCTATAATACAGTTTGAGATCTGGGAGTGTGATGCCTCCGGTTCTGTTCTTTTTTCTCAAGATTGTTTTGGCAATTCTAGGTCTTTTCTGGTTCCAGATAAACATTTGTAGCATTTGTTCTATTCTCCTAAAAAATGTGCTTGGGATCTTGATGGGGATAGCATTAAATTTGTAGATGGCTCTGGGTAATGTATTCATTTTGATGATGTTAGTTCTTCCAACACATGAACATGGAATATCTTTCCACTTCTTTGTGTCTTTTTCAATTTCTTTGAGTAGTGACTCATAATTTTCAGTATACAAGTCTTTCACTTCTTTGGTTAGGTTTACTCCTAGATATTTTATTGTTTTTGTTGCTATAGAAAAAGGAACTGATTTCTGGATTTCAATTTCTTCTAACTTAGTGTTTGCATAGAGGAATGCCACTGACTTTTGAATGTTAATTTTGTAGCCTGACACATTACTGTATTGCCTGATGATTTCCAAAAGCTTCTTGCTGGATTCCTTAGGTTTTTCCATGTATACTATCATGTCATCTGCAGATAAGGAGAGTTTGACTTCTTCTCTTCCAATCTGTATGCCTTTAATTCCTTGCTCCTGCCTGATTGCTATGGCAAGAACTTCCAACACTATGTTGAATAGTAATGGTGATAGTGGGCAGCCCTGTCTAGTACCTGATCTGAGGGGAAATGCTTCCAGTTTTTCACCATTGAGTATGATGTTGGCTGTAGGTTTGCTACATATAGACTCCACTATCTTCAGGAATTTTCCATCTATTCCCATTTTTCGTAGTGTTTTGATCATAAAGGGATGTTGTATTTTATCAAAGGCTTTCTCTGCATCTATTGATATGACCATGTGGTTTTTGGTCTTGCTTTTGTTGATGTGTTGGATCACATTGATTGATTTACGTATATTAAACCAACCTTGCGTGCCTGGGATAAACCCCACTTGGTCATGATGAACAATCTTTTTGATATACTGCTGTATCCGGTTGGCTAGAATTTTGTTCAATATTTTCGCATCTATGTTCATCAGATATATTGGTCTGTAGTTTTCTTTTTTGGTTGTATCCCTGTCTGCTTTTGGCATCAGGGTGATGGTTGGCTTCATAGAAGCTGGCAGGGAGTATTCCAGTGTCTTCAATCCTCTGGAAGACTTTTAAAAGTAGAGGTATTAGTTCTTCTTTGAAAGTTTTATAGAATTCATTTGTAAAACCATCTGGTCCAGGACTTTTATTTTGGGGAAGATTTTTGATAACTTTCAATTTCATTAGCTGTGATGGGCCTGTTCATGTTATCCACTTCCTCTTTACTTAGTTTTGGAAGTTGGTAGGTATCTAGGAAATCATTCATTTCTTCCAGGTTCTCTAGCTTGGTGGCATATAGTTGTTCATAGAAGCCTCACATGATATGTTGAATTCTGCAGTGTTTGTTGTGATATCTCCTCTTTCATTTACTATCCGATTTATTTGGGTCTTCTCCCTTTTTTGTTTTGTGAGTCTGGCTAAAGGTTTGTCGATTTTGTTTACTCTTTCAAAGAACCAACATTTACTTTCATTGATCCTTTGTATGGTTTTCCTATTCTCAATGTTATTTATTTCTGCCCTAACTTTAGTGATTTCTGTCCTTCTGGTTGCTTTAGGATTCCTTTGTTGTTCTTCTTCTAGGTCTTTAAGATGTGCAATCAGGCTGTTTATTTGTGCCTGTTTTTGTTTCCTAATGTGTGCTTGTATAGCTATGAACTTCCCTCTTAGGACTGCTTTAGCTGTGTCCCAAATATTTTGATAGCTTGTGTCTTCATTTTCATTGAACTCTCGAAACATTTTGATTTCTTCCTTGATTTCCTCTTTGACCCAGAAGTTGTTAAGAAGTGTACTGTTGAGCTTCCACATTTTGGGACTGTTACTAATCTTTTATTGATTGTTAAGTGTTAGTTTAATTCCACTGTGGTCTGAGAAGATGCTTGGGATGAATCCAGTGCTCTTGAATTGGCTGATGCTGTCTTTGTGGCCTAACATATGGTCTATCCTTGAGAATGATCCATGTGGATTTGAGTAAAATGTGTATTCCAGTTTCTTGGGATGAATGACTCTGAAAATGTCCAATAGTTCTAGTTTATCTATCTCTTCATTTAGCTCCCTTATGTCTTTACTGATTTTCTTCCTGGATGATCTGTCAAGTTGAGATAGTGGGCTGTTGAAGTCCCCTACTATGATTGTGTTACTGTTAATATATTGCTGTAGCTCTTTCAGTAGAAGTTTGATGTATTTAGATGGCTTCTCATTGGGTGCATAGGTGTTAATAATTGTTAAGTCCTCTTGATTGACTGATCCTCTGAGCATTAAGTAGTGTCCATTCCTATCTTTTTAAATCTTATCTATTTTAAAGTCTATCATGTCAGATATGAGAATAGCTGTTCCTGCCCTTTTTTGTGGGCCATTGGCTTGTATGATAGTTTTCCATCCTTTCACTTTAAGTCTGTGTTTGTCTTGTTGAGTTAGGTGAGTTTCCTGTAGACAACATATTGTTGGGTTGTGTTTTCTGATCCATCTTACTACTCTGTGTCTTTTTATAGGTGAATTCAGGCCATTGACATTTATTGATATCAAAGATTGAAGATATTTTAACGCCATTCTTGTAGAGTTTTAGAGTGTTTTGATATATGTCCTATTTGTGGTGGTCTGGTTGTTTATAGGAAACCTTTCAGAACTTCTTTCAAGGCAGGCTTGGTGATGGTTGCTTCCTTCAACTGTTGCTTGTCTGAGAAGGTTTTGATGCTGCCATCTAGTCTGAATGACAGTCTAGCAGGATATAGTATTCTTGGCTGAAAGCCTTTCTCATTGAGCACTCGATAGATAGCTTGCCATTCTCTTCTGGCCTGTAGTGTTTGTATGGAGAAGTCTGCTGCTAATCTTATGGGTTTTCCTTTGTAGGTGACTCTTTGTTTTTCTCTTGCAGCCTTGAGGATCCTTTCTTTATCCTTATTCCTTTCCAATCTAAGTATGACATGTCTTGGTGTGTTTAGGTCTGGGTTAATTCTGTTTGGGACCCTCTGGGCTTCTTGAATCTTTATGTCTTTGGTGTTGTCTAGACTAGAGAAATTTTCGGCTATTATGGCCTGGAGAGTGCTTTTTCCTCCCCTTTCTTCCTCTGGTAAGCCAATAATGCGTATATTGTTTCTTTTGAAGTCATCCCATAGGACTCTGTTGTTGTTTTCAGCATCTCTTAATCTCTTTTTGAGATCTCTTACTTCTTTTTTAGTTGTCTCTAATTCATCCTCAATCTTGCTAATTCTGTCTTCAGCCTCATAGATTCTATTCTCTCTGCCCTCTACTGCTTTCTGGAGTTCATCTATTTTGTTGCCCTGCTCTGATACTGTTTTAGCTTGTTCAGCTAGTTGCCTTCTTAGCTCAGCGATTTCAGCTTTCAGCTCTCTAATAACCATGGGGTAATTAGAATTTTCTTCTATATTCTCATTTGTTGTTCCTGCATTTCTGATTACAATTTTTTCAAATTCTTTACTCAATCCTGTTATTATTTCCTTAGCTAATGTTTGGATGTTGAACTCGTTGTTTTGTGCTTCACCCTCTGGAGGACTTTTAGCTGGACTCTTGTCCTGGTTCGAGTCTCCAATATTTTTTCTTGTTGTTTTAACCATTTTATATATTATGTTATGAGTTCCCTTTATCAGTACTTTTCAAATTATTGATCACTATTGCCTGGATTGACTTGTGTCTAAGTAATTTAATTAAAGGGTTTACCGTGGTGGAAGTTAACAGTTTTTTCAATCCCTGAGTTGGAGCTCAGTGGTGTAAAAGCCTCTTTTTTTTTCTTCCCTGTAGGCTATGGGAGCCTGAGGGCTTTTAAACTATCAATAGGCTTCTTAGCTTAATCACTGACTCCTGACCAAGAGATAAAGTAGGGTGTGGCAGAGATAATCCATTGGTTATGCAAAGAGACTTTCATAGCCCCTCAGCTATGCCACTGAGGTTAGATCTCTGTCCCCTGGTGTCCGTCCCTGTTGCTGCTCCAGATTCTGAGGGTAGTAGCAATGGAGACTCAGAGTTGCACTTGGTGAGTCTCTGGGGAGTCCTTTCCTTCCTTCAGCTATCCCCTTGTTGTGGAGCAGACTGGAGGTGGTGTCTCCACTGATAAACTGTTGAACTGTTAGCAGCCACTTAATCTCTCCTTAGGCCCCTCTCTCCTCTCTGTCACCAGCCACGCGTGTTTGTACTCACGGGTGATTTACTGGGTTCCTGTGGTCATTCTAGTCCTGTCTTGTTTCGGTCCGGGTGGTCTCCTTTGGTATTCCTAGTTGATCCGGGAGAGGAGAGGAGAGGAGAGGAGAGGAGAGGAGAGGAGAGAAACCGATCTGCTGCTCGTAGCTCCGCCTCCAGAAGTGGAATCCAATCTGATCCCCTTCTTGAATGTTCCTACCTGTCCTACCTTCAGGTTTGTGTTACCGTCCTAAGAGGATTTCCTTTAAACCTTTCAACTTTCTACTCTACTTGCTGAGTCTTTCTCCTTCTGTCTGTCATACACAGTTCTATCAAGTAATGCCCCAGCCTTAGGTTACATAGAAAAAACAATTTCTCAAGCTGGGGAGACAGCGTAATGGTTATACAAAACATAATAGTTATATAAAACATAATGGCTATGCAAAAGCTTGAGGTCCCAGGTTCAATTCCCAGCACCACCATAAGACAAAGCTGAGTAGTGCTCTGGCCGGCCTCTTTCCCTCTTCCTCTCATTCACTCTCACCCTCTACCTTTCTCTGATTAAAATAAATAAATAAATATTAAAATCATAATAATTTCTCTGACTTGTATGTATGTATAGGTGGGGGTGGGGGAGGTGATGGGCAAACTGGTTCCTCCAACTGATTTTTTTTTTCCCCTGACCAGGGTTGTTGCTGAGGCTTGGTGCTGACACCACAAATCCACCATCTCTGGTGGCCTAAATTTCTCTTAAGGGTTACCACACTTAAGAGATAAAAGTATAGGGGGGGTCCAGCGGTAGCGCAGTGGGTTAAGCCCACGTGGCGCAAAGCGCAAGGACCCGCATAAGGATCCTGGTTCCAGCCCCGGCTCCCTACCTGCAGGGGGAAGTCGCTTCACAAGCCGTGAAGCAGGTCTCCAGGTGTCTATCTTTCTCTCCCTCTCTCTGTCTTCCCCTCCTCTCTCGATTTCTCTCTTGTCCTATCCAACAACGAACGACATCAGCAACAACAATAATAACTACAACAAGGCTACAACAACAAGGGCAACAAAGGGGGAAAAATGGCCTCCAGGAGCAGTGGATTCATGGTGCAGGCACTGAGCCCCAACAATATCCTTGGAAGCAAAAAAAAAAAAAAATAGTATAGGCTCACCTTGTAACTGGAATTTTAAATAGACCATGGAAAATGATTTAGTGTAAGTATAGTACATCCAATATTTAAGTCATGCTAAAATTTTATTTGATGTTTATCTAGAATTCAGATTTATCTGAGCATCCTCTTTTGGAGGAAAAATAGTTTTAGTATTGCACGTATATTAGATAGTTAAAAACATAAAAAGCATGAATTTTTTAATTCTAATCCTCTTGGTTCTACAGATTATTTGTATGCATTCTCAAAAATTAAGGGCTTTGTTTTTCTCCAAGACCTCAATACCCGCCTATTTTCCCTCCTCTTTCTAGCCACATTATTTTGGTAACCTTTGCTGTTTCCCTTCTTTTTAGTCTGTGAACCTTTCATGATTTAAATGCCATCTGTGTGATATCCTCAACCCAGATGTCTTACTTCTACATGTGCCCTATATTTAGTGGTTTAGTCATTTCCAACTTAACATGTCCCAAACTAGCTGCTAAGTGTCATCCCACCACCTCTAAGTTAACCCTATCTCCAAAAAGTTTGATTCTGCAGGGACCGGGTGGTGGTCCTTTCAACAGCTTCCACTTGGTCTGCCAACATTTGTGTTCCTATCAAGTTTATCTGTAGAATGATCACTTTAATACTTCCACTCTTCCTTGCTACTCCAGATCACTATCCTCTTTTACCTGGATTGTTTCTCCTAACTGATCTCTTTCACTCTCTAACAGAGTAGCCAAAAGGCATCCATCAAAATATCAGACCATGTCACTCTTCTGCTTTAAAATCTATAACTTGGGAGTCGGGCGGTAGCGCAGTGGGTTAAGTGCACGTGGCGCCAAGTGCAAGGACTGGCGTGAGGATCCCCGTTCCAGCCCTGGCTCCCCACCTGCAGGGGAGTCGCTTCACAGGTGGTGAAGCAGGTCTGCAGGTGTCTGTCTTTCTCTCCCCCTCTCTGTCTTCCCCTCCTCTCTCCATTTCTCTCTGTCCTATCCAACAATGATGACACCACCAACAACAACAATAATAATAACTACAGCAACAATAAAAACAAGGGCAACAAAAAGTAAATAAATAATTAAATATTAAAAAAATAATAAAAATAAAAAAAAATTTAAAAATCTATAACTTCCTTTTCACTCACCATAAACGCCAGTTTCTATAATAATTTACAAGATCCTACAGTTTCCTCTGAAGTTACATCTCCTGGGTCCCTTCTGCCCTTTCTCAAATATATATATATATACATATATATATATATATATATATATACATATATATATATCTTTATTTATTGGATAAAGACAGCCAGACATTGAGAGGGGAGATGGAGATAGAGAGACAGTGAGACACCTGCAGCCCTGTTTTACCACTCATGAAGCTTTCCCTGTAGGTGGGGACTGGGAGCTCTAACCTGGGTGCACTGTAACAGGTGTGCTCAACAAGGTGTGCCACTTTTGTAACCCCAACAGGAGTTTGGGACTATTAGCATACAAATAACATCACCCAGAAGAGGTGCTTCAGAGAAGGGAATGTATAAAAGCAAGGGACTTTGAGCACATTGCTCTCTTTGGCTGTGGTTTCTTCTCCTGATGAGACATCTGGGCGGAGGTGTGCCAGGTATCCCAGCATGGCTACTTCTCCTAGGAACTGAACACATGTGACTCTGCTAGCTGGTAAACTTTTAGACCCCTCCCTCTACAGCCATGAGCAACCTTTACCAGAGCTGATAATTTTTTATCTTATGGGACCAAACTTGATAACTATACTCAGACCTTATGGACCTAGGATACTCTTAACCCTTAGTGATAAGTGCTTAATTTGCCTTTTGCCTGTTTCACCCTAATAACCTTGTATTGTTTAAACCAGTTCCCAGCTCCGCACTGTGAATCCTTTTAAGCACCACACTCCTAACCTCCTTTTAAGTTAAATAACAACACGCCACCACCCAGCCCCTATCTGCTTTCTTTTTTTTTTTTTTTTCCCTCCTCCAGGGTTATTGCTGGGCTCGGTGCCTGCACCATGAATCCACCGCTCCTGGAGGCCATTTTTTCCCCCCTTTTGTTGCCCTTGTTGACGCAATTCGTTGTTGGATAGGACAGAGAGAAATGGAGAGAGGAGGGGAAGACAGTGAAGGGGAGAGAAAGATAGACACCTGCAGACCTGCTTCACCGCCTGTGAAGCGACTCCCCTGCAGGTGGGGAGCCGGGGGCTCGAACCGGGATCCTTACGCCGGTCCCTGCGCTTTGCGCCACATGCGCTTAACCCACTGCGCCACCGCCCGACCCCATCTGCTTTCTTTTTAATACTCGGTTGTCACCCTGACTTCTTGGCTAATCCTCTGACAGGCCAGGCCAGCTTCTCCCATGGGTGTGGCCTTTGTTCTTGCTGTCCCCTCCACTCAGACACCTGCATGACTTCCTTATTTCTTTGGGATCTTTAATTTACTGCCTTAACAATTAACAACCTTGTTTTATTTCAACTAATAGTTATCACTCTAAGGTACCAAATATTTTATTGGTTGGCTGAGTTTCTTGTCTATGCACCACAAGGTAAGCATTCAGTAAATATTGAATGCATGGAAGGATAATTTTCCTATGTTGATATATTTTTATGGCAGTTTAAAAAGTGGTTTTCAGGGCTGGAAATCTAGTTCACTTGGATAGTGCTCTTGCTTTGTCATAGGCAAGATGCAGGCCTCCAAGACAGTGAGGGAAGTTTCAGTACTGTGATGTCTTTCTAGCTGTCTGTGATTTTCTGAAAAAGTCAGTCCTTAGTATTAAATCCCAATGCCATCTAATAAACAGATTTTTTCACAAAATAGTTTGAATAATTTATATGTTATCCTTCTAGTATAATTACTTTGAAGGAATTGGGACTTTAAAAACATAGTTGAAAACATTAGTAACCTTGTGTATAAATGTAAAAAGTACTTTTAGAGAAAAGTCCTGTTGAAGAGATTACTAAGTAGGAACATATTTTATTAAGAGGTGATGATGGCTACAAATGTAGGACTCTGAACTGTTTAGAGAAATTATGAGTCAGACAGGAAATTATCAGATAAAACTGAAAGGCAAAGAGGGACTTTGTGGTGACTAGAAGTTGGTAAACAAGTTAACATTCGTAAGTGCTTATCCTGTACTAAGTATTAAACACCATGAATGGTAGTCATCTTTAATTTTCCATTTTTTATAGACAAGGTTATAAGGACATAGAGAAGTTGAATTACTTGCCCACTTCCCCACAGCTTTTCTCTTTCTCTTTTTTTTTTTTTTTTTTGCTTCCAGCATTATTGCTGGGGCTCGGTGCCTGCACTATATGAATCCGCTGGTCCTGGAGGCCATTTTTTCCGTTTTGTTGCCCTTGTTGTTATTGTTGCCATTGCTATTGCTATTGCTGTTGTTGCTGTTGGATAGGTCAGACAGAAAGTGAGAGAGGAGGGGAAGAAAGAGAGGGGGAGAGAAAGACAGACACCCGTAGATCTCTGCTTTACTGCCCAAGAAGCGACCCCCCCCCCCCACCGCCGGTGGAGAGCCAGAGGCTCGAACCTGAATCCTTACGGAATCCTTATGCCGGTCCTTGTGCTTTGCACCATGTGCACCCGACCTGCTGCACTACCTCCTGCACCCCTGAGACTGGATTCTAGAGCAGTTTTCAGGATGAAAGTTAACAGGTAAAACCACTATTAAAATCCCCATAAATTGGTAGTCGGGCACTAGCACAGCGGGTTAAGTACAGGTGGCGCAAAGCACAAGGACTGGCGTTAAGAATCCTGGTTGGAGGTCCCAGCTCCCCAACTACAGGGGAGTTACTTCATAGGCGGTGAAGCAGGTCTGCAGGTGTCCATCTTTCTCTCCCACTCTTTGTCTTCCCCTCCTCTCTCCATTTCTCTCTGATCTATCCAACAATGATGACATCAATAACTTCAACAATAAAAAAGGGCAACAAAAAGGGAATAAAAAATTACTCATAAGTAAATACTGTTTTGAATAGCAACACTCTTCAGAATTGAAAGGAAAGAAAATTTCTCACTTGAATTTAGCCTTCTGTTTTTGTGTAAGGATCTTACCTGATGTCTGGATAGGAAGTCCTTGTCATTTTAGTGCATTTGGTGACTCAGGATAGTGTGTCATGAAAGTGGAAATTTTTTCTTTGAATTTAGCGAAAATGTCAGACATCTCCCTTAGCTAGTCAATACCTACTCCATGTTCCCTGTGTGGTTGAGAATAGTGCTTCTTGGAGCCAGGTGGTGGTGCACCTGGTTGAGCGCACATGTTACAGTGTGCAAGGACTCAGGTTTGAGCCCCTGGTACCCACCTGCAGGGGGAATGCTTCATAAGTTGTGAAGCAGTGCTGCAGGTGTCTCTCTGTCTTTCTCTATATATATATCACCCCCTTCCCTGTCAATTTCTTACTGTCTCTATCCAACAGATAAAGAATAAAAATTAAAAAAAAGTAAAGGGAGTCGGGCTGTAGCGCAGCGGGTTAAGTGCAGTTGGTGTAAAGCGCATGGACCCGCGGAAGAATCCCAGTTCCAGCCCCCGGCTTCCCACCTGCAGGGAGTCACTTCACAGGCGGTGAAGCAGGTCTGCAGGTGTCTATCTTTCTCTCCCCCTCTGTCTTCCCCTCCTCTCTCCATTTCTCTCTGTCCTATCCAACAACGATGACAACAATAATAACTACAATAAAACAGCAAGGGCAACAAAAGGAAATAAATAAATAAATACTAAAAAAATATATTAAAAAAACTAAAAAAAAAAAAAAAAAAAAAGAATAGTGCTTCTCATGCTGTTGCCACCCTGGTTCACTGAGGTAAAGGGTAAGCCTCTACCAGTACAGAACAGTGTAAAAGTGAGGAAAATCATTTTCGATTTATTTTCCACCAGGATTATTGCTTGGGTTCAGTGCTGCATGATAAATCTACCATTTCTGGGGTCCACTCCCCAACCCCCTTTTTTCTTCCTGTTTTATGATACAACAGAGAAATTGAGAGAGGAAGGAAAGATAGAAAGGGTGAAAGAAAACTCATGAATCTTCCCCCTGCAGGTGGGGACCAGAGGCTTGAACTCAGTTGCTTACACATGGCAATGTGTGTCCTCAACCAAGTGCACCACTGTTCAGCCCCAAGGATGAATGGATTTATTTATTACTTGCCTCCAGAATTATCAGTGGGCTCAGTACTGGCACTATGAATCCACTGCTCCCTGTGGCCATTCCCCACCCCCACCACCTTTCCTTTTTATTTGACAGGACAGAGAAATTGAGAGGGGGAGATAGAAAAGGAACAAGAATGAAACGAATCCAATTACAAAGAAGACTAAGGCAAGTATAAACCTATGGGACTACATCAAATTAAAAAGCTTCTTTACAGCAAAAGAAACCACTACCCAAACCAAGAGACCCCTCACAGAATGGGAGAAGATCTTTACATGCCATACATTTGATAAGAGTTTAATAACCAGCATATATAAAGAGCTTGCCAGACTCAACAACAAGACAACAAATAACCCCATCCAAAAATGGGGGGAGGACTTGGACAGAATATGCACCACAGAAGAGATCCAAAAGGCTGAGAAACACATGAAAAAATGCTCCAAGTCTCTGATTGTCAGAGAAATGCAAATCAAGACAACAATGAGATATTACTTCACTCCTGTGAGAATGTCATACGTCAGAAAAGGTAACAGCAGCAAATGCTGGAGAGGGTGTGGGGTCAAAGGAACCCTCCTGCACTGCTGGTGGGAATGTCAATTGGTCCAACCTCTGTGGAGAACAGTCTGGAGAACTCTCAGAAGGCTAGAAATGGACCTACCCTATGATCCTGCAGTTCCTCTCCTGGGGATATATCCTAAGGAACCCAACATATCCATCCAAAAAGATCTGTGTACACATATGTTCTTGGCAGCACAATTTGTAATAGCCAAAACCTGGAAGCAACCCAGGTGTCCAACACTAGATGAGTGGCTGAGCAAGTTCTGGTGTATATATACACAATGGAATACTACTCAGCTGTAAAAAATGGTGACTTCACCGTTTTCAGCCAATCTTGGATGGACCTTGAAAAAATCATGTTGAGTGAAATAAGTCAGAAACAGAAGGATGAATATGGGATGATCTCACTCTCAGGCCTAAGTTGAAAAACAAGATCAGAAGAGAAAACACAAGTAGAACCTGAAATGGAATTGGCATATCACACCAAAGTAAAAGACTCTGGGGTGGGTGGGTGGGGAGAATACAGGTCCAAGAAGGATTCAGAGGACCTAGTGGGGGTTTGTATTGTTATATGGGAAACTGGGGAATGTTATGCATATACAAACCATTGTACTTACTGTTGAATGTAAAACATTAATTCCCCTATAAAAAAAAAGTGAAAAATAAAAAAAAGAAAAGGAACAAGAGGGGCCCGGGCAGTAGCGCAACAGGTTAAGTGCACATGGCACAAAATGCAAGGACCTGCAAGGAGCTCTCAGCTGCTCATCTGCAGGGGGGTCCTTAACAAGCAGTGAAGCAGGTCTGCAGGTGTTTATCTTTCTCTCCCCTTCTCTGTCTTCCCCTCCTCCCTCGATTTCTCTCTGTCTTATCCAGCAATGACAACAACAGTGATAAACAAGGGCAACAGAAGGGAAAAAATAGCTCTCTCTCCCCTTCTCTGTCTTCCCCTCCTCCCTCGATTTCTCTCTGTCTTATCCAGCAATGACATCAACAGTGATAAACAAGGGCAACAAAAGGGGAAAAAATAGCCTTCAGTAGCAGTGGATTCATGGTGCAGGTACCAAACCCCAGCAATAACCCTGGAGGGGGAAAAAAAAAAAAGAAAGACAGACACCCGCAGACCTGCTTCAGCACTCGTGAAGTATCCCCCCATGCAGGTGAGGAACCGGGCTTTGAACCTGTGTAGGTTCTTGCACATAGTGCTATGTGTGCTTAAGTGGGTCCAACACTGCCTGGCCCCCAGAATGATGCTATGATCTTAGGTTTACCTACTGGGTGACCTTTCCAGCTACTGAAAAACCTTTTTTTTTTTTTTCTGTAATTTTTTTTTTCTTTTTCCTCCTCCAGGGTTATTGCTGGGCTCGGTGCCTGCACCATGAATCCACCGCTCCTGGAGGCCATTTTTTCCCCCTTTTGTTGCCCTTGTTGTAGCTTCGTTGTGGTTATTATTATTGCCCTTGTTGATGCAATTCGTTGTTGGATATGACAGAGAGAAATGGAGAGAGGAGGGGAAGACAGAGAAGGGGAGAGAAAGATAGACACCTGCAGACAAGCTTCACCGCCTGTGAAGCGACTCCCCTGCAGGTGGGGAGCCGGGGGCTCGAACCGGGATCCTTACGCCGGTCCCTGCGCTTTGCGCCACATGCACTTAACCCACTGTGCCACCGCCCGACCCCCCTGAAAAACCTTCTTTTGGAGAATCTCTTATAGCCTCCTAGCTCTGAATTGGTCATTATTGATGTATCACAGTTGTGTTTGGAAAGTGGTCTCTGAATTTAGGAACTAACTGAGGGTTTGGCCTGATGCTAATTTGCTTATTTTTTCCCCCCAAAGTCTGCCTTCAGAGACTCAGTTCAGTAGGCATATCCACACCAGACTCTTTTTTTCTTTTTCTTTTTTTTACGATGGTGCAATGCAAATCTCCCTTCTTTAGATCTGGTTGTTAAGCATTTACTAGTATAGTAGGATGGGTGGTGGCTCCCCTGGTAGAGTAGAGTGGTCATTATTATTTAAAAAATATATTTTTTAATATTACATTTTTAATTTATTTCCTTTTGTTGCCTTTGTTGTTTTATTATTGTTATAGTTATTATTATTGTTGTTACTGATGTCGTTGTTGTTGGAGAGGACAGAGAGAAATGGAGAGAGGAGGGGAAGACAGAGAGGGAGAGAGAAAGACCTGCTTCACCGCCTGTGAAGCGACTCCCCCCTACAGGTGGGGAGCCAGTGGCTCAAACCAGGATCCTTACACTGGTCCTTGCACTTTGTGCCATCTGCACTTAACCCGCTGTGCTACTGCCTGACTCCCTCGTGCTCATTATTACCATACATGACAACTTGGGTTGGAGCCCTCTGTCTGCATGTGGGAATGCCTGAAGGGGAAAGCTTCATGACAGAGGAGCAGCAGTGCTATGGGTGTCTCTCCTTCTCCCTCCCCACCTTTTTGCCCCCAGGGTTATCGCTAGGGCTCAGTGCCTGCACTACGAATCCACTGCACCTGTGGCTTATTTATTTATTTGATAGAACAGAGAGAAACTGAGAGAGGAAGGGGAGATAAGAGAGAGGGAGAGAGAAAGACACTTGTAGACTTGCTTCACTGCTTGTAAAGTGACTCCTCTGCAGGTGGGGAGCCAGGGCTCAAACCAGGATCCTTGTGCTGGTCCTTATGCTTCGTACTATGTGTGCTCAGTCCAGTGTGCCACTGCCTGGCCCCCTCTCCTTCTCTCTATCACTCCTATCTCTTATCATATAGCAACAAGAAAGAAGGAAAATGGCCCACCAGGAGCAGAGCAGTCAGTATGTACAGACACCACCCCCCATCAATATCCTGGTAGCCCCTGCCCCCCCCCCCAACACACAAACTTACCACTCAGCCACTGAGTTTGGAGAGGGATAGTATACAAGAAGCAGGGAAAACAATAACCTCCTCTCAATCCTTTGTCTTAGAAACAATGGTTAAAGTGACTCTGACATGTTTGTTATTCAGATAATAATTTTAAAAAGACAGAAACCATTGTAAAACATGATTAAAATGGCACTTGTTAAGCTGCAAAGCTCATGGGAATGTGATGTCCTTGGTTAAACTTTCAAGACTCCCTGTTCCAGGTACCTATCAAAGACACAGGACTCCACCTCTAAGGCCCAGAAAAGATGACCTGACAAGCCGGTTAAGTCTCTGGTCTTATTTCCACATGAATTCTTTGCCTCTTTTACCTGCTGTAATCTGATCATGCACTAGTTACTTAAAACCACAGAAGTGGGGGTCGGCCAGTGACACACTTGGTACAGCAGACATAGTATAGTATGCAAGGACCCAGATTCAAGCTCCTGGTCCCCACCTTCAAGAGGGAAGCTTCATGAATGGTGAAGCACTGTTGTGGGTGTCTTTCTCTCTCCAGCTCTAGCTCCCCCTCTTTTGGCTTTTCTGTCTTTATCCAATAAATAAATAAACACAAAGCCTGGGACAGATTGGTGAAAAAGTATATAAAGACTTAGGAATGTGGTTTTGAATACCAAAACTATATCATCATCTTTGCTAGATTAATGATCTATGCCTCAGTTTCCTTAACTATAAAAATAGTGATTAAATTGACAAATATGGAGATAATTGTAAGGAGCAAGTGACATATAACTAAATTAATGTGTACAACATTTATCACAGTGTCTAGCACTTACTATAGGCTCAGTAGTTTTTTTTGTTGTTGTTATACTTATTCCAGACATTGTTTTTTTTTACTTATTTTATTTATTTTTAATTTTTTAAAATATCTTTATTTATTGGATAGAGACAGCCAGAAATCAAGAGGGAAGGGGGTGATCGAGAGGGAGAGAGACAGAGAGACACCTGCAGCCCTGCTTCACCACTCACAAAGCTTTCTCCCTGCAAGAGACCCTGTGGGGACCCGGGGCTCGAACCCGGTTCCTTGTGCATTGTAATACATGTACTCAACCAGATGTACCACCACCGGGCACCTTTATTTACTTATTTATAGTATAAAGAGAGAGAAATCAAGAAGGGCTAGAGAAGGCGGAGGGTAGATAGCATAATGGTTATGCAAACAGACTCTCATGCCTGAGGCTCCAAAGTCCCAGGTTCAATCCCCTGCACCACCATAAGCCAGAGCTGAGCAGTGCTCTGGTAAAAAAAAAAAAAAAAAAGGGATAGGGAGAGAGAGGTGAAGAGAAAAAGAGAGAGAGAGAGAGAGAAGGATGCCTGCAACATTGCTTCACCACTCATGAAGCTTTCCCCTGCATGTGGGGACCAGGTACTCGGGTCCTTTCACACCGGCAGTATGTCTGCTCTACCAAGT
Source organism: Erinaceus europaeus (assembly GCF_950295315.1). Lineage (NCBI taxonomy): Eukaryota > Metazoa > Chordata > Mammalia > Eulipotyphla > Erinaceidae > Erinaceus > Erinaceus europaeus. The sequence goes on along the minus strand of NC_080168.1, from coordinate 99,486,488 downwards.
GCACCACCACCTGGCTCCCTCTAGTCTTTAAACAGCATGGTATTGCTGTAAAGTCTAATACAATTGATTAAATCTCCATTTACATTAACATGAATCAGGTTGTAATAAATATATTTTTTTAAATTTTTGTTTTGTCTTTTTAAAAAATATTTATTTATTTATTCCCTTTTGTTGCCCTTGTTGTTTTATTGTTGTAGTTATTGTTGTTGTCGTTGTTGGATAGGACAGAGAGAAATGGAGAGAGGAGGGGAAGACAGAGAGGAGGAGAGAAAGATAGACACCTGCAGACCTGCTTCACCGCCTGTGAAGCGACGCCCCTGCAGGTGGGGAGCCGGGGTTCGAACCGGGATCCTTATGCCGGTCCTTGTGCTTTGCGCCACCTGCGCTTAACCGACTCCCTGTAATAAATATTCTTTATAATCATATATTTTTGTACTTGAGGCCAACTAAAATATGTTAAATATAGCTCTAATACTATTCTGACATGTTTTTCACTATACTCAGGGAGCTCCTATATATCTGACTGTGTTTGCTATTTTTACCTTTAAAAATGTTTTTAGACTGTGGGCAAAAAATTTATGCTGGGTGTTATGGGGGAAGAAAGGGACAAAAAAACAGAGGCTTATGTAAGACAACGTTACATATACAGCAAAAAAGACAGATTGGCAATCGAGTTTGCTGAGTATTTCCTTCCAACTGCCCAGTTTCTATGAACCTAAATGAATAATAATGTTATGTATATTTTGAATGTTTCATTTACCACTTACTATTAAGTCTACTGCCCTCAGTTCCATTATCACTGCTACCATGTTGTGGGTGAAATCTGGCCATTTGCCGGGCATAATTACCAGGACATGTTTCTCAGTGCTGGATGATTTAAGGGGAGCCAGTTGCAAATGAACTAGTTTTTGGCTTACAGGCCTTAATACTTTGCCAGAATTGAGTTTGTTTTGAAATAAAGTTTCTGGTTTTCAAATATAGCATTTCCAAACAAATAGTGTGATGCACAAATTACAGTCATTTTAGTTCATGTTAAGAATAATCCACACTCCAATCTGTTTGACACTTGCCCTTTTAAGTACTTTGCATCAATAAATCATTCCTGTAACATCTTAACATGTTCATGAGTAGTTGTATAATATTCTAAATAGCCAGTGCTTGACCCATTAATGAACAAAAAGTGAATAGATTACAGTTATTAAGACATGATTATGTTGTTTCCAAAAGTTAAGGGTCATTTGGATTTGATTATTGGAGGAGTCATCAGCGCGAGAAAAAAAAAGGGGGGAGGGGTGAGGGAGTGTCGGAAACTACTTACTGACTTGGACCCATCACTAAACATCTGGGACGGAGGACTGATGCCTTGATGACCCGAGCTAGCGCCTTTTTAGTAATTCTCAACATTTCTCTTTATAAACTCAGTGTAAGGAGGATGAAGAGAGGTTGGAGGTGGAAGAAGACGTCAGCCTAAACATCAGCACGGAGCTAAGGTAAAAAAAAAAAAAAAACTATTTGCCACTCAGCCTGCCTCGACTCCATATATGGTGTTCAAATACGACTTTAGGAAGGGCCGCTTGCCATTCTGAAGAGGAAGACACACACCCCCCTTCGCTCACACACCTGGTGTCGAGGCGCCCCGTCACCTGCGGCGTAGGAAGGCGATGCTGAGCGCGCCAGTGCCCACGGGCTCACCTGCGAGTGTAAACAACCGGCAGGACCACTCCGGCCGACGCTGCCTCCCACACTTAGAAAAATATTATCCAGATCGGTTTTTTTTTTTCCCCAAATCCCCCTTGCTTCCAAAACTTGTCAACTGGCTGGTTGGGGACAACAGGATGCAAAATCCCTCCAAACGTCTTCCCACCGCTCCCTGACTCGCCGTCTGGTCTCCCTGTGAACTTTTTCTCTCTTTCCTACCCCGCGAGGAGTCTCAGGTGGGATACGTGACTCTGAGCTTGGACCCCAGCTTTGGCAAGAGGGTGTCCCCCCCGCCCTCCACCCACCCCGGGGCGGAGGGACTCCGCGTCCGCCCGCCCGGCCGCCCGCAAGCCCGAGGGCAGCTGTGGAGGGGGCGGGGGCTGGCGGCCGCGGGGCCGGGCGGGCAGCGGGCTGGGGCCGCGGGCGCGCTCCGCCGTCCCCCCTCGCTCGGCTCCTTTGCTCATATTTGGACTCGGCTGCCTGTGCCCAGGAATTTCCCGTCATGCCTCCCGCCGCCCCGTCCGCCGCCCGGAGCTGAAGGGGGGAGGGAGGGTGGAGGCTCGGACAGCGGCGGCGGCGGCGGCTCGTGCGGCGTCTCCCATGAGCCCGCGGCGGACCCTCCCGCGCCCCCTCTCGCTCTGCCTCTGCGTCTACCTGGCCGCCGCCGCGGCGCGGGGAGCCGCGCAGCCGGGTAAGTTGGGCTCTTTCTCGCAGCGCGCCGCCGCAGCCCTCCCGCCCAGACCCTGCCGAGTTGGGGTGTGACCCCCGACCCCCGACCCCGACCCCGACCCCTCGCGAGCGCCCGCTGCGCCCCCTTCATCCTCCTCTGCGTACCTCCCCCCCCGTTTTTTTTTTTTTTTTTGAGTCCAGGGGGTGGCGCCGGGCGGCGAGGGGATGGAAGGAGGTCAGAGTGGCTGCGCCCCCGCCGACGGGCGGCGTCTGGCTGCCGGGCTGACACCTTATCCCGTCCCGGCGGCGAACCTGAGCCGCGCGCGGAGCCGCTTGCCCGGCGCGGGCCCCGAGGGAGGGGCCTGGCGGGGCCCCGCGGGAGCTGAGGAGGGGCCGCCCCCGGCCGGGGAGGGCGCGGGGACGCGGCGCGGGACGGCCGCCCGGCAGCTCCTGGCTTGGCGCTGGTCGGCGCCGCCGGGGTGGCGGCTGAGATAACGGGCCCCGGCGCGTGGGAACGTGCCAGCCAGGCCCGCGCGTCCCCGGGGCGCAGGGCAGCGGCGGGCGTGGGGTGGGGCGGCAGGAGCGGCGCCCCGAGGGGACCCGCTGGCATGGAATAGGCCAAACTCCAACAACAACAAAACCCCAGCTTTGCCAGGTACCCCGGTTTGTTTTGTTTCTTCTACTGGGGAGTGTGTGTGTGTGTGGGGGGGGGCGGAGTGGGGAGAAGCATCCAAGTCTTTTTTTTTTTTTTTTAAAGTTTTACCCTGGGCTATTGCAAGTCAAACTATCTGTGACCGAAAAGGTTGTAACATTCCTACCTTATTTGGTTTACTCCTATACGATTAAGTGTCGGTGATTCTGAAGACATGTATAGGAATAGTCTTCAAAGATAGTTTTCTGTAAATCATACAGAAAATAGTGTGACTTTTAAAAAATATTTATTTATTTAGTCTCCTTTTTGTTGCCCTTGTTTTTTATTGTTGTAGTTATTATTGTTATTGATGTCGTCGTTGTTGGATAGGACAGAGAGAAATGGAGAGAGGAGGGAAAGATAGAGAGGGGGAGAGAAAGACAGACACCTGCAGACCTGCTTCACCGCCTGTGAAGCGACTCCCCCGCGCTACTTCCCAAATGCCCTTTTTTTTTTACTTATTTTGCACCATCAGAAGTAATGGAAAGCAGTACGTAGAGACTTTAAGGTAAATGTGCTGCATAAACTTGTATGTTTGTGGTGAGTGCTGAACATCAGAACTTGGTTCGAAACGTTATCTGGAATGGGAAAACATTTTAAAAAAAAACCAGAGCACTACTCAGCTTATGGTGGTGGTGGTGGGGATTGAACCTGGGACTTCAGAGCCTCAGGCAGGAGAGTCTCTTTGCATAACCATGAAGCTATCTACTACCCCCCCCCCATTTGTATATTCTCAGACTTGAGATATCCTGGGAAAGTTTAGTTTACCTGAGTTTTGGCCATTTGTATACTGAACTAACAGCTCAGACTTCCAAGCTAGTTGGAAGCTGACTGTTGAGCAGACTTAATAATTTAGCACCCAAGGTCTGTCTCAAATTTTTCCATGTGTAGCGTTGGTGGCAAAGTAGATCTTAAAGATATCTTTGTCTGTTAAAAACCTTAAGACTTCATGTGACTGTTGAGCCCAGAAGTTCGGGTCCGATCATACACAAGGAAGTCCAGAGTCACATTCAAGAGCCTTTATTAGCAAGCTTAAGCTTGGGTCCCAAGAGCCTCTACGCAGGGGAAGTCTTGCGTCCCCCAACATTTTTCATCTCAGCTTTTTATAGTTAGCACAGGGTGGGTACAAGTGGGAATGTTTACACGGAACAAGGAACAGTTGGTTTTGGGTCAACGGCTGCTCTTATTTACCTCCTCAGTGACCTGAAATTTTCAAGGCAGACTAATGGAATTTTTTTTTTTTTACAATATTCAATTTCATTAAATGTACACTAAAATTTTATGCGATAATGTTTCATGTTTATTTCTGACTAGTATTATTATAAGATCTATTTTTTATGGATTCATATTTTAGGAGTAACTTTAATAGTACTTCTTGGGGGAACATAACACGTTTTAACTTTACATTTTTTTTTCAATAGTATTGAAAAATACTGGACTGTACAATAAAGAGTGAGTTGTACTGCCAAGGAATATATGTTTCCCACCCCCCCTCCTTGGTGATGTGTTGACTTACTTAATACTTGTGGTAAAATGGCCCTTGAAGACCAAAATCCACTGTACTGTGGTCTGCCAGCAGTTTTGAACACTAAGTTTATATTTGAGCCATTTAAGCTTTCATTCTTCTAATTTTGGTTTCAGCTGACATGTAAATATAATTTCTGGTGACTTTAATTAGAGCCTTATGTGAATGTCTGGACTTTTTTCATATTAAAATAAGTAACTCTGGGGGTAGAGAGCATAGTGGTTATGCAAAGAGACTCTCATGACTGGGGCTCCAAAGTCCCAAGTTCAATCTTCAGCACCACCAGAAGCCAGAGCTAAGCAGTGTTCTGGTTAAAAATAATAATAATAATAGTAAGTAACTCTCTCCCATTCAGAATTTTGTGACAGTGCCTCAGTTGCCTGTCTGCCAAAACTGCAAGCAGTGAACATTCAGATTTGAATCAACACAATTTCATTTTTTTTTTTTTTTACTTTTAATGGTTTTGTTTGAATATCCTGGTGAAAATATTAACCCATTACTAGGTCAAAATCTTTACTCTTTTGCTAAACTTTTTAGTTACAATAGCTAAAACAAAAACAAAAACCCTAACAGTAGTTCAGAGTTTTCTAATATACTCTTATTCAATTAGACATAGATTTATGGTCTGGGAGGTGGAGCAATGAAGCATTGAACTCTCAATTAAACATACATTTTCATTCATTAAAGAGTAACGGTATACCTTTTTTTTTTTTGGACATCGTCTATTAAAATTTTTAAAGCAATTTTTAGAAAACAGTGTTTTTTTAAAAAAATTTTTTATTTATAAAAAGGAAACATTGACAGAACCATAGGATGAGAGGGGTACAGCTTTGCACAATTCCCACCACTAGAACTCTGTATCCCATCCCCTCCCCTGATAGCTTTCCTGTTCTTTAACCCTCTTGGAGTATGGACCCCAGGTAATTGTGGGATGCAGAAGGTGGAAGGTCTGGCTTCTGTAGTTGCTTCCCCTCTGAACATGGGCGTTGACAGGTCGATCCATACTCCCAGCCTGGCTCTCTCTTTCCCTAGTAGGGAAGGGCTCTGGGGAAACAGAACTCGAGGACACATTGGTGGGGTTGTCTGTCCAGGGAAGTCTGGTTGGCATCATGCTAGCAACTGGAACCTGGTGGATGACCAGAGAGTTAATATGCAAAGCCAAACAAATTGTTGACCAATCATGGACCTAAAGGCTGGAATAGTGCAGATGATGAGTTGGGGGGGTCTCTGTTTTGTAGATAGCTAGTAGGCATATTTTAGTTAAATTCCAAAGGGCCTGTGGATATCCTAGTTTTTTTTTTTTCCTTTTTCTTTTTGGTCCTGAGCCTGAAATCTGATATGCCAGTGGATCCAAGTTATTGTCTGGGGAGATGATGTCATGGCTGGAAAAAGGACCAGAAAGCTGGATCAGGGAAGACAGTAGCTCCCTAATATGGGAAAGGGGTATAAATACTGTTGACTGTAAACCCCATCAATTTGATGTGATCTGAGGCCTATAATTAGCTTAGGAGCCTATGTGACCTTGATTTATTCAAGGTCTAGGCCCATCATATCTGTTTGGGAATCTCAGGACTCCCCAATTAGGGCCCCAGCTGATGGGTGGCCTTATAGTGACTAAAGAGTCATCGTTAAAGTATGCCAGTCTCTTGCCCTTATTCAGCTTTTGCAGTCCTTGCTTTGCTAAGGTTAGCTTTGGAGTGAGTGAGAAAACTGTAATAGGAAGTACATGAGGAGGGTATCTAAGTCTAAGTAGGCACTCTTTCATTATGAACTTTATACTGACTCACTGTAGACTAGTGTGTATTTTTGCTTTCAGGTATATATTTTGCCCTAATTTATGGATACATGTGAACATATGCTCTTTTTTTTTTTTTTTTTTCCCTCCAGGGTTATTGCTGGGCTCGGTGCCTGCACCATGAATCCACCGCTTCTGGAGGCCATTTTTTTCCCCTTTTGTTGCCCTTGTTGTAGCCTCGTTGTGGTTATTGTTATTGCATTGTTGATGTTGTTCGTTGTTGGACAGGACAGAGAGAAATGGAGAGAGAGGAGGGGAAGACAGAGAGGGAAAGAGAAAGATAGACACCTGCAGACCTGCTTCACTGCCTGTGAAGCAACTCCCCTGCAGGTGGGGAGCCGGGGGCTCGAACCAGGATCCTTACGCCAGTCCTTGCACTTTGCGCCACATGCACTTAACCCACTGCGCCACCGCCCGACCCCCACATATGCTCTATCTTACGGGACCTGGTCTATACCTAGGTTTTGGGACTTTGTTAGGAAGTGAACCTCCTGGCTTGGTATTAGAGAATACTATGAAAGGAAAGGTCTCACCTGAGAAGTGAGGGTGAAGGGTTGGCATTCCATGCCTAACGCCTCTGGACACAGTCTCAAGTGAAGCATGCTGAGGTGGTACTCATTGCACTGATTAGGTTGGGATCGGTGGATGCAATATCATTTGGTATGACTTGAGAGAAGCATGCAGGAAAGTGAGCCCCACCCTAGAGGTTCCAGGACTGGGGGAAATAATAGTCTCTATAGAGGAAGCGGGAGGTTCCTGCTATCTTAGGTTTTAAGAAGGCAATAGATAGTTATTGCTATAATCATATTGTTTGGCAATTGGGTTAACTTTGAAAAATCCCTTTGTTAGGATTTGCTGTATCATACACACCATCACCATAGCTATATACAGATAATGTCAAAGGACATAAAATGTTCTTTTTGGTTTTTATCATCATCTGCTCCCATTTCCTTTGATTAAGCTCACTTGTCTTACTTATAATTTTGGGTTTGGTTGGTGAGTTCGATTCAGATGTCTAGTTCCCTTCTCTGTAAAATATTAAAGTTGAACCCATTTCCATTTCCCATTCTACTTGCTGGATCACACAGGGGTTTTATTTGTTTATATAATCTGCAGAGCCACCCACTACATTCGTTCAAGTATGTCCCTGTCAACTCTGACTTGTCATACATGTTAAACTGGTCTACTGAAGTCACATCTCATGGGTGTGGATCCAGCTTTGGGGAACCTAGATCTCTCAGCAGGACTTTGATACCTGGCAAATGTGTAGAAACACACAAAGCTGGGCAGAGTGCTGTTTTGATGTTTTCATGATGTTTTCTTCCCTATTGGCTCTGTGATAGGGAAATCTCTAACAAGTCTTTGCAAATTGTCAAGCCCTGGCCCTACCATAGCTTGGTATTCTGTTTTGGAATCTTAGGGTTACCACTGGAGAACATCCAAGTCTATTTGTGGTTTGGGAGGCTTATGACTAGTTACCTGGGGGGACATTTGACAGATATAATCAACTTTTGACCTTACTTTTCTTTGTCCTTTTTTTTTTTTTCTGCATAACATTATGCTATCTCTTCCTTCCTAGATAAAACTACGTAGACTTTGGCCAGGAGAGTAATCTGCTCTTTAATTTGCCAGTTGTTAGCATCTGGTTGTTGCACAGTTATCTGAATACTTTACCTTAAATATCCCTCTATTTTATTTCCCCCCTCTATTTTCTTTTTGAAAATATTTTATTCTATTTATTATTATTATTATTATTGCCATCAGTGTTAATGCTGGGGATTGCTTGGTGCAGGCACTATGACTCCATCACTCCCAGCGGCCATCCCCCCCCCCCCCACACACACTTTATGGGGTAGGACAGAGAGAAGCTTAGAGAGGAGGGGGAGTTATAGAGGAAGAGAGAAAGAGAGGCATTAGCCAGAGAGTTGGTGCAGTGGTTAGATCTTTAGGCTTGAAAGGATGAGAAAGAGAGGCACCTGCAGACCTGCTTCACCACTCACTAAGCATCCTCTTGCAGGTGGGGATCTGGGCCATAAACCCAAGTCCTTGTGCATGGTTATAATGTGTGCTTAACCAGGTATGCCACCAGCCAACCCCCTCGTATTTATTTTTTAAAAATATTTATTTATTCATTACTGGATAGAGACAGAGAGAAAGTGAGAGGAGAGGGGGAGATAGGGAGAGAGACAGCTGCAGTCCTGTTCCACCACTCGTGAGGCTTCCCCTCTGCAGGTAGGGGCCAGGGGCTTAAACCTGGGTCATTGCACATTGTAATGTGTGCACTTAACCAGGTGTGTCACCTTCTGGCCCACTTATTTATTTTTTAGTGAGAAGGATATGGGGAGAGAGGCCAGAGCACTGCTCAGCTCTGGCTTATGGTGATACTGAGGATTGAACCTTGGACTTCAGAGCCTCAGGTATGAAAGTCTTACATAACCATTATGCTGTTTCTCCTGCTTTCTCCCTCCATTAAAAAAAAAGATTTTACTTATTTATTTATGAGAAATATAGAAGGAGAGAGAGAAAGAACCAGGCATCACTCTGGTACATGTGTTGCTGGGGAAGGAACTCAGGACTTTATGCTTTAGAGTCCAGTGCTTTATCTACTGGGCCACCTCCCGGACCACACTCTCTATTTTCTATTTCATGGACATGGTGAGTTTTCCTTTTAAAGTGTTCTGCATCATTCTGGATTTCTGTATATATTTGCCTTTTGCCTTCCAAAAATCATATGATTTTTAAGGAAATGCTAATAAAGAAAAAAAATACAGTAAATAAATCAAACATTTGACCTTCTGGAGGGATTTGATTAGTACCTCATTTAAACTTGCAAGTCACGGAAGCAACTTGAACTAATTTTAGGGGCAACAAAAGGAATTTCATAGAAGCCAAGTGCAAATAGATCTTATTATGGTCCAGGGCCTGGAAAACCTGGAATGTTTCCTGTGTCTGTGTTGTTTACTTTTTCTCTTTGCTGACTTTTTTTTCCCCCCTTGCCTGTAATGTAACTTGTATATCCAGCAGCTCTGAAAACTTACACATCTCTTGGTATCAAGCACAGGGAGAGACTAAATCAGTGAGGCTTGATATAGTCCTATGAGAAGTAACCTGATAAACAGTCTGGGTCACCTTGTCAGTCTAGCTTTTCTCTAAGGTGTCTTCTATATGTAGTATTCTTTATAGTATGTATTGTAGATATTTAGGTTTTTATTTGTTTGTTTTTTAAGCTAGAGAACACTCAGCCCTGGTTTTTGGTGGTGTAGGGGATTAGAGCAGGGACTTTGGTGGCTGGTGAGAGATAGCATTATGGTTATGCAAGACTTTAATGCCTGAGGCACTGCAGTCCAAAGCCTTTTCCCTCCATAAACCAGAGCTGAGCAGTGCTCTAGAGTCTCTTGCTCTCTCTTTTTACAACAAATACTAAATAAAATAAAAAACCAGGAACTTTGGAGCTTCAGATTTGAAAGTCTTTCTGCATAACATTATGCTATCTCTCCCTCCCTAGATGATTTAGTTTTGCATTTTCAGATTTTATATTGTAGATTTACTAGTCCTTAAAATGTACACTTCTCTCCTGATTGCATTTTGTATGTTAAGAGAGTAACACCCAGGAGTCAGGCGGTAGCGTAGCGGGTTAAGCGCATGTGGTGCGAAGCGCAAGGACCAGCGTAAGGATCCCAGTTGGATCCCCCACTCTCCACCTGCAGGGGAGTCACTTCATAGGCAGTGAAGCAGGTCTGTAGGTGTCTGTCTTTCTCTCCCCCTCTCTGTCTTCCCCTCCTCTCTCCATTTCTCTCTGTCCTATCCAACAACAACGACATCAATAACAACAACAATAACTACAACAACAATATGAAAAATCAACAAAAGGGAAAATATATATATATATATATATATATATATATAGAGAGAGAGAGAGAGAGAGAGAGAGAGAGTAAGTAACACCCAGGCCAGGCAGTGGCGCACCTGGTTAAGCGCACACATCACAGTGTGTAATGACTGAGGTTCAAGCCCCTGGTCCCCACCTGCAGAGGGAAAGCTTCACGAGTGGTGAAGCAGGGCTACAGGTGTCTCTCTGTCTCTGTCCTTATCTTTCTCCCCATCCCATCTCAATTTCTGTCTGCTCTGTCAAAGAAAATAAAAGAAAGAAAAATAGCCCCCGGGAGCAGTGGATTTGTGGTACTTGTTCTAAGCCCCATTGATAACCCTAGTGGTGGTAGTAGTAGTAGTAGTAATAATAATAATGATAATAATAATCTTTGACTCAAATATAGAAAACTTTAGAACTTAAACTGGTTAGTAAACTAGGAGACTGAAGACTTGAACCTTGAAATGGCATGATCAGGGTTGAATTATAAGATTTGTTATCTGGTAATTCTGATGATATGTGCTTGAGGATGTAGTGGAAATGAGGATGAAGTGGAAAAGTGTTACTGAAGTGGATTTGACAGAAATAAATAATTAGTTGAATGTGGGAAAAGAAGAATGAGTAAAAGATGGTGGTGAGATTAAGTCTGGGTGATTGAGACAGTGTGAATTCAGAGAATGTTGGTTTGTGGGTGAGTGTGAAAAATAAAGTTTTGTTTTCAGATAGAGACAGAGGCAGAGAAAGAGAGAGAGAGAGAGATCAGATAGAGACAGAGAGGCAGAGAGAGAGAGAGAGGGAGAGAGAGAGATCAACCACAGTGCCAAAGCCCCCTTGAAGGCAGTGGGCCTGTCTTGTACTTGGTTCATGTACATGACAAGACTGCACATCAACCACGTTAACTATCCAGCCCCCAAAATAAGTTTTTTATTTTATGTTTTGTGTTTGAGTACTGGTGGGATTTTGATGTCGAGGTGGATGGCAGAATCAGAAATATGATAATAACTTGGAGAGATCAAGACTGACGAGAAAACAAATGTAAGGAAGGTTAAAAATAAAGAGGAGAAGAATTTACATGTTGATTGAAGAGGGGGGTTATAAGAGAAGCATTATAAAGAAGTTATAATTTTATCTGACTTTGAAAGATATCAGTCTGTATAAGGCCTTTCCCAGCTTAGGGGACATCAACAGGACCTGTGAAACACTGAACAAGGAATCCTGCAATGGGGATGACCATCCTAAACAGCAGAATTATTGCTGCTACATCTTTGCTTAACCTCCTTCAGTGGTTTATTTTTCTTATGATAAAGGACTAACTCCTTAAATGTCATCATCACCATGCCTAGCTTTCCTCTGGACTCTGTGCTGCCTGCATGTTGTTCATTTTGAGTCTCTCTCTCTCCCTTTCTCTCTCTCTCTCTCATTCACTCACTCACACACTTTTCCCACCAGGGTTATTGCTGGGCTTTAAGCCTGCCTGAATCTACCTCAGCAGCCATTTTTTTTTCTATCTTTTTATTTGATAGGACAGAGAGAAAATGAGTGTGTGTGTGTGTGGGGGGGATAAGGAGAGAGAAAACACACCTACAGCCCTGCTTCACTGCTCATGATTCTTCCCCCTACAGGTGAGAAGCAAGGGATTGAACCCAGGTTGCTGCACATGGTAATGGATTTGCTCAACCAGGCGCACCACCACCCAGTCCCGTTGAACATACATCTTCAGCAGTAATTCCCACCAGGTGGAAAACTAGCTTTTCTGTTCGTTTCTATTCTTTTTATGGGCATTTTTAATTGTCATGGTCAGGTTCTTATCTCTACTGATGATTGAGACAATTTCCAAATCTAATAATATTTATTTATAAGTCACACTCCTGGCTCTTCCCATATTTTTTCCAAGTGCCACTTAGAAAGCTGAGCTATAGTCCAGTTGACCACTCTTGCCTCTGTTTCCAGAGCTCTGACACTTGGCCAGGGTAACCCTGGGCAGCATTGTTATTTGTCATTTGTTTGGTTGAGTTACTCAGCTGTGTGTTAATTTGGAAACCTCAGGGTAAATTTATGATCTCTGACTTCCCGAAAGAAAGTGGAGAAGACTTCCTTTATTAAGTGGATTTAATTGCAGGGCTAAAGAGATTTGTGAAACATGGAGATTTGTGAAACATGGAGGTGACTGCAGGTGAGATGGAGAAAGAATTGCTGGCATCACTTCCTGATTTTAAGTTTTTTTTTTCATATTTATTTTCCCTTTTGTTGCCCTTTTTTTATTGTTGTAGCTATTATTGTTGTTGGATAGGACAGAGAGAAGTGAAGAGAGGAGGGGAAGACAGAGAGGGGGAGAGAAAGATAGACACCTGCAGACCTGCTTCACCACCTGAAGCCACTCTCCTGCAGGTGGGGAGCCGGGGGCTCGAACCAGGGTCCTTATGCAGGTGCTTGTATTTCACACCATGTGCTCTTAACCCATTGCACTACTGCTCGACTCCCTGATTTTAAGTTTCTTTCTTTTTTTTTTTTTTTAATATTTATTCTCTTTTGTTGCCCTTTTTTTTAAAATTGTTGTAGTTATTGTTATTGATGTTGTCCTTGTTGGATAGGACAGAAATGAAGAGAGGAGGGGAAGATAGACACTGGCAGACCTGCTTCACCACCTGTGAAGCGACTCTTCTCCAGGTAGGGAGCTGGGTGCTCGAACCTGGGTCCTTAGGCCAGTCCTTATGCTTTGCACCACCTGTGCTTAACCTGCTGCGCTACCGGCCAACTCCTTGATTTTAAGTTTCTAAACATGGTAATTGTTAATAACATTTATCTAAAGTGACACATTTATGTTCCATATACAGTGTTAAGAATAATTTCAATTCAGTTTTTAAAAGGAGACCCTCCCATATGCTAATAGTTGTGTTTTTAGTAACAATTGACTAAGAAAATATATATTAGTAATAAACTGCCACTACAAAATTGAGCTTTTTTTTTTCTTAAAGCATTAAAGCATTCCCATATGTTTGGAAAGTGCATACGTGAAAATTATGACTTGTAAAGGCTGTAGACAACACTTGATTTTTTTTTTTTTTGCCTCTAGGGTTATCAGTGGGTCTCAGTGCACTATGAATCCACTGCTCCTGGAGGTCATCCTTTCTCTTTTGTTGCCCCTGTTGTCCGTTGTTGTTGTTATTGCTGTCGTTGCTGTTGGATATGACAGAGAGAAATGGAGAGAGGAGGGGAAGTCAGAGGGGGAGAGAAAGATAGACACCTGCAGATCTGCTTCACCATGAAGGGACTCCCTCTGCAGGTGGGGAACTGGGGGCTCGAACTGGGATCCTTATGCCGGTCTTTGCACTTTGCGCCAGCTGCGCTTAACCCGCTGCACTACTGCCCAGCCCTCAACACTTGACTGCTTTAGAGATATTTTCAGGGAGGTTCTGGCCTCAGTTTTCAATGGTTCATTGTCCTTTTGCAGTATAATATTAGTAGACATTTGTTTGAAAATTTGAGCTATAACTGAAATTGTGGAATGATAGGAAAAAAAAAAAAAAACCTTCAGCATGCAACGACAGTTGCCTCTTTCATGCCTTTCAGATATATTCCAGGACTGGACTATTACAGTTGTATTGCCAGGGACTGGGAAATAGCTATGCCCCTGGGAGTGCACATACTTTACCATGCACAAGGACCTGGAATCGGGCCTTTAGTACCATATGGGGACATCACACATGGTCCCAGGGGAAGCTTCCTGAATGATGGAGCAGTGCTGTGGTGGTTCTCCTTTCTCTTTTTCTGTTTTTCTGTCTCTATCTGAAATTAAAAGGAAAAAATAAAAGTCCACCAGGAGAGCAGAATCACATAGAAGTGAAGCTCTGGTGCATGCATGTGCACACAGACACATGGGTAATAAATTTAAAAAATAATATAAAACATACTGTATTTTCAGATATATGAAAATTAGGTTACTCTGTTTTTTGTTTTTTTTTTTGACACCTGCAGACCTGCTTCACCGCTTGTGAAGTGACTCCCCTGCTCCCCTGCAGGTGAGGAGCCGGGGGCTTGAACCTACTCTTTGTTTTTAAGATGACATGGTGTAAATAATTTTCATACCAGGACACACCAACAACACTCTCTGTAGTAGCCAAAACCACCTTCTGTTACTATGAATCACACAATGAATCTTTATGGTTTCTTGGGTCAATCATGTTATTTAAAGACTCAAAAATGTAGGTAGCCAACTTATATATATATGTATATGTATATATGGAAATTAAGGCAACACAGAAAATAAACCTTGGGCTGGGGAGTTGGCATCATGGTTATGCAAAAAGACTTCTAAGCCTGGAGCACCAAAGGTCCCAGGTTCAGTCCTCAATATCACCACCTCAACACCAATCCTCAACACCACCACTGGTGAGGAAAGAAAGAAGGAAGAGAGGGAGGGAAGGGAGAAAGGAAGGAAAGAGAAAGAAAGAAAAGAAGCCTTACTATATATTAGTCTTTAAAAATATTAGAATAGCCATTGTATAAGTCAGAGAGCTCTAACTTTTATACTTGTTCTTTCATTTCTCTAGTTTACCTGATTGTCAGAGAATCTAAGCTTGGGAGAGATTTATAATGGCTATCATGGGATACTGACCTTATTTTAAATTAGTGCTGTATAACTAAGGAGAACTAGGGATCCATTTCCCTGAACATAGTCCTCGAGATTAGATATGACAAGGGGTAAGGAACCTCAGTATATCTTGGAGCCTAGTCTTATGGTAATTTACAGTGAATTGGCAAAGGAACTGGGCTTGACCTCCCTCCTGCCTCCCCTGTAACTTATGCACAACGTAGCACCCTGTATGTTCAGATAAGGGAGCCTCTGATCATTACATGACTTTTGTGGAATGGCAGTATGGGACAGTCTGTGATTTGGAGAGTGCCAAATGGAAACAAGCATTCTGAGTGTGCAAGAGCCCTGGTCCCAGTACAACCATGCAGAGTGGGTCCAAAAATGAGACAGCACTGGGGAAGTGGCACAGTGGTGTAGTGCAGGACTCCCATGGAGAAAGTTCTGAGTCTGATCTTAAGCACTGCATATAACAGAGAAGTCCTCTAATTCTGTCTCCCTAGTAAATGCATCTCTTTAAAAAAGTAGAATTAGCTCAGATCTACAGGGTTGCAGAGGTCACATAGCCTCTTAAGCTGAATATGGGCCCCAGATCACATCAAATCAGTGGGGTTTATGATCAACAATATTTATACACTTTTCTCATATTTGGGAGCTAATCTATTCCCTGATCCAGCTTTCTGGTCCTTCTTCTAGCCATGACATCATCTCCTCAGACAATAATTAGGATCCTCCTGCATATCAGACTTCAGGCTCAGGAAAAAAACCCAACAAAACAAACAAAAAAAACCACACTAGTATAGACACAGGCCCTTTGGAATATAATCAGAATATGCCTACTAGCTATCTACAAAACAGAGACCCCCCTCCCAACTCTTCATCTGCACTATTCCAGCCTCGATTGGTCAACAATTTGTTTGGCTTTGTATGTTAACTCTCTTTTCAACCACCAGGTTCCAGATGCTAGCATGATGCCGACCAGACTTCCCTGGACAGACAACCCCACCAATATGTCCTGGAGCTCCACTTCCCCAGAGACCTTCCCCACTAGGGAAAGAGAGAGCCAGGCTGGGAGTATGGATCGACTTGTCAGTGCCCAGGTTCAGAGGGGAAGCAGTTACAGAAGCCAGACCTTCCACCTTCTGCATCCCACAATGATCTTGGGTCCATACTCCCAGAGGGTTAAAGAATAGGAAAGCTATCAAGGGAGGGGACGGGATACAGAGTTCTGGTGGTGGGAACTGTGTGGAGTTGTACCCCTCTTATCCTATGGTTTTGTCAATGTTTCCTTTTTTTTTTTTTTTGTCTCCAGGGTTATTGCTGGGGCTCAGTGCCTGCACTTCGAATCCACTGCTCCTGGAGGCTATTTTTCCCATTTGGTTGCTCTTGTTGTGCATGTTGTAGTTGTTTTTGTTGTCATAGCTGTTGTTGTTGGATAGGACGGAGAGAAATGGAGAGAGGAGGGCAAGACAGAAAGGGGGAGAGAAAGATACCTGCAGACCTGCTTCACCGCTTGTGAAGCGACTGCTCTGCAGTTGGGGAACCGAGATCCTTATGCTGGCCCTTGCGCTTTTTTTTTTTCCCTCCGGGGTTATTGCTGGGCTGGGTGCCTGCACCATGAATCCACAGCTCCTGGAGGCCATTTCCGCCCCCCCCCCCTTTTTGTTGCCCTTGTTGTAGCCTTGTTGTGGTTATTATTATTGCCATTGTTGATGTTGTTCGTTGTTGGATAGGACAGAAATGGAGAGAGGAGAGGAAGACCGAGAGGGGGAGAGAAAGGTAGACACCTGCAGACCTGCTTCACCGCCTGTGAAGCGACTCCCCTGCCGGTGGGGAGCTGGGGGCTCGAACTGAACCGGGATCCATGCGCCGGCCCCTGCGCTTTGCGCCACATGTGCTTAACCCACTGTGCTACCGCCCAACCCCCGGATGTTTCCATTTTATAAATAAATAAATAAATAAATAAATAAATAAATAAATAAATAAATAAAGTGGAATCATGGGAGTCAGGAGGTAGCACAGCGGGTTAAGCGCAGGTGGCACAAAGCGCAAGGACCAGTGTAAGGGTTCTGGTTCGAGCACCCGGCTCCCCACCTGCAGGGGAGTCGCTTCACAGGCGGTGAAGCAGGTCTGCAGGTGTCTATCTTTCTCTCCCCCTCTCTGTCTTCCCCTCCTCTCTCCACCTTCAGCCCTGCTTCACCACTTGCAAAGCTTTCCCTTTGCAGGTGGGGACCGGGGGGCTCGAACCTGGGTCCTTGAGCATTGTAACATGTGCGCTCAACCAGGTGCGCCACCACCCGGCCCCATCTAATAATTTTTTTTTTGTATAGCTTAAAATTTCCTCTGAAATAGCTAGTTGATTTTATTTTCTATTATATAGAAAATATAATGTCTTCAAGTTTTTCTGAGCTCTTGGATAATCTTACTGGTCCTTGTTTAAGCATGTTTAAGTTTCTGTCATTTTTAGATTTTTCTGTTTGTCATATATATGTGTGTGTGTGTGTGTGTGTGTGTGTGTGTGTACACACACACACACACACACACACACACACACACACACACAGAGAACGAGAGAGAACTGAAGCTTCCTTCAATGTGCTGGGGGCCGGGCTTGAACCTAGGTCACATTAAAAGAAAAACACTATTCAAGTGAGTTATTTTACCAGTCCTTTGTTACCTTAGTTTTTAAAAATTTTTGAGAAAGACACTAGAACACTGATTAGCTCTGGCATATGGTATTCTGTAAATTGAACTTGAACTTCTGGGTCTTCGGGTATGCAGATCTTGTGTGCAACCTATGTGCTATCTTCTTTGCCCCTTAATAAAATTTGAATTCCTATTGCTTTATTTTATTAAAAATTTACATTGTTTAATAACTAAGTTGGGTATTCTTTGAAACCAATCCTATTATCAAATAGCTTCACTACTCATTGGACTAAAGATATACAAGCCAGTATAACTTAAGTTGATATGTGTGTGTGCATCACATACCGTTCTAGTTCTAAAGACTAATGTACATCCCTTACGAATTTCCTCATTCGATTGCCTTCATAAATTCCTCTTTGGTGAAAAAGTATCTTGGCAGCTTCAGTATGCATCTTCTGCATTTATTTATTTTGCCACTGTTGGGGGCATCACTGCTCCAGGCTGACTTCCAGATGGAAAGGCCGAGACAGAAGGATCGAGGGAAAAGACTAGTAAACCAGGGTAGATTGGCTAAACTGTTACCTGGAGGTGTTGATGAGCTGCTGAAAGAAGTGAAGCAGGTTCCTGACATGGTCAGAGTTAGTATACAGTGCTTTTGTGCAGTGTGTAGGGATCAGGTTAGAGGTGGGAGGATAAGAGACCATAGGATGTTCTAGATGAGAGGTGAAAAGAAAAGGATGTGTTTGAGCAGTGTCTGGCAAACAAAATTGGTAGCACTTGGTATTGATTGGATATGAATGGTTAAAGTAGAAAACCTAGGAGGGTAGCTCCCTAGTTTGAGGTTTACTAAGTGGGTGACTGGAAGTGCTTTTTGAGCAGATCAGGAACTTGAAAAAAATAGTAAATTAGAGAAAGAAAGAAAGTTATAAATGAATAGATTTAGTTTTTAGATTCGGTGGAGTTTGAAAATGCATATGGGACAGCTGCCCCCACCCCCCATGCTACTAGGGGTTTAATGATTTTCAGCACAGTTGTCTACACATGGGCATATTTTTCCCAGTTCTGCATAATGGTATCTGTAAAATACACTCACTCCCACCTGCAGGGAAGTCGCTTTACAGGTGCTAAAGCAGGTCTGCAGGTGATTTTCTTTCTCTCCCCCTCTTTCTTCTCCTCCTGTCTCCATTTTTCTCTGTCCTATCTAACAATGACATCAATAACAGCAATAGTTAAAACAAACAAACAAACAAACAAAAACCAAGGGTAACAAAAGGGAAAATAAATAAATTAAAAAAACTAATGTTCTTTTAAAAAAATAAAAGATTTACTTTTAGGTGGCACGGTGGATAAAACATTGGATTCTCAACCATAAGGCCCAGAGTTCAATCCCCAGCAGCACATATACCAGAGTGGTGTCTGGTTCTTTCTCTCTTTCCTATCTTTCTCATGAATAAATAAATAAATTGCTTAGAAAAAAAAGATTTACTTTCGGTGGAATAGATATAGTTTATTTTCATAACACTTTGTCAGCTATATTAAATATAAGACAAAATACATACCATTATGAAAATTTTACTTCATGATTTTCTTAGTTTCTGTGACATAACTTAAAGTTGGAAGAGAGAGGTGCTAAAAGTCTGACATAAGAGCAGATATTTGTTTGCATTTTCTAATGCTGAACCTTTTTATTCCTGTAATGGTGGTGAAGTTCTGGCTTAAATATTTGAAAAATAATTTAAGGATACATATTTTAGGACTTTAAAAATTAAGACTCATTAAAAATAATCTTTTAGAGGGGCTGGGCAGTGACGCAGTGGGTTAAGTGCACAAAGTGCAAAGTGCAAGGATCCTGGTTTGAGCCCCAGGCTCCTCACCTGCAGGGGTTCAATTCACAAGTGGTGAAGCAGGTCTGCAGGTGTCTATCTTTTATTAATTTATTTGTCTGTTTGTTTATTTGCCTCCTGGGTTATTGCTGGGGCTCAGTGCCTGCACTAGGAATCCCCTGTTCTTGGAGGTCATCTTTTTCCATTTTTGTTGTTGCCCTTATTGTTGTTATTGCTGCCATTGTTGTTGTTGGTGGATAGGACAGAGAGAAATGGAGAGAGAAGAGGAAGACAGAGAGGGGGAGAGAAAGATAAGACACCTGCAGACCTGCTTCACCGCTTTGTCAAGCTACTTCCCTGCAGGTGGGGAGCTGGGGCTTGAACTGGGACTTTTTAATGCTGGTCCTTGCACTTCACACCATGTGTGCTTGACCCACTGCGCTACCTCCTGACCTCCAGGTGTCTTGTCTTTCTCTCCCCCTCTCTATCTTCCCCTCCTCTCTCAATTTCTCTGTCTTATCCAACAACAATGCTACACCAACAACAACAAATATAAAAAAATGGCAGCTAGGAGCAGTGTGTTTGTAGTGCTGGCACTGACCGAACCCAGCGATAACCCTGGAGGCAAAATAAAATACTACTACTAATCTTTTAGTGATATGTATATACACTACAGTTTATAGCCCCAGGCATGGGATTTAATCAGATTGCTTTAACAAGTTCTCTCTTGCTTGCTAGCTCCCCCCCACCCCCCACTTACTGATTAACATGAGAGAAAGAGGAGGGGGAGGAAAGAAAGAACCAGAGTATCCCTCTGGCACTTGCCATGTGGGGGATCAAGTTCAGGACCTCATGCTTGAGAGTCCAAAGCTTTAACCCTGTGCCAGCTCCTGAGCTGCAACACATTTTTCCTCTCTGTCTTTGCCTCAGTCTCCTTTACTTATTTTTTTTCTGACCTTCATTTAGATTTTCTATGTTTCTTTTAATTTTTTTTATTATCTTTATTTATTGGATAGAGACAGTCAGAAATTGAGAGGGAAGGGTCCAGTAGAGAGGAGAGAGACACAGAGACACCTGCAGCACTGCTTCACCACTTGCAAAGCAGGGGGGCCAGCGGCCAGCGACTAGAACCTGGGTCCTTGCACGTAACGTGCGCTCAGCCCGGTGCACTACCATCTGGCCCCATTTAGATTTTATTTTATTTTTTAACATATTTTTTGAATTTATATATTTATGAGAAAGATAGGAGGAGAGAGAGAAAGAACCAGACATCACTCTGGTACATGTGCTGCCTGGGATTGAACTTGGGACCTCATGCTTGAGAATCCAATGCTTTAACCACTGCACCACCTCCTGGACCACCCCCATTTAGATTTTCTTACGTACTTTTCTTTTTGTTTTTCATTTTTTGATAGGACAGAGAGAAATTGAGAGGGAAGGGGGATAGAGAGGGAAAGAGAAAGAGAGACACCTGCAGTAGTTTGACTGCTCCTGAAGCCTGCCCCCCACAGGTGGGGACCAGGGGCATGATCCCAGGCCCTTGTGCATGGCAGTGTGCACTTAACTAGGTGTACTACTGTTCTGCCTTCTACACTTTTTCTTTTATAAAGTGAAATTCCTGTATAGTAATTAAAAAAATAAAAAAGCTTCTGCTTGGCTTTGGCTGGAGTTTAACAAATGGGAGGTTTATTACATCCCCGGTTATTTAGGTACATAAAAACCGTAGCAGCAAAATAGGAGAAGGGGCAAAGATCGACTAGTCATGATGGCGGGGAGTCATGAGTCTTTAAGCTAGTTACCAACATCTGAGTACACATGTTCCCGGAAGGAAGTGGCATGGCAGTCGGGAGAAGGCAAGCAGGCAAGGGCAGGAGGAACAGAGAGAGCAATTTCCGCCAGACGCTCTCCTAAATAAATTCCTGTAAACACACAATCCCTTGTGGGTTTGCTTAAGTCTGTTGTTTGCTCTACAGGCTCATGGCCGTATGCTAATTACATTAATGTCCCAACATTATTGATGTTTACATACAGTTTTGTAGCACGGTCAAATCTTTGTCCTATAAAGTTTGTCTTTTTAAAGCCAATCAGAATTGTTATGACTGTGTACATAGTGTCTTCTGATATGACTGTGTACATAGTGTTTACTTTCAGGTCAAAATAATGAGCTATTTACTGTATTTTTTTTTTTTTCATTAGGTCATAGATTTTTCTAGCTCCATGTCAAATGGATTTTTCCCCCTTATATTTAAAGACTTACTAAAATCAGGGCACTGTGTTTATTTTTATTTTTTCAAACACCCTTTTGGAGAAATAGTGGTTTACAGGACAGTTGTTGACTCATGGATACAGTCTCTCCTCATGGTAGATATCTGTACATCACATGCACCACCCACTCAAGTCTCCCTTCACCATAGTGTTGATGCTTTCTCCTTCCTCTTCCCCCAAACTCCTTTATTTTGCTGTAGTACACACCATACCCAGTTCAGGTTTCACCTTGTAGTCTTTTTTTTTTTTTTTCCCCCTCTTAGTTTCCACATATAAGTGATATCAGTTAGTATACCTTTTGCTCCTTCTGGCTTAACGTGATTTTTTTCAGATTCTGTCCCCAAATTCCTAGGGTTTAAAACACTTAATGTTGGGGGCTAGATGGTAGTGCAGCAGGTTGGGTGTACATGGTGCGAGTACGGGGATCTGGGTTTGAGTCCCCTGGCTCCCCACTTGTAGGTGTCTTTCTTTTCCCCTTTTTGTCTTCCCCTCCTCTAGATTTCTCTCTGTCCTATCCAACAATAACAACATGAACAATAGTAACAACAATAAGGGCAACAAAATGGGGAAAAAATGGCCTCTAGGAGCAGTGGATTCATAGTGTAGGCACCCTGTCTCAGCGATAGCCCTGGAGGCAAAAACAAACAACCACCCCCAACAAAAAAAAAACACTGAATGTTTATTTCTTGCTTGTATTCTATGTTTGCTGTGACCCAGTGTTAGTGTTTTTCCACGTCTCCTTAGTCTAGAACTTTGCTGGCCACTGTTGGAGAGGGAAAAGAATTTCTGGAGAGTTTTACACTAACAAGTACTGTGGCTTAGCAGTGACATACATGATCATTTATGTTCATGAATTATTGCTCATGGCCTGGGAGATAGTTCACCAAGTAGAGCACAAACCCTGCTGTGCATGAGGCACTGGGATCCAGCCTTGAACCATTATAGGAGCACCATGGGTGGCAATAGGAGAACTCCCTGGACTGTGAGGGTGCTGAGGTGGCTTTCCTTTCTCTCTCTTTTTAAAAATATTTTATTTGTTTTTAATGAAAGAGTGATACAGAAAGATATACACAGGGCTGTGTGGTGGCGCATCTGGTTGAGTGCACGTATTACAGAAAGATATACACAAAGAGCTACCAGAGCACTGCTCAGCTCTAGCTTATGGTGGTGCTGGGGATTGAACCTGGGACTTTGGAGCCTCAGACATGAAAGTCTTTTGCATAACCATTGTGCTATCTCCCAACCCTGTTTCTTTTCTTTCTTTGTGCCTATCTCTCCTTCTTGCATTTTTCCAAAAAATAAAGAATAAAATATGGGTTTGGAGAGCCCAGTCCGGTGAATTGCAAGGTCCTGAGTTCATACCCTGCTGCTACCTTACAAAAAAATTATTGAATAGAACTAGTTACATGGTCCCACTAACCTGTAAGGGGCCCAGTAAGTCTATACCTACCATATGATTGGAACATAGAGAGCCAGAAATGTTGGGTGACTAGTATTAATGACTTCCACATATAGAAATTCCTACTTTAGGGAGTTGGGCGGTAGTGCAGCGGGTTAAACGCACATGGTACCAAGCCCAAGGACCGGCATAAGGATCCCGGTTCGAGCCCCTGGCTCCCCACCTGCAGGGGAGTGTTTCACAGGCAGTGAAGCAAATCTGCAGGTGTCTGTCTTTTTCTCCCCCTCTCAGTCTCCCCCCTCCATTTCTCTCTGTCCTATCCAACAACGAATGACAATAACAATAATAATAACCACAACAAGGCTACAACAACAAGGGCAACAAAAGGGGAAATTCCAGGATAGCCTGAAGGTGCTTCTTCCCGAGCACGTGCTCTCTGGGTTGGAGAGAACTTGACTGGCGCCAACCTAGGCTGCTGAGTGGGAGAGGGATCAGGAACTCATGTTGGTCGCAGGAGAGAGACTCTGGGACTCTGACCGGAAGGCAATCCAATGTGTGTTTAATCAGAAAAGAAGATTCTTTTATACATCCCAAGAAGGAAGTGGTAGGGTGTGACTAGGAGAGGGGGCGGAACAAAAAGAGAGTGCAAACCAGTGGGGATTAACTGGTGGAAAACAGGGTGTGACTAGGAAAGGGGGCCGAGTGAAAAGAGAGTTTGAACCAGTGGGATTAAACCAGTGCCCTGCAGGCAGGGTGGGTCTCAGGTAAAACAGTGATTATGTAAATAGACTATAGCCTTAAGCAATGGAGCAGGGGGGAGCTGGCGTACTGCCCAACAGGGAAAAAGAAGGAAAAAAAAGCTCTCTAGGAGCAGTGGATTCATAGTGCAGGCACTGAGCCCCAGCAATAACCCTGGAGGTAAAAAAAAAAAAAAGAAATCCCCACTTCAGGTTGATGTGATGGCTAAATGATATTATGATATATACACACACACAGTTACCTTGTCCAGGTCCTTAAGAATAACTATCATTAGTAACATTATCACAATTCTTCTTCTAGCATTTGCCCTTCTTCCGTAGCCAGTCAACAGTGTCAGGTTGAGCCTGATGTAAAGTTTCGAGACCTCCTTTGAATCTGGAGAGGTGGCAGTCGTTGACTATGTGGGTCATAGTCTGTCTGTAATAACATCTGCCTGATGCTGTATCGCCAATTGACCAATAAGAACGCGTTTGGCAAAGGACAGCCCCTCAACATTAAGTTGGAGGACGCAAAGAGCAGGACCAACAGCTTGAAAGCTGTCAGGAGCTGCTTGTTGCTGGCTTTGAAAGTGACTGGGATCCATGTGGATTCAGTCGGCTAGGAAGGATTGTCAGTTTCCCCAATGGATGGGTACTCACGGGATGCACCACGGGAAGGTCGATCCAATGCATCCCATTATCACAATAAGATGTACAGAAGAGAAAGATTTAAATAACATGTAAAAGTGGAACAAAAGAGTGTTTCTTCTTTTTTTTTTTTTTTTATAAAGATTTTATTTATTTATCAACGAAGAAGATAGGAGGAGAGAGAAAGAATCAGACATTACTCTGGCACATGTGTTGCCGGGGATTGAACTCAGGACCTCATGCCTGATAGTCCAGTGCTTTATCACTGCGCCACCTCCTGGACCATAGAGTGTTTTTTTTTAAATATTTATTTATTCCATTTTGTTGCCCTTGTTTTATTGTTTTAGTTATTATTGTTTCATTGTTGGATAGGGCAGAGAGAAATGGAGAGAGGAGGGGAAGACAGAGAGAGGGAGAGAAAGACCTGCAGACCTGCTTCACTGCTTGTGAAGCGACTCCCCTGCAGGTGGGGAGCTGGGGCTTGAACCGGGATCCTTACTCCAGTCCATGTGCTTTGCGCCACCTGCGCTTAACCCGCTGCGCTACAGCCCGACTCCCCAGTGTTTCTTTTTTAAAATACATTTTTTGAGGCCTGGTGGTGTCACACCTAGTTAAGTGCACACAGTGCTAAAGTGTATTTTTTGGCCACTAGGTTCTTACTGAGTTTCCATTCCTACATGACTCCATTGCTCCTAGTAGTTTCATTAATTTCAATTCTTTTTGGATAGGGACTAAGAGACAGAGATAAAGGTAAAAGGAGAGACACCACAGCACTATTCTTCTGTTCACAAACTTTTCTCTGTGCAGGTACTTCCATGTAGTGGCTGGGGGTTCCAACCCTGGTCTGTGCATGACAGAGTGTTACTTTGCTGACACCTATCCCCATAAAGATTCTTTAAGTGATATAAAACTTTCCTCCTAGTCCCCTAAAAGAGTTTTTCTTTAAGCAATGTAATGCTGTCACAATGTATATGTAAGTTAGAATATACTGTAAAAAAGTAAGCTGAAGATACCCATTAGGTATTAGAAAATGTGACATTGCATTAGATTTTTTTTTGTGTGTGTATTTTATTTATTTTTTATTGTTGTTGTAGTTATAGTTGTTGATGTCATCATTGTTGGATAGGACAGAGAGAAATGAAGAGAAGAGGGGAAGACAGAGAGGGGAGAGAAAGACAGACACCTGCAGACCTGCTTCACTGCCTGTGAAGTGACTTCTCCCCTGCAGGTGGGGAGCAGGGGGCTCAAACTGGGATCCTTCTGCCGGTCCTTGTGCTTTGCGCCACGTGCACTTTAGCTTAACCCGCTGCGCTACCACCTGACTCCCGCATTAGATCTTGGTTCAGTGTTGGAGCTAGCTCTTTGTGGTTATCTATTCTGAAATGATGGTTGAGGTTGTCAGAATCCATGAGATCTTAAGTAGTAAGAATGATGTACAGTTTTGAAGGAGTAGCTCTGGAATGTAATTGATGTTTGGAAGTTACAGAAGGTAATATTCCAAGAGATCGAGAAATGATTTCTGGTACAGGAAGAAGAAAATGGCATGGTGTTTCATAGAAAAGTAAAGGGAGGTATTAACAAATAATCTTGGAATATTGCATAGAGAAGGAGTAATTTAAGTGTTTGCGTGTCAGCTACTCCTCTAGTAGTGCTGTAGGGAAGCTATTGGAAGCCAGACCTTCCACCTTCTGCAACCACCCTGGGTCCATACTCCCAGAGGGAAAGAGAATAGGAAAGCTATCAGGGAAGGGGATGGGATACGGAGTTCTGGTGGTGGGAACTGTGTGGAGTTGTACCCCTCTTATCCTATGGTTTTGTCAGTTTCCTTTTTTAAAAATTTTTTATTTATTTCCCTTTTTTTGCCCTTGTTGTCTTTTTATTGTTGTTGTAGTTATTATTGTTGTTGTTATTGATGTCGTCATTGTTAAGTAGGACAGAGAGAAATGGAGAGAGAAGGGGAAGACAGAGAGAGGGGGAGAGAAAGATAGACACCCGCAGACCTGCTTCACCGCCCGTGAAGCGACTCCCCTGCCAGGTGGGGAGCCGGGGGCTCGAACCGGGATCCTTACGCCTTGCGCCACGTGCGCTTAACCCACTGCGCCACCGCCCTCCCCCCTCCCCCCAGTGTTTCCTTTTTATAAATAAATTTAAAAAAACAAAAACTCAGGGAAGCTCAGAGTGAAGCTTGACAAAGGAAACTTAACTAGTCAGTGTGAGAAAAGTGAACTCAAGTACTGGAAAAGCAGGCTCAAATTTTACTATGTAAATAGAACGTGAAGCTGTCAAAAACTGAAAGAAATTGAAGTAATTTTTACAGTAATTAAAAGAGTTTGTTTATATACCTTCTGCTTTTGGAAATTTTTAAAAATTAAAAAAAATTTAGGGATCTGGGTTGTAGCTTTTGGTAAAATGCATGCTTTGCATGAATAAAGGTGCTAGAAAGAAATCTAAAATATTGATGTGAACATGAATAAATCCCTGTATTTGACAAGATGCATTACAAAATAGGAATCCTGAAAAAAAGGACAGTATTTAATAGTCTAATCGGAAGATGGACTTTTGTTTGTTTGTATTTCAGTTAAGAATGTCAACACCCATGTTCACCGGGGAAGCAATTACAGAAGCCAGACCTTCAACCTTGTGCATCCCACAATGATCTTGGGTCCATACTCCCAGAGGGTTAAAGATAAGAAAGCTATCAGGAGAGGGGATGGGATATGGAGTTCTGGTGGTGGGAACTGTGTGAAGTTGTACCCCTCTTATCCTATGGTTCAATGTTTCCTTTTTATAAATAAAAAATTTTTAAAGCCAAAAAAAAAAAGAATGTTTTTGATAAAGTATTTTCATATTAGTTTTATTGTCCTGAGATTTGAGTTTGTATCTCTTTAACATTCTGTATGAAAAAATGGAAATACTTTATTTTTGCCTCCATGGTTATCACTGGGGCTCAGTGCCTGTACTATGTATCCACTGCTCCTGGAAGCCCTCTTTTTTCCATTGTTGTTGTTGTTGCTGTTGTTGTTGTTACTGCTGTTGTTGTTGGATAGGACAGAGAGAAATTGAGAGAGAAGGGGAAGATAGAGAAAAATAGACACCTGCAGACCTGCTTCACTGCTTGTGAAGCGACCCCCCTGCAGGTGTGGAGCCAGGGGCCCGAAACCCGGTACTTTGAACAGGCCCTTGCGCTTTGTTCTATGTGTGCTAAACCCGGTGTACCAACCCCCCACCCCAGTTTCATTTTTATGCATGTGGCTGTCCAATTTTCCCAGCACCATCTATTGAAGAGACTCTTCTTTACTCCACTGAATGGTTTTGGACCCTTTGTCATACATCAGGTGGTTGTATATGTGTGGGCTCACTTCTGGCTCTTGATTCTGCTCCATTGACCTAAGTGTCCATTTTTTTTCCAGTACCATGCTGTTTTAATTGATAATGCTTTGTAGTAAAAACTGAAGTTGGGGAGTGTAATACTCTCATATTTTTCCTTTTTTCTCAGAAGTGCTTTGGCAGTTTGTGACCTTTTGTAGTTCCGCACAAATATTTGGACAAGTTATTCAATTTGCTTAAAAAATGCCATTGGAATTTTGATGGGGATTGCCTTGAAATTGTAGATTGCTTTTGGTAGAATGGCCATTTTTATTTTATTTTATTTTATTTTATTTTTTTTTTCAGTTGATTATTTTTTATTAGTAAATCAGTTTCTACAAATACAGAGAAAACTATTGCTTTCCCATTTGGGCACAAAATGAAATCGAGGTCACAGATGCTGCAAGAAATTAATACTCAATTTTCTCATTAAACATTTATTGAGAATCTCTATCACATGAAAAAAGATTGGGCCAACTCAGAATTGCTGTGAAGACAAGGAGCTGTAATTTGTTATTAAAAAATAAAGACTTTTTGTAGCAAGAAGGTAGCTCAGCAGGCAGAGTTCAGGCCTTTCATGTGCTAGGTCCTGGGTTTGATTTCTGGCACTAAAAAAGAGCTCTCTTATAGGGAGTCGGGCGGTAGTACAGCAGGTTAAGCGCACGTAGCGCGAAGCGCAAGGACAGGTGTAAGGAATCTGGTTGGAGGCCCTGGGTCCCCACCTGCCCCGCAGGGGGTCGCTCCACAAGCGGTGAAGCAGGTCTGCAGGTGTCCTTCTCTCCCCATCTTCCCCTTCTCTCTCCATTTCTCCCTATCCCATCCAACAACTACACCAAAAACTACAACAATATCTACAACAAAAATAAATATTTTTAAAAAATATTAAAAATAAGATCTCTCCTATAATGTCTAGCTCCAACAAGCTTGACGACAGAGTCAAATTAATTTTCCTAAAACAATACTTTTTAAAAATTTCTTTTTATTTATTTTCCCTTTTGTTGCCCTTTTTTTTTTATTGTTGTAGTTATTATTGTTGTTGTCGTCATTGTTAGATAGGACAGATGTCGTCATTGTTAGATAGGACAGAGAGAAATGGAAAGAGATGGGGAAGACAGAGAGAGGAAGAGAAAGACACCTGCAGACCTGCTTCACCGCCCGCGAAGCGACTCCCCTGCAGGTAGGGAGCCGGAGGCTCGAACCAGGATCCTTTCACAGGTCCTTGCGCTTTGTGCCATGTGCGCCCAAACTCGCTGCGCTACCACCCCACTCCCAAAACAATATTTATTTTGTCACACCACTTACCCTGTTAAAAAAAAAAATACAAAACTCTTATAACTAGGTGAACTTTTGCACAGATTTTGAACTTTAAGGAAAAGGGAAAATAAATCACCTTTCTGGGCTTCATTTTAGCTTGTTATCTTTCTATTTAAAAAGGGAACAGGCAGGCAGGAGAGATAGCATAGTAGTGATGCAAAAAGACTTTCTTCCTTTGTGCTCCAAGGTCATAGCTTCAGTCCCCAGCACCACCAGAATCCAGGGCTGAGCAGAGATCACATGTTGTGTTCAAAAACTTTAGCTGGATCAGTTAAAATTCTTGATCCCAGAGGGGCGACAGGATGGAAACCACTTTGGTGTCTGTGTAGCACCATTCTTATCCTTATACAGGATATAGAATGCCTCCAAGTCACATTCATCCCAGTCAGTACCTTTAGCACAGGACGTCGCTCTGGCGGGAATCGCACTGGACAGAGCGCCCCTCTCAGCGGCGGGCCAGAGGCTACCAGAGAGAAGCTGGGGGTGGGGGTGCAGAGAGAGATGGGGGTGCCAGGAGAGCAAAGGACCAATCTCTGAATGCGGGGCGCGCACGGGGAACCACAAGGCGGCAGCACCGGAGCACCTGCGTCCTCCCCGGCCGCGGGCAGCCCCGGAAAAAGCTTTATTTTATTTTTTTTTTATGATATATGAACTTCAAGGAAGAATTGGGAATGATTGGTCAAATTATAAGAAAAAGGGTAGCAAAGTCTGATTGGAATGAATGTGCAGATTCTCTTTTTTTTTTTAGTGATTTATTATTGATTTACAGAATTATGAGATATCAGGGATATGATTCCACCCTGTTTCCACCACCAGAGTGCTGTGCCCATTCCCTCCACTGGAAGCTGCAGTAGTTCTCCCAAGATCACAGATACGGGTTGATATATATATCCACTTAGTTTATGGTCCTGAGAATGGCCACTTTAATAATGCTTATTCTTTCAATCCAGAAACAAGGAATGCTCTTCCTTTTTTTTAAAAATATTTATTTTATTTATTTATTCCCTTTTGTTGCCCTTGTTGTTTTTTTGTTGTAGTTATTATTGTTGTTGTTGTTGTTGGATAGGACTGAGAGAAATGGAGAGAGGAGGGGAAGACAGAGAGGAGGAGAGAAAGACACCTGCAGACCTGCTTCACCGCCTGTGAAGCGACTCCCCTGCCGGTGGGGAGCCGGGGTTCGAACCGGATCCTTATGCCAGTCCTTGTGCTTTGCGCCACCTGCGCTTAACCCGCTGCGCTACAGCCCGACTCCCTGCTCTTCCATTTCTATGTCTCCTCTATTTCTTTGATCAATGTCCTATATTTTTTATTCTTATAAAGGTCCTTCACCTCTTTTGTGAGATTTACCCCAAGTCATTTTATCTTTTTGGGCTCAATTGTAAATGGAATTGAGTCTTTTATATCTCTTTACCTTGATTCCTTGTTTGTATACAGAAATATCACAGATTTATGAGTACTGATTTTGTATTCAGCTGCTTTGCTGAACTTATTAATTTTTTCCAGTAAGTCTTTTTTTGTGGTTTTTGGGGTTCTCTCCATATAATATCATGTCATCAGCAAATAGTGATTGTTTGGTTTTTTCTTTTCCAATTTGTGTGCCTTTGATATCTATTTCTTGTCTGATTGCAGTGGTGAGGACCTCAATTTACAGTGGAGATAGTGGACATCCTTTTCAGGTTCCTGATTTTAAGAGAAAGCTTTCAGCTTTCCCCATTGAGAATGATGTTAACTGTGGGTTTGTTGTAAATGGCTTCTATTATGTTGAGGATTGGTCATTCTATTCCCAGTTTCTGGAGGGTCTTTATCATAAATGAGTGTTGGCTCTTAACGAATGACTTTTTGGCATCAATGGATATGACCATGTTGTTTCTTTTTATTAATATGATAAATTACATTGATTTGTGGGTGTTCCATAGGGATGAATCCCACTTGGTCTTAATGAATTATTCTCTTAATATGTTGTTGGATTTGATTTGCCAAGATCTTGTTCAGGATCTTTGCATCAGTGTTCATCAGAGATATAGGTCTATAATTTTCTTTTCTGGTAGAGCCCTTTCCTTCTTAGGGATCAAAGTGATGTTCACCTGATAGAACATGTTTGGTAGTATTTGTCCTTCTACAATTTTATGGGATAGTTTGAGGATAATAGGTGTTTGTTCTTTGAAAGCCTTATAGAATTTGTTAGTAAAGCCATCTGGGCCTTCTTGGGAAGATTTTTGATGATTGATTTAATTTCTAAACAAGTGATTGGCTTGTTTAAGCTACCTACTTCCTCCTGTGTTAGGCTCAGCAAGTGGTATGATTCTAGGAATGTATCCATTTCATCTAGGTTGTCAACTTATTCCCATAGAGATGTTCATAATAATCACGTATGATTCTTTGTATCTCTCCATCTTCAGTTGTAATTTCATCTCTCTTTTCTGATTTTTTTCATAGCTTCCTCTCTTTCTTTTTTTTGTGAGTCTGAGTTTATATATTTTATTTATCATTTCAAAGAACCAGATATTAGTTTCAGTAACCCTTTGAGTCTATGAATATGATTTTAAATACTATGTAATAAATTGTGTCTACATGTGAAATATCTACATAACACATTAAACAAGTATTGTCCAAATGAACTGTGCATGATGTCACAAAATTATGCAAAGTTACAAGGTCCATTCAAACTACAAGATAGGCTAGTGAGTTAATTTTTTATTGAAGAAACAGTGGTTTATAATGTTATGTACATTTTCAAGTATATAGCATTATAAAACAACATGTATTTCCTATATTATGATTATCATACATCTAGTTTCCTACCTTTAACATCCAATTGACTTCTTTTTTTGAAGACCCCATTGCACCCTTAAAATAAAAGATGGTGTCAGAGTTGAGACTAGGGCTAGAAAGCTGGATTAGGGCAGAGAGTAGCTCAAAAACATGAAGAAAATGTGTATGTACAATTAACTGTGTACCACATTGATCTGACCCAAGGCCCATATATATTCACATTTAGTACAGGAGCCTATGTAACCTCTGAGTCCCTGTCAGTCTGACCTTGCAGTCCATGGTCACAGCTAGGAGCCTTCTAGGCTGCACTCACTTTAGGACTAGTCTTCCTTGCAGGGTAGTGTAGGATGGCCCAGCCTCCTTCAGAGAGTGGGGCAGTCTCTACTATTGTAGCTTTATGATGGAGAGGCCCACAAGAGGGCTTATGATCATGTTCCTGGTGGAAGTGACCAGTGATGGTGGAGAGAGTTTGGTCCAGAGGGGGAGAAATGATAAGGGATCTGAACTCCAATTCCATCAAGACCATGAGAGAAGAGGAAAAAAAGGAAGGGCATTCTGAAGTAGCATAAGTGTAGGTGTGACTTAGAAGAGAAGGCAGGACCATAGAAAAAAATGGGCAAATATACATAAACATAGTTAGTAATAGGAATATCTGTTACCCATATCTGTGACCTTGAGAGAACTAGAACAGTTTCCAATGGAGGAAATGGAGACACAGAACTCTGGAGGTGGGAACCATATGGAATTATACCCCTGCCATCTCATATTTTGTAAATCAATATTAAATCACTAATAAAATTTAAAAAATATATTTATTGGGGGAGTCGGTGGTAGTGCAGCAGGTTAAGTGCACATGGCGCAAAGCACAAGTGGTGAAGCAGGTCTGCAGGTGTCTGTCTTTGTCTGCCCCTCTCTGTCTTCCCCTCCTCTCTCCATTTCTGTCTGTCCTATCCAACAACAACAACAATAATAACCACAACAATAAAAAAACAACAAGGGGGAGTCCGGTGGTAGCACAACGGGTTAAGCACATGTGGAGCAAAGCGCAAGGACTGGTCTAAGGATGCCGGTTCAAGTCCCTGGCTCCCCACCTGCAGGGGAGTCTTCACAGGTGGTAAAGCAGGTCTGCAGGTGTCTGTCTTTCTCTCCCCCTCTCTGTTCTCCCCTCCTCTCTCCATTTCTCTCTGTCTTATTCGACAATGATGACATCAATAACAACAATAATAACTACAACAATAAAAAACAAGGGCAACAAAAGGGGGATAAATAAAATAAAGAATATAAAAAAAACAAGTGCAACAAAAGGGAATAAATAAATATTTAAAAAAAATATATATGTTTATTGGGTAGAAAAAGAGAGCAGTCCATAGGGAAGAGGGAGAGAGGGAGAGTGAGGCTCCAGGTCCCAGGTCCAGTCCTTTGCACCATTATAAGCCAGAGCTAAGTAGTGCTCTTGTAATAATATAGAAATAAATAATTTTTGTTGAGGAAATGTTTTGTGATGTTGTTGTCACTAGGGTACAGTTTCACATATCTCCCAAATAAGTGTCTGCACACCTTGCCCATTACCAAAGTGCTATCACTCTCCACCAGCAGGCACTGTGCTCCCACCCCCCCTTTAATCTCTCTCCCCAATTTGAATATTTAGAATTGCTGAAGTAGACTATGGATTATTAATGTATTGATAGATTTCCCTGTTTCATTTCTTTTTGAAAATATTTATTTATTCATGTATTATTGGATAGAGACGGAGAAATAGAGAGGGGAGGTGGAGGTAGACAGAGACACCTGCAGCCCTGCGTCATCACTCATGAAGCTTTTCCCTGCAGGTGTGGACCAGGGGCTTAAATCTGGGTCCTTGTACACTGTAATGTGTGGATTTAACCAGTTGCACCACCGCTTGGCTCCCCTGTTCTATTTCTTTAGTCCCGTTCTAAATAAAATGAGTAAAATAATCCAGAATGGGTCCCTCCCCTTCTTGCTTATTTCTTTTAATGTGATCCACTGCAGTTCCACTCATGTTGTTGTAAAACACAAAATCTCATCTTCTCTTACAGCTGAGTCACATCCAATTGTATGTATATCACAGAGAGAACAATGTTTTAAAAAGATTTATTTATTTACTTAGAACAAGAACCATAGCATCACTCTGGCATGTGCAGTACTAGGGATTGCGCTTATGACCTCATGCTTGAGAGTCCAATGTTTTTTACACTGTACAACCTCCTGGGCCATCAAGAACATTCTTTTTTCTTTTTTTTTTTCTCTCTCTTATTTTATTAGTGACTTAATATTGATTTACAAAATTGTAAGATAGTAGGGTCTTTATAGTAGATGTCTAGACTAGTTCTTAAATGCTGGCCCATAATAATTTTTTTCTATTCATAATGAAATGAGAAAAACAGTAACAATAAAAAAAATGCCCCCCCCCCATGTATACTCTTTGTAGTTAAAAGAATGTTCTTTATCTTGTGATTGTGTCATCAGGGTCCAAGTCTTTTTGGTTTAGTCATGATAAATTTCAAACTTGTCAAGTCTTATTAGGTCCTTGAAGTGTTTTTTTTTTTTTTTTGGGGGGGGGGCGAGGGGGGGTGGGTAGGGACATTTTACTAGCTTTGATATGTCTGCATAACTGGGCACACCACCACCCTGCCCCATTTCACTAGGTTTGAGAACTGACTAATGCAGACATGTCTTTGGCATTTACTGGAAAGGGATTTGACCTTTAGATTTGACACTTTAAACCCACTAGAATGATCAGCTCCTTTCTTCTGAGCTAGTTAGCTTTGTGGGTTTTTGGGACTCCTTGTTTGTATTATCTCTTTGGCAGCTCACTGTTTAACTTAAAGGGAAAGTGTAAATAAAAAACAAACTTGGGACAGGGCAGTGATGCACCTGGTTAAGTGCATGTAGTTACCATGTGAAAGGACCCAGGTTTGAGCCCCTGCTCCCCAGCTGCAGGGGGATGCTTCACAAGTGATAAAGCAAATCTGCAAGTGTATATCTTCGTCTCTCCCTAGTGCCCCTCCTCTCTCAATTTCTCTGTGTCCTATCCAAGTGGCCACTGAGAACATTGGATTCATTGTGCCAGCACCAAGCCACAGTGATAATACCTGGTCAAAATAAAAATAAAATAAAATAAAATAATGTAATATAAACTCAAACCCCCAAACTAGCAAACTGCCTTTAGTAGAATTTTATAAAAGTGAGATTTTAGTAGATGTCAGAGTTCTGGGAAGAGAAGGGTTTATTTTATTTTATTTTATTTTATTTTATTTTATTTCCTCCAGGGTTATCTCTGGGGCTCGGTACCAGCACTACAAATCCACTGCTTCTGGAGGCCATTTTTAAAATTTTTAATTTAATTGGTAAGACAGAAATTGAGAGAGGAGGGGGAGACAGAGAGGGAGAGAAAAAAGATAGGTGCGGAACTGGGGGCTCAAACCCAGATCCTTGCATGTGTTCTTGTGCTTAGTATTATGTGATCTTAACTGGATGTGCTGCCACGTGACCCCCAGGTAGATATTTTTAAGGAAATTAAGACATTTAAATTTTCTCTGGATCTTTAAGACTGCAGTTTCCCACTTCTTCATAGGAACTTCTAGCATCTGTTCAACCAACAGATTAAAATATATTTACACAGAGGGAAATATGCACAGAGAGATAACCAGAGCACTGCTCAGCTCTAGCTTATAGTGGTGCTAGGGATTGAACCTGAGACCTCAAAGCCTTAAGCATGAAAAGTCTCTTGTATAACCATTATGCTATTTCTGCAGTCCAGTCAACCAGCACGTTTTAGTTTTCATAGATAACAAAGTGGGAAATGATAATCCTAAAATAATTCCATAGAATCAGCTATAGTCATTATTCCACTCTAAGTGAGTAGTTTTTATGTGCTTAGGATACAAAGAGGAAGACGCCATCCTTATGTTTAAGAGGTTTATAATCTAGAAGAGGGAGATAGAGATGCAAGCAAGTTAGTGCTCTGATAATTATTTTCCATTTTTATTAGGGGGTTAATGTACAGTACAGTTGTCTACAATGGGGACAGTTTTCCAGATCCACATAACAGGTGTCTGCAAAATTCTCTCACTCCCAAACTAAGACCCCAAAATCCCCCCCAAGTCTCCCTCTCCCAGTCCTTCCCTGAGTCCCTTGCTTTGCTGCAGTCCACCATCCCTAGTCCAAGATTCACCCCATGTTCTCCCTTTTTTAACCTTGTCTCTTGAATTCAGCCTACATGTGAGGTCAACCAATACTAATCCCTCTCTTCCTCACTCATCCCACTCAACACTTTTTCTGCAGGTTTCATCCAAGGTGTGGCAGAGATTAGAATTTTAGAGTTTCTGGTTTAATACCTAGGTCTTTGATAGTTGGCCTTAGTTCACAAACACTAGTCTTACCCTGTCCATTTTGCCATTTTGCCCTCCCTTTTTCTGTGTATCTGCTTTTTCTTTTTCTATTGTGTTACTGGTTCAATTCTGTTGATACCAAAGATCATTTCATTTAGAGTTGGAGTTCCTTTTTTTGTTTTTTTCCCTCCAGGCTTATTGCTGGGGGCTTGGTGTTTAAACTACGAATCCACTGATCCTGGAGAATATTGCCTTTCTTGTTGTTGTTGGATAGGACAGAGAGAAATGGCGTGAGGAGGGGAAGACAGAGAGGGAGAAAGATAGACACCTGCAGACCTGCTTCACTGCTTGTGAAGCAAACCCCCTTGCAGGTGGGGAGCCAGTGCTCAAACCTGAATCCTTGTACAGGTCCCCCCTGCACTTTGTGCCACGTGTGCTTAACCCACTGAGCTATTGCCCTTCCCCCTCCCTTTTTTCCTTTTTTTTTTTTTAAATGTAAGACTTCTTTTAGTAATTATTGCCAGGCAGGATTGTTGGTAGTAAATTTTTTCAGTTTCTGTGTATTAGGAAAGATTTTAGTTTTTCTTCATATTCAAAGGATAATTTGGCAGGATAGAGTATTCATGGCTGGCATTTTTTAATCTTTAAATACTATGAATATTTCATTCCACTCCCTTCTTGCCTGTAGGATTTGTGATGAGAAATTTGCCTGATGGTTCTACCTTTGTATGTCAGGTTCTTCCTTTCCCTAGCAGTCTGAAATACTTTGTCCTTGTCCTTGCTTTTGAATAGAACAGCAAAGCATGGCTTCTTCTTTTCAGCTAGCAGGTGGCACTGTGACTATGTTTCTGTGTCAGGCAGGCTGCTCAATTTCCAATCCCTTCTCAGACCCAGCCTGTATTTTGCTCTGTGTCTGTACCAAAACGGCCCTGGCTGCTGACTGCTGACTCCTAGTTCAAGCTCTTTTTGCCTTGAAAGTGTCCCAGCCTATATACCACGCATGCCTGCACACACTTGTGGCTCAGTGGATTTCTTCAAACCTTGTGAGATTCTGAGTGTTTTATGTTGCTTTATCCAGTTGTCCACAGATACAATCTTTTGGCTGTTGCTAGTCCTTGTCCACGCCTGCCCCTAGAAGTTTTTTTTTTTTTTTTTTTTTAAGAGAATTTGACAGCATGTTTGGCACTACAGGGGATACCAAAATTGACTGGATTATTTCACATAATATAAAAACTGCCAAATTGAAACTTGAAGTTTCAGGAGAATCACCACTGGATTGTTTGATTCTTGAAGGTGAAAAAGAAAAAGGAGGATGCTGGCGATGTAGCTAGCTGAAAATCAAATGTAGAACTTTGATTTTTGACTTTTCCCACCCTTCACCTACCTCCCTGCCTGCCCCTTCTTTCTCTTTCCTCCTCCCTCCCTCCCTTCCTTTTGTTCTTTCTTTCCTTTCTCCTTCCTTTTTTCCTTTCTCAAAAATTTTAAAAGTTATCTTTACTTATTTATTGGATACAGACAACGAGAAATCAAGAGGGAAGGGGGTGGTAGAGGGGAGAGAGAAAGAGACACCTGCAGCCCCGCTTCACCACTTGCAAAGCTCTCCCCACTGTAACATGTGCACTCAGCCAGGTGTGCCGCCACCACCCCCTCCTTCTTCCCTCCCTCCCTCTCTTACTCTCTTCCTTCCTCTTTCTTTTCTTCTTTCTTTCTTTCTTTCTTTCTTTCTTTCTTTCTTTCTTTCTCTCTTTCTCTCTTTCTCTCTTTCTCTCTCTCTCTCTTTCTCTCCCTCTTTCTTTCTTCCTTTTTTTCTTTCTTTCTTTCTTTCTTCACCAGGGTTAAGAATCATGTCTGACAAATCCACTGCTGCTGGTGGCTATTTTTTCTTTGATAGAATAGAGAAGAATTAAGAAGAAGGGGGACAGAGAGAGAGAGAGTGACAGAGAGATGGACCTGCAGCACTGCTTTACTGCTTGTGACGCTTCCCCTTACAGGTGGAGACTGGGGTTTTGAACCCAAGCCCTTGTGCTCAACCAATGTACCACTGCCCATTCCAGACTTTTTACTTTCTTAACTTCCCAGTTTTTCTAGTTGGTGTCAATGGAAATAAATTTCAAATCATCTTTATTTAATTGAATACTAGATGTCTATTTCCAGTCACATTATCCTTCAATAGTAGGGAAACATAGAATCAGAGTATTTAGAGTGTGTTTGATAAGTCTCATGCTTTTTCTTCCCCAGTTCTAATGGGCAAGAGCATTGGCACTGGAGCTACATGGTCTGACTTCAAGTCTATTAAATAATTCAGTGCAGTTCTTTATGGACCCTGCTTCTTACTAGCTGTACAATCTTGGGCAAACTCCTATGCCTCAGTCTCTACGTGGAAAATGATAACATATGCTTCATAAGGTCATGAAGACTAAAAGAGATAATAAATGCGAGTTATTTATAAGAGTACCTAGCAGGTAAAATCATCAGGGAAATCATCAACTGTTAAATTAGGATTTGTTTACTCTGCTACTTTATTTCATTAATGAGAGGGATTGGGGGGGGAGACAGAGAGAGAGAGAGAGAGAGAGAGAGAGAGAGAGAGAGAACAAGACATTACTCTGGTACATGTACTGCCAAGGATTGAACTCAGACCTCATACTTGAGAGTCCAATCAATGCTTTATCCACTGCACCACCTCCTGGACCACACTACTTTGTAAGCATTAAATTAATTACAGATGTACCAAGTCCTGATACATTAAAAGAATTCTTTGTAAGATTTAAAAACGAAAACTATTCTAACA
The DNA here is from genome assembly GCF_950295315.1 of Erinaceus europaeus. Classification (NCBI taxonomy): domain Eukaryota; kingdom Metazoa; phylum Chordata; class Mammalia; order Eulipotyphla; family Erinaceidae; genus Erinaceus; species Erinaceus europaeus. The sequence goes on along the minus strand of NC_080168.1, from coordinate 99,447,538 downwards.
AATCATGCTTCTTTTGACTCCTCAGTGTAAAAATATGTGACCAGTCTTAATAAGTTTATTTGCTAATACAGCACTTCCTGGGGTTGCTTTTAAAGAAAATTGGGCAGAACCAACTTGCCACTAGATGGAGCTCTAGCTATTTGGGTAGAAATAAAGACAACACAGTCGAGAAACATTAAATCCCATACTTACATCCCGCTGGAGGGCCCAGGTATTTGAGGCTCTCAGCTCTAATTGTAGAATGCATCTTTGTTCTTTGCCTGACCTGCAGAGTGACATCACTCCCTTTCTTCCTGTGCACTGGCTTTGACACAAGCCAGACGGCTGTGGCCGTCGGTAGGAGCCCAGGCTGCCTGGTACAACAGTTGATGAAACAGAATAGGAAGACGTTTTCTGGTCAGCTGCAGGAGCACAATGTGCCTGAAGCTTTGCTAAGTAATTACCTTTACCCTGCACACTTCATTCCTCACACAAAGAAGGTCACAAGGAAAAAACCACATTTTTAGTTATAGTGTTGTGAGGTACAGACCTTTGATCTTTTATTACTCAGTAGTCTGCTCTGAAGGAATGCTCTTTCCCTTGCTCTGCAGTCACTCGTGAAAATGACATGTTTATTTATGTTGAATGGTTCAGCTATGCATTGTGATACTTACCTTCCTTTCCCTCCCCTTTGTCTCAGTTTAGTAACACAAGAAGTGGTTTAGTTTTGTAGTGAGTTTAGTTTGGAGAAGTCAGAGTTCAGTCATGTTAATACAAGCAGGTTTCTGTCAGATATACCCCAGAGTGATTTGATAAAATATACTACTGTTTATTGTGTGTTTGTGCTTCAAGGAGGTCAAAGAGACCAGAAACAGACTTTTATTTTGAGGGAGATGAGAGCCAGCCAGGAAATGAACACGACATTAATTTTATATCCATTTTGTACATTTATTGGCTAAGGTCATTTATGATGCTAATTTCAAATAAAATACTAAAAGTTAGTAGTCTAGTATTTTCCATCTTCATTTGGAGTCAATTTTACCAACTGAAGGCTTATTGTAATTTTTAAAATGAATCAAACTAACCTTTTCTCTCAGGTTCCATATTCATATGATTTTTAGATTCATGCACTTGATTCATTGTCAAAAGCTTTAAAATGTGTTTTTATCTTTTTAAGGCTAACTTATCAATACTTGGTCATAGAATTGGTATAGAAATTATAAATATCACATATAAACACACACACACACACACACACACACACACACACACACACACACACACCCCACCAAAATAAGTTCTGTGATTTAAACTTAACACTTTCTGAAGTGCAGTTCTATTGTCTTTAAAATACTTGGTTTTCTATTTTAATAAAGTGAAACTCTAGCAAACGAAATATCCTAATCTTACAAAGTTTTGTAGTCTTCTCCAGTGATGAAGATTTGCGAATAATTGCTGAAAGAGAGCATTGTGGTATAAAGAAAGAACAGGGTTTTATGGTGCTTAGGAGACAGCATAATGGTTATACAAAAAACTTTCATGCCTGAGGCTCCAAGGTCCCAGGTTCAATCCCCAGTACCCACCATCATCCAGAGTTAAGCGGTGCTCTGACCTCTCTGTTTCTCTGTCTGTATCTTTCTCTCTCAGTCACTACAAATAAATAAATGATATGCAAAGAGCAAGGGCTTTGCAGTCATATGTAAATTTTCTAATTCTTTTCCCATTGATTCTTTGCATTGTGCCCTATGATCTTTATGCCTTGATTTCCTCACATATGGATAGGGAATAGAACCCACCATCTAGGTTTTATTATAAGACTTAACCTGTACATTGTGTATACTAGACCTCAGACTTTCTGTCATGTGATACAAACTCAATAAGTTTTACAGTAGATTCATTCATTCATTCCTTTATTGTTTGAGGGTGAGAAACAGTGGGGGGGGGGCACTATGGTACTGCCCCATGACCCAGGGAGCTTCTCTAAGTGCTGTGGTGTTCTCATGTGATACTTTGAACCTTGGTCTCCTGCATGATAAGCCGGGTGCTCTGCTGGGTGAGTTAATGCCTGATCCTTAATAGTTTATTTTATTTTATTATTTTGATGAGAGCACTACTCACCTCTGGCTTATGGTGGTGTTAGGGACTGAACCTGGCACCTCAGAGCCTCAGATATAAAAATCTGGTGTGTAAATCCCCATGCTATCTAACCAGCCCACTCTTTTTTTAAAAAATTTTTTTATTTTGTTTATTTTTTAAGATTTTTTATTTATAAAAAGGAAACATTGACTAAACCATAGGATAAGAGGGATACAACTCCACACAGTTTCCACCACCAGAACTCCATATTCCATCCCCTCCCCTGATAGCTTTCCTATTCTTTTTTTTAAATTTTTTTTTTTATTTAAGAAAGGATTAATTAACAAAACCATAGGGTAGGGGAGGTACAACTCCACACAATTCCCACCGCCTAATCTCCATATCCCACCCCCTCCCCCGATAGCTTTCCCATTCTCTATCCCTCTGGGAGCATGGACCCAGGGTCATTGAGGGTTGCAGAAGGTAGAAGGTCTGGCGTCTGTAATTGCTTCCCCGCTGAACATGGGCGTTGACTGGTCGGTCCATACTCCCAGTCTGCCTCTCTCTTTCCCTAGTAGGGTGTGTCTCTGGGGAAACTGAGCTCCAGGACACATTGGTGGGGTCTTCAATCCAGGGAAGCCTGGCCAGCATCCTGATGGCATCTGGAACCTGGTGATTGAAAAGAGAGTTAACATACGAAGCCAAACAAATTGTTGAGCAATCATGGACCCAAAGCTTGGAATAGTGGAAAGGAAGTGTTAGGGGGGTACTCACTGCAAACTCTAGTGTACTTCTGCTTTCAGGTATATATTTTGCAGTAGTTTATGGATACGTGTGAACATAAGCTCTCTCTCACAGAAACTGGTGTATATCTAGGTTTTGGGACTTTGTTAGAAAGTGAACCACCTGAGATGAAATTAGAGTGTACTATAAAAGGAAAGGTCTCACCCGAGTAATGAAGCTGAAGGGTTGTCATTCTACACGTGAAGTCTCTGGACACAGTCTGAGGTGAAGCATGTTGAGGTGGCAATCGTTGCGTTGGTTAGGTTGTGATCGGTGGATGCAATATTATTTGGTATGGATTGGGAGACCAGCCCACTCTTAACAGCTTTAAACTTCACCCTTTTTCTCAGTCTTTTGTGAAATGTCTCCATAAATTGCGTCATTATTATTTATGTATACTTTATTAGTAATATACATATATACACTCACCTTTGGAAAATAGCTATTTGAAATTAACACAGTTTGCTTACACATAGAACTGTAGCCGTAACTATGCAATGAATGAGTTTAACATTTGTGATGTTTTAATTCATGTTTGTTTTCTTTTTTCTCCTCCCCAGCTCTTACCCCTGTTCTTTGCCTCTCGTTTTGTTGGTGAAGATATCACAGTGATGTCTGCATTCAACCTGCTGCACTTGGTGACAAAGAGCCAGCCAGTAGCCCTTCGAGCCTGCGGGCTCCCCTCAGGTTGTTGCTTCCTATGTGTACATACTAAGGGCTCTGGTTGAAGTGGGTGTTTCTGCTGCAGGAAATGATATGATATGCCATAGAGAATACTTGGCTAAGTTTTACTTTTATTTGAATCCGAATTTGAAGATGGAAATAGGTTATGAATCACGACTCAGCTTTGAGGAATGTTGTCTACTTTCCTTGTTCAACATTAATATCACTACTGTTCATAATCTGTTCTTGTTCTTTAGTGCTCACTAAATACATGGACATCCCATAATCTGTGTGGGTAGAGCGAATAAGAAACTGCCCTTGAGGATTTTGATAGGAATGCTCCCAAACAGGACATTCGTTTTGTTTTAAAGGATAGTAAAAATGAATTTCTCTGCCCCGCATGTGACTACTTCTTTACGGGAAAAAATTAAAACCACCAACCTTAGCATTATAAAGTCACATATACTGTAGTTAAAAAGAATTGCTCAGGGGGTGGGGCGGTAGCACAGCGGGTTAAGCGCACGTGACGCAAAGCGCAGGACCTTCGTAAAGATCCGGGTTCGAGCCCAGGCTCCCCACCTGCAGGGGATTCGCTTTACAGGCGGTGAAGCAGGTCTGCAGGTGTCTATCTTTCTCTCCCCCTCTCTGTCTTCCCCTCCTCTCTCCATTTCTCTCTGTCCTATCCAACAACGAGTGACATCAACAACAACAATAATAACCACAACAAGGCTACAACAGAAAGGGCAACAAAAAGGGCGGGGGAAGGCCTCCAGGAGCAATGGATTCATGGTGCAGGCACTGAGCCCCAGCAATAACCCTGGAGGCAAAAAAAAAAAAAAAAAAGAATTCATCTTGAATTGAAGTGGCACAACTGGTAGAGCACACCTATTACCATGTGCAAGGATCTAGATTTAAGTCCTGGTCCTTACTTGGCAGGAGAAGTTTCATGAGTGGTGAATCAGGGCTACAGGTGTTTCTCATTCTCTCTCCCTTTCTATCTCCCCCTTCTCAATTTATCTTTGTTTCTATCCAGAAAGGAAAGGAAAAAAATAATTTAAAGAAAAAAAAGAAATAGGAAAAGAAAAATGGCCCCTGTGAGCGGTGGACTTGTGCAGGCACTGGACCTGAAGGAGAACCCTGGTGGCAAGAAAGACGATTTTTTTTTTAACTTCACAATACTGTTGTGTTTTTACTTCCATATACTTTTGACCCTTAAGCAGCATGGATTTGGATTACATGGGTCCGTTGACATACGACTTTCTAAAATTAAAAAAAAATTATTTATTTATATATTATTGGATAGAGACAGAAATTGAGTGGGGGGATAGAGAGGGATAAAGAGAGATACCTGCAGCCCTACTTTACCATTTGTGAAGTTTTCCCCATGCAGGTGGGACCAGGGGCTTGAACCCGGGTCCTTGCACACTGTAATGTGTGCACTTAACCCATTGTTCCACCGCCTGGCCACAGTATGTGATTTTTTTTCTTTAGGTAAAAAAATAATTTATGATATCAGTAAATTCATTTGAGTACTACAGATGTTTTTTCTTTTTCTAAAACTTACCTTAAAGAGAAACAGACTAGAACACTGCTTAACTCTGTCTTATGGTTATGTCAGAGATTGAAAAAACAAATAGTACCCTAATTAAAAAAAAGAACTTATTAACAGGGTATTCCCTGAGATATGGTGATCTTGGAATTTAAAGAGTTTCATAATGGAACTATTTGAGATATTCCTTTAAATCATGATAGTAAATGATTCAAATACAAATTAAACAAAATTGTATTTTTATTTTTTCATAAATATATATATATAGATTTATTTGGCACAATGCAGAGCTTCTTACTTAGAATTTTCTATCAAAATACCTAATGATACCTGTCCCCATCTAAAATTAATCCTTATTTGAAGTCTCATTTTTATCTAAAAATTCATGTAAAATTTACATTCCAATTTGTAGTGGGTTCATATTGCTAGTATATATCAATGATTAAAGGTTTAGTTGACAGTAAAATGCAATAGTTTGTACATGTGTAATGTTTCCCAGTTTTCCACATAACAATTCAACCCCCACTAGGCCCTCCTCTGCCATCATGTTCCAGGACCTGAACACTTCCCACCCCTCCACCCCAACATTGTATTGTCTTTTACAATACACCAACTCTAGTCCAAGTTCTGCTTAATGTTTTCACTTTTGTTGCCCTTGTTGTTTTTCATTGTTGTTGTAGTTATTGTTGTTATTGATGTTGTTGTTGTTGGATAGGACAGAGAAATGAGAGAGGAGGGGAAGACAGACAGGGGGAGAGAAAGATAAGACACCTGCAGATCTGCTTCACTGCTTGTGTGTGAAGCGACTCCCCTGCAGGTGAGGAGCCAGGGGCTCGAACCAGTATTCTTATGCTGGTCCTTGCTCTTTGCACCACGTGTGCTTAACCTGCTGCACTATCACCTGACTCCCAGCTGTCCTATTCTTTATCCCTCTGGGAGTATGGACCCACCCAGGGTCATTATGGGGTGCAGAAGGTGGAAGATCTTGCTTCTGTAATTGCTTCTCAGCCTGTCTCTCTCTTTCCCTAGTGAGGCAGGGCTCTGGGGAAGCAGGGCTCCAGGACATATTGGTGGGGTCCTCTGCCCCAGACCAGTTTTTTAAAGTAGAGAGAGAGAGAGAGAGAGAGAGAGAGAGAGAGGTACAGATAGAGAGAGGGAGAGATAGCACAACTGGAAAGCTTACCCTAGTGCGGTGGGGTCTTGGCTAGAGCCTCAGTCGTGCACACCAGCACACTCTCTTGGTGAACTATCCCACCAGTCTGGTTTTGACTGGATTTAACATCAATCTTTGCCACTTAACTGGCAGTGTGACCTGATTCCCTCAAAGAGTTGCTGTGAGAAGGAAGTGTATTAGGATGGGAAAAGTGCTTGGAACATAGCTTGCATAATATAAACACCATAAATGTTCACTAAGTATGTTGCAGATACCTATCTGAATATTGAGTTTGGGGGAGGTTTGCTAGTCCCCTAGGATTTTACACCAAAATTTTATTGATTTATCATTGGTTTGCAATACTGTCTGCATTTACAAAGGACTTTTGAAAACATTCATTATGTCCTATCTTTTTTAAAAACAATTTTGAAAACCTTTATTTATTTGATAGAGGCAAAGAGGGAGAGAGAGAGAGAGAGAGAGAGAGAGAGAGAGGAAAAAAACAACACTGAAACTTCTTTTATTATGGCAGGTTCTTGGCTTGAACCTGGGTTGAGTACATAAAGCTGTCCAAGTGAGCTATTTTTCTGGCCCTTGTCCCATCTTTCACTTAGCTATTTTATTTTACAAGAGACTGAAAATAGTTTTATGTTTGAGAAATAACCATCTCAATCTGTTGTTTGATTTTTTTGTCTTAACCTATGCATTTTGCTGAATCAGAATTCAAGTCCTGTAAACATTTAATTTTATTTTTGCTATCCATTACTGATGAAAGCTCTTATGTAATGTTTGTAAACCCACTTTAATTTGAATGAAATGATTGGAATAAAATAGTATCCCACTATTCTTTTTTTAAATTTCTTTATTGGGGAATTGTTTTACATTCGACAGTAAATACAATAGTTTGTACATACATAACATTCCCACTATTCTTTAAGCTTTAAACAATACTTATTTGCGGGGGGGGGGGAGGTGAAAGAGGGGAATCTGGGCCCTTGTTCATGTACAAGTTCACTTTTCCAGACTGCTTTTCATTCAGATAGAAGACAAAGAGACAAATGGAGACACAACCCAACAGAGCTTCTTACTGTGTCATAGCATCAACCATGTTGTGCTGGGGTTTGAACCTAGCCTGTTGAGGGCATGCATTTACCCTACCTGTTGAGCTATGTTTCCATTCTGCCCTTTAAAGTATTATGGAAATCATTGTTCCAGTGTCTGTCTATTTTATAAGTTGAATATTAGGACCCCCCTGTCAGCATTCATTTATCAGAATTTTATCCTTAGGAATGTAGAAATGTTGAAGAAATTACTAAGTTTAACTTTAATGAGATAAGCCTTTTAAAATCCAAAAACCAAAACTAAAATTGAAGTGGGAATCCTAGTCTTTGTTTCTTTGTATAAGTAGGGAGGAAATAGAGCAAAATGGGAGATAAGAGGGACTTAAGTGAAAGCTTCAATCTTGCTTTAATTTACTATCCCCTGAATAAAGCTCATTACAACAAAATCTCTATAAATCAAAAAGAGTTCTGCTCCCTCGCCATTGCTCTACTGATATGGTGGTATTATTATTCAATATGAAATAATTCCAGAACTAAAACACAATTGGAACAGGCTCTTAAAGTTGATTATAACTGGATTGGCTTATAAGAAGGTCATTCCCAGAAGAGTGATCTATCATTTTTCAAGTTTGCCTTCCCTTATTTTTTCATAAAGTATAATATTTAGAATATATTGAGTGCATCTGAGTTATGGTGCACTCATGTTTGTAGTTAAAGATATTTTTTTCCCCTCAGAATTTCTGCTTCTTTTCACCACTTTTTTTTTTTTTTTTGCAAAGTATGTTTCATGCACATATGATCTCACTGCTCTGGACTTTTTTTTTTTTTCCTAGGGCACTGATGCTCAGCTCTGGGTTATGGTGATGCAGGGGAATGAACCCAGGACTTTGGAGTCTCTGGCATGAAAATCTCTTGCATAATCATTATGCTATTTCTTCAGCCCTTCTCAGAATGTCTGTAGAAGAGCACTGAAATGGTCAGAAAGCTCTCATCACAGCAGTGCCATGAACTTGTGTGACCTTACACATATCAAAGAAGACGCCGGATCCCAGTCTCTGTATCATCAAAATGATGAATCCAAATTAGATAATTTGTTTAGTTCTGAAATTTTGTAATTGTTTTTATCAATACTTCTGGTTTTGGCTTAATGAAATCTTAAAACTCAGTGGTAATTAATAACTCAGTAGTAATTAACCGGGGATTGACAGAGAAATCTAGTTTGTGGTGGGAGGACAGAAGTATTTTCCATGTTTGAGCATTAGAATCTCCTGCCTTTAAATCAAGACTGAAGAATTATCTGAGGAGGGATTAGGAAGTAGAATTTTATACATAACTTCACTGCTTGATAAAAAATAAGTCTAATTGAAGCTTAGACTAGATATCATGGTAACTCCTAGCCAAGTGAGAGTATTTGTCTAAATAGTACTAATTACATTGATAAATTATACTTTTTTCTAGTGTTATACACGTACTATGTGATTATTACTTTTACTTTAATTTAGTGAGATATTTTAATAGTCTCCACTAATTGAAGAGTCACATGGCACTTGTGCAGTTAAAAGATATTATATCAGGGGGCAGGTGGTGGTGGTTAACCGCACATAGTAGGAAGTGTAAGGACATGCACAAGGATCCAGGTCAAGCCCCACTCCCCACCTGCAGAGAGGACACTTCTTAAGAGGTGAAGCAGGTCTGTAGGTGTCTATCTTTCCCTCACTCTATCTACCCCTCTTCCCCTCTTCCCTCCCCTCCCCTCTCTATTTCTCTCTACCCTATTCAATAAAATGGAAAAAATGACTGTCAGGAGCAGTGGATTCATAGTACTGGCACCAAGCCCCAGAGATAATCCTGGAGGAAAAAAAATAAGGATATTATACCATAAAATTTGAATAGCAATTAGAAGACTTAAGGACATATATAATATATACAATAAATATATATAATGATTTTTTTTTTGTCATTGTTGGGAATTCACAGCCCCAGGTTACCTTTTTTCAGATAGACAAGGAGACAGAGGCAAAGGGCGAGGGAAATACAATATAGCCCCCAGTGCCATGGGGGCTAGGAGGTGGAATATGGCTCCCTCCATGGCAAAGAAGGCACACTTCCAAGTGAGCTGTCTTCTTGCCCCCAGTGACAGCTATTTTGCAAGTTATTAAAAGTCATAGAAAATCATTTCTGTAACTAGAACTCTATGAATGAGGAGTTATGGCTTTAGAGCTTAGAACAGTACCTGGTATTTAATAGATACTTGTTTCATGTATGGATAAATATTTTGTGAATTTGCATATAGGTAAAAAGATAAAACAGAATATTAATATTTTGATTTATTTATGTGGGAAGAGTAAAGCTCATAGTTTAATTTCCATTTTAATATATTATGAAAGACATTTTTTACTTTAGTATATTAATACAATGTAATGAATATCTTAAGATATCAGGTTGTAGCTAAATTAATATATAGAAATGGTGACACAAATCAATGTGTACTATATAGAATCACATTAGTTACTATTATTTTATTTATTATTTATTTATTATTCTTTAATTGCCTCCAGGCTTATTGCTGGGCTTAGTGTCTGCACTGGTGGCCATTTTCCCACTCCTTTCCTTCCTTATCTTTCTTCTTTTCTTTCTTTGTTTCTTTCAAATTTTTATTATATAGGACAGAGACAAATTGAGAGAGGAGAGGGAGATGGAAAGGGAGAGAAAGATAGACACCTGCAGGTGGGGAGCCGGGGGCTCGCACCATTGTCCTTGCGCTGGTCTTGTGCATAGTACTATGTGCACTTAACTGGGTGTGTTACTGCTTGGCCTTTGTAGAATCAATTTTATTTTTTTCTTTCAAACAATTTGAGTTTTTGTGGTAGGTACACTGTTGGAGGATGGTGTTATAATTAAGAACTCTGATACTTTGATTATATTTTTTCCTGGATCAAATTAATACTGTTTGCTGTGATTTAAATTATCCATTTTGAAAGAAGAAATACTACAGATATGCACAAAACAACTCCATAAATAAGAAATGCCATAATTCACATTTGAATTGGCAGTAGTTCATTAATAACACCTGATAGGATTTTTATCTTGTTTTAAAATGCCGTCTACAAGCAAGCCAACTGGAAGACTTAGGAGAACTATAGTGCTTATCTTTGGGAGGTGGGAAAGTGGGGTACAGAACTTTGGTGGTGGGTGTGGTTTGGAACTATCCATAATCTTTTAACAAACTATTAATAATAAAATGAAAAAAAAATCCTTTTGCATGTACAATACCAGGGCTCATTGGCCTTCCACACACTTTTTTCTATGGGGTGGGGACAGAGAGAGAGAAAAAAAAGAGAGGTAGGGACTCTAACCCAGGTCTTCACATGTGATAGGGCATGTACTCTACCTGTAATTATCACTGGTAAGCTATCACCAGGCACTATTTTACCTTAAAAATCTTTTAAAGTCATCAGTATGTTGTTCACCTACTGAATAGATTTGACTTTTCTTACTAGTTTATCCAAATCCTTCTAGGTCATGAACAGATTAACTTTGATAAAAGTGTTCTCCTCAACTAGAAAATATATTGGCAGGTTGATCCATACTCTCAGCCTTCCTCTTTCTTTCCCTAGTGGGGTAGGGCTGTGGAGAGATGGGGCTCCAGGACCCATGGTGGGTTCATTTTCCCAGGGAAGTCAGGTTGGCATCATGATACCATCTGGAACCTGGTGGCTGAAAAAGAGTTAAGATATAAAGCAGAACTAATCATGAACCTAAAGGCAAGAATATTGCAGATGAAATTTTGGGTCTCTGTTTTGGAAAAAGCTAGTAGATTAATTATTTTCCTTTTATAAATAAAAATTAAAAAATATCTATGGACATCTACATAGTTATGCCATATTTCTTTCTGGTTTCGTTTGTTTTTGCTTAGACATTCTAAACTCGGAAGGGAGAACTTTTGGATCACAGGGTCATAACTCGTGCTCTGAGAGATGCACATAAGACCAATACAGGGTGGAGGGTAGATAGCATAATGGTTATGCAAACAGACTCTCGCAGAGTCCTAGGTTCAGTCTTCCACACCACCATAAGCCAGAGTGCTCTGGTTAAAAAAAAAAAAGAAAAAAGGCAGGAGTAGATAGCATAATGATTATGCAAAGAGACTCTCAGGCCTGAGGCTCCAAAGTCCCAGGTTCAATCTCCTGCACCTCCATAAGCCAGAGCTGAACAATGCTCTGGTACCAAAAAATATATATATAAAAACTCAGATCAAATGTATGTTTGTGATATCTGTATCTCTTATGTATTGAATATTTGGATTAACGTCCTCTGTTCTCCAACTTCACCATTCCTACATATTTATCTTACTTAATTTCTGTGATTTCTATGATTATATTAAAATGAGGAGGTTTCTTAGAAAAATCATGTTGAAACAAAATCATATGAATTTCAGCTCATCTAATTCACAGAATAACTTGTAGTTAGTTGAGTGAATGTTACTCTCTTTTTCCAGCAGATGGCACTAGATTTACATTCTTTCACTATGTGGAAGGGTGCAGCTCTCATTAGCACATAGGTGCCTTGTGAAAACTTAAAAGAAGTATATAAAAATAAATCAAGTTAAGAACATATGGATTTACAAACTATATATATTTTCTGCTTATATTATGCTCAAATAATATTTGTAGAGTGCAAGACCTTTTTCCATTTTCAATAGGATTCCAATCTTCTTATGCTTGGACCTCTCATTGATTTTGTCTTTGTGTATGTGTGCATGTGTAGGCTTTGTATAAACTAAAACATTTTTTCATAAATTAACTTATCTTCAATACCAGATTGCTGATTTAACTATAATCTATATTGATAATTTTATAAGCAACTAAATTTTCTTCAGCAGACCACCCAAGAATTAAAAATTTCATATTTTGTTTTTAATTCTTATCAAATCTTGAAAATGTTTAGTTTAGCATGCTGACTGTTAAGTGTAAATCTGTTTTTTCCAAATGACTTTTTTTTAGGAATTAAGAAAAATTGTATTTAAAATGTTGGTTATTGAGTATTCAAAACAAAATGTCTTAGTACTATGATATAATAAAATTTTAATGTGGAAAAGTTGTTGTGGAGCATCTACCACATGAACTTGAGAATTATTTGTGCACCTGGAAAAATTTAAGTATGTACATCTATATGAATAAGGAGTTGGGCATATGCTTCATTAAACATATTAGTTTTTGTGAGATATGGAATAAAGTCCCTGTATTATACATTAATTATTATAATAGTCTATAGCTTCTAATTTTTTTATTATTTGTTTTGGATAGAAAGAAATTGAGAGAGAATGGAAAACGAGAGAGGGAGAGGCACCTGCAGCACTGCTTCACCACTTGTGAAGCTTCTCCTATAGCTTTAGTTTTTTTTTTTTTTTTACATTTTTTATTTATAAAAAGGAAACATTGACTAAACCATAGGATAAGAGGGGTACAACTTCACACAGTTCCCACCACCAGAACTCTGTATCCCATCCCTCTCCCCTGATAGCTTTACTATTCTTTAACCCTCTTGGAGCATGAACCCAAGGTCATTGTGGGATGCAGAAGGTGGAAGGTCTGGCTTCTATAATTGCTTCCCTGCTAAACATGGGTGTTGACAGGTCAATCCATACTCCCAGCCTGCCTCTCTCTTTCCCTAATAGGGTGGGTACTTTGGGGAATTGGAGCTCCAGGACACATTGGTGGGGTTGTCTGTCCAGGGAAGTCTGGTTGGTATCATGCTAGCATCTGGAACCTGGTGGTTGAAAAGAGAGTTAACATACAAAGCCAAACAAATTGTTGACCAATCATGGACCTAAAGGCTGGAATAGTGCAGATGAAGTGTTGGGGAGGGGTCCTCCATTTTGTAGATAGCTAGTAGGCATATTTTAGTTAAATTCCAAAGGGTCTGTGGCTATACTAGGGTTTTTTTTTTTTTTTTTTTGCCTGAGCCTGAAATCTGATATGCAGGTGGATCCTAATTATTGTCTGAGGAGGTGATGTCATGGCTGGCAGAGGGACCAGAAAGCTGGATCAGGGAAGAGAGTAGCTCCCAAATAAGGGAAAGGTGTATAAATATTGTTGACTGTAAACCCCGTAGATTTGATGTGATCTGGGGCCCATATTCAGCTTAGGAGCCTATGTGACCTCTGCATCCCTGTAGATCTGAGCTCACATTCTGTGGTCATGAGTAAGCATATTCCAAGCTGCCTCAATCTCAGGACCCATCTTCCTCAGGTGTAGCATAGAGTACATTGTCCAGCCTCCCTTCAGAGGATGGAACATTCTCTACCATTGTTAATCCAAGTTGAGGGCAAGGTCCTATGGGGACCCACAAAGGGGTCTATTGTGTTCCTGATAGGAGTGACCGGTAACAATGGAGAGAGGGATTTATTTGAGGTCTAAGTCCATCATGTCTGGGAATCTCAGGACTCCCCGAATCACTTTTGTTTTTAAGATTTTGTTTTGTTGAAAAATAAACGTTGACTCTTAGAATGATCTAGATGTTTATATTCCACTTTGATGAACATTAAAAATTTAGATAGCATTAGAGAAAGTTTTTACATTAGTCTGTACATTAGTTTGTTTCTACCACCAATTTGATCAAGGCCCCAGGATTCTGCTTCCTACCTATTGTTTCTATTCTTCATTTATAAACTGATACTGACATAAGTTTCTTGGTAGATCTTTTGCAATTAGCTAATTTTTACCCCCAGGTGTTAACATTATCTGTCATTTCCAAAGTTGTTGTGATTTTATTTAACTCCTGCTTAGTAGACTGGAGAATGACTTGGGCCATATTTGATGGCTTTATGATTCTATATAAACTTTTTTTAAAAGATTTAAAAAAAATTTATTTCCTTTTTGTTGACCTTGTTTTTATTTTTGTTGTAGTTATTATTGTTGATGTCATTGTTGTTGGATAGGACAGAAAAATGGAGAGAGTAGGGGGAGAGTAAGACAGACCTGTAGACCTGCTTCACCACCTGTGAAGCGACTGACTCCCCTGCAGGTAGGGAGTTCAGCCAGGTAGGCTTGAACCAGGATTCTCACGCTGTCCCTTGCACTTTGTGCCACATGCGCTTAACCCGCTTGCCCCCGACTCCCTCTATATAAACTGTTACCTCCTTGGTTTTACCAGGAAGAAAGGGAGCAAAAGTGAGGAACGTTTTTCTGCTTAGAATAGCAAACTGACTTGAATAGGATTTGAAGCAATATTGCACCTGGAGGATGTCAAAAAGATAGGTAGATGTAGTGGACAGGAGGTGGGAGGGGGGCTTATCAACACAGGTATGGGACAGACTGTGGGCACATAGGTTAGTAAAAGATGGGCACAAAGAAGAACAATGAAGTTTGGGTTCAAGAGAGAAATGTAATGAATAAATCAAAGATAAATAAATTAATAACTTCATAAACTAGGTATTTGACCAAGTCAAATAGATTATTTGGGGTATGATTTCTTCATGGAGGTTTTAGATGAAAAGTTCATTTCCCAAGTGAGGTACTCTAGTTTTACTAATCACCCCATCAAATAGATTCCACCATCAAACTGGGAACTTGAAATAAAAATAAAAAAAAATACATGATTTTTTTCAATTCTATGATGCCATCTATTATTCTGGTAGTCAGGATGTAGCTTATAAAATTATTGGGATAAAAATTATCGGGGTTATTTCCATTCATTAGGAATTCTTTTTTAATTTCCCAGTACAGCATAAAGTAAATGGTGTGTCAAAATACTGCATATTAAGTGATGCTTATAAGCAAGTCTTTGAAAAGTCTTCATGAAGAAATCTATATAACCTAGATTTCCTTAATTGCTTCAACTGGAAATTTCTGCTTTCACCCCTGAAGAGGAACAAACTGTTAACATTTTTCTTTTTTAGAATTTGCTGTCTTATAGAATGCATTTTGGGGAATGCTAATTTTAGTAATCTCATTTAGTAAAATCCAGAGAATCAATGAAATATTAGTCAAAATGACACATCTGAATGTGGAATACTAGAGAGGATTCGGAGTAGTAATGAAGGAACAATATCTTTATATTTCATAGTTCTCCTTTTTAAACATTTTTTTAAATTGGGGGATTAATGTTTTACAGTCATCTCTTTTTAAAACTTCATTAAGCAACATTATTGCAATTTTTAAATTAAATTCTAAGAAACAAAGCCAAATCCATAAAATTGAAAGCACCTTTTAGGAATAATATATAAGTAAGCAGTAAGTAAAACGGATAACTGAGTAAATATTTGATACAGTATAGACTATGTAGTGTGTCCTCTTGCCCAAGCACAGTGGTATGGGGAGGTAAAGATGGACAAAATATATGTCAGGAACAACCTCTGTGCTTCCTTAGTTATCTGGGTGACCAAGAAAAAATGCAAGAACATTAAACTTTTTATTCCCATCAGAATATTCTGGAATGTATAGACTCAAAATTTACTGTTCATTGAATGGTAATTGTAGACTTGATTTCTGGTTATTGTGCTTAGTGCAGATTTCAAATTTGATTTGGGTGAAAGTGTACTTTTAGAAATTTGCAACACTGAAGATTTAGATTGTAAACAGTTCATATTTTTGAATGTACACTACTTAATGTTTCATTTAAATAAAATTCTGCATGATAATTTAGGGAGGTCTTTCCTTCCTTTCTGCAGGTGGTAACCTCTTAACAGCCTGACAGTCCATGTCCCTGAGGAAGTGGAGGAGGATGGAAGAGATAGCAGTTTTTTTTTTTTCCCAAGTTTTTCCGATTGTATATGAAATGTAGACTGGAAATGAGTCTGTCTGTTTTTAACTTTATTTTTCCTGTATGGCCTGTGATGCTCTACTGAAGGCCCAAATTGAAAAAAAAATAAAAAATAAAAACAGGGTACTCTTCACATGCAATCAGATAGACTTGAAGTTAAGTGACTTTCTTTTCTACTGTTGTCACTTAATGATAACAGTACCTTTAAAAATTCTTTTTACTCTTATGCTTTGCAAGCAAGAAAATTCTTTTTGGATTAAGTCACATTTTACATTATTTCCCTAAACTAGACTTTATGGTCCACGTTAATATAAAAGTCATTGCTCTTTATATTTGCATTGCATTTTTAAAAGTCAACAAAGTACAGTTTGGTTCTTTTGAACACTTAGATAAGATTGATGAAATGTCTACTACACATGAGTCCAGTAATTAAATATTTGTAACATGCAAGTAGAAGATAGAAATGTAAACTATGCAGCTTCTAATACATTTATGCAGGTAAATGTCCCATAGGATGAATGTTATAGTAAGCTTCTCCATTGTCTACTTTCAAAAAATCATGCAGCCTTACAATGACATCTTGTTAAAGGCTAGAACTTGGGGGTAGGGGTGGGGGGAGGAACCTGGTTAAATGCTCACATTACAATGTACAAGGACCCTGGTTCAAGCCCCCAGTCACTATCTGTAAGGGGAAAGCTTCAGGAGTGGTGAAACAGGGCTGCAGGTGTTTCTTCTGTCTGTCTTTCTCTAGCTCCTCTCAATTCCAGTCTGTTTCTATTCAATAAACATAATTAAAAAAAAAAAGGCTAGAATTTTAAATCATATTAATAAGCTTTAAGTGGGTGGGTGGGGGGCTGTCAGGTAGTAGCACACCAAGTTAAGCACAAACAATACGAAGTGCAGGGACCCATGCGAGGATCCCGGTTGGAGCCCCCGGCTCCCCACCTGCGGGCAGGTCATTTCACAAGTGGTGAAGTAGGTCTGCGAGTGTCTATCTTGCTCTCTCCCTCTTTCCCATCCCTCTCAATTTCTCTCTGTCCTATCCTGTTAATCGAAAAAATGGCCACAGGAGCAGTGGATTTGTAGTGCAGGCACCAAATTCCAGTAATAACCCAGGAGGAGGTAATAATAATAATAATAATAATAATAGGCTTTAACTGTGAGATGTTTAGTTGTTCCATTACTTGCAGCTGCACATTTCATTAATATTATTTTATATTTATTTATTTGAGATAGAGAGACAGAGAGAGAGAGAGTGAGAAAGAGATCACAGCAGTGAAGCTTCCTTCAGTGTAGTGGGGGCTGGGCTCAAACCTGGGTCAAAGGTTTTGGCAAAGCAGCACATTATCCAAGTGAGCTATTTTGTTGGCCATCCTTAATTTTAACACTGCTTCATTTCTCAGCACGCCAATTTCTTCTATTCCAAACCGTTACTTTTTTTTTAATTATTTATTTCCTTTTGTTACCCTTGTTGTTTTATTGTTGTAGTTATTATTGTCATCGTTGTTGGATAAGACAGAGAAATGGAGAGAGGAGGGGAAGACAAAGAGGGGGAGAGAAAGACAGACACCTGCAGACCTGCTTCACCACCTGTGAAGCGACTCCCCTGCAGGTGGGGAGCCAGGGGCTGGAACCGGGATCCTTACAAGGTCCTTGCTCTTTGCGCCACATGCACTTAACCCACTGTGCTACCACCCGACTCCCTCCGTTATCTCTTTTATCTTGTCTTTGTTTTGTTAAAGTTGCTGATGTCACCTACATGAGAGATTCTACATTTCTTTCATCAGGATCTAAGACACTAGTCATCTTGACATTGTATTCTTTTGATCAACTTGTCTAGATGGCATTCTCTTCCTTGCTTTTGTTTTCTCTGGCCCCCTGATTATGTAGATGATGCTTTTCTACAAGTCAGGTGAGTTTTCCGTATCTCTGTTATAACTGGACCTAGTCTACAAGATGGGCAAAGCTTAAGAATGCTAATGTTGTACTTGTTATCTCTCTGTAAGAAAAATTTTGTATACATTTGATTTTAGTAATTTATTTATTTTAATGAGATAGAAATAAAGATAAAGACCAGAGCACTGTTCAGCTCTGCTTTCTTGGTGGTACTGGGAATTGAACCCGGGACCTTGGAGCCTCAAGCATGAAAGTCTTTTGCATAACCATTATGCTGTCTCCCCAGTCCTTTGCATATACCTTTACTAGAACATTGTACTGCTTATCTTTGTTTTATTGCTGACTCTGGGCTTTTGTAGGCCAGGAGCCTTGACTTACTAATTTTTCATTTTTCCTGTGTTCAGTTCTCGGTTCATTGTAGATGCTCTGTAAATAGTTATAGTAATTATGAATTGTATCCCTCTTATCCTATGGTTTAGTCAGTGTTTCCTTTATATAAATAAAAAATTAAGTAAAAAAAGAAATTATGAATTATTATTAGGCTCTGTAGCTTATATCTTCAAAGAACTTACACTCTGGGACAATAAAGCAGAAACAAATGAAGACACTTGAGAACAATTGTAAAATGCTGTATTAGCATATGTGAATAGTGCCTTGCAAAGTAAATACAGTATTACTAAGTCCATATAGATGAAAAGTGATAGGAGTCAGGATGAATTCACCAGTATATGTAGACTTCCAAGGAAAACTTTTATTAGAAAATATTTTATGAGTCTATCTATTCAGACCTTGAGTATAGAAGCCAGAAGACCAATTTTATTATTCAACTATGCACCACCAAAACATATGGTTTTATTTAATTCATGCTTATAATATCCATTGATGTTAATTAGAGCTCTGTACATACAGTGGAATATAAGTGAAACTCATCTGTAGAACTCTTATGTAAAGTAATAGAAAAAACAGAACAAAAGCATGAAAATTGATTATTACTAAGACAAATAAAGATGTGATTTTCTCACATATAGAAAAAAACCTTTACTTTCAAAAGACAGTTGCTAACTTTTTGAATTTTTAAAAATATTTATTCCCTTTGTTGCCCTTGTTTTATTGTTGTATTGTTGTTATTTATGTCATTGTTGTTGGATAGGACAGAGAGAAATGGAGAGAGGAGGAGAAGACAGAGAAGAGGAGAGAAAGATAAATACCTGAAGACCTGCCTCACCACCTATGAAGCAACCCCCCTGCAGGTGGGGAGCCGGGGGCTTGAACCAGGATCCTTGTGCCAGTCCTTGCGCTTTGTACCACGTGCACTTAACCCGCTGCGGTACTGCCTGAATCCCAGTTGCTAACTCTTTGACTACTAAGAGTTCTTTCTTCTTCTTTTTTTAACCTGAGCATTGCTCAGCTTTAACTTACGGTGGTAGTGTAGGAGATTGAACCTGAGATCTCCAAGCCTTAGGCATGAAACTCTGTTTGTTAACCATTATGATATCTAACCCCCCCCCCATTGCCTCCAGTGTTGTCATTGGGGCTTGATACTGGCACATGAATGCACCACTCCCTGTGGCTATTTTTCCTTCTTTTTAATTTTAATTTTAATTTTATAGGACAGAGAGAAGAGATGGGAGGGGGAGATGGAAAGGGAGGACCTGCTTTACTGCTCATGAAGCTTCCCCTTTGCAGGCAGGGAGTGGGGACTGAAACTCCATGGTAATGTAACTAACCTGTGTTTAACCAGATGTACCACTGCCCTGCCCCGGGATTTTAGTTTCTTGTAATTGTATTTTGGACCTAGAGTAGAGATGAAATTAAAGTGAACCTAAAAGTAAAAAATTAAGAATGCTTTGGAAAAAGTAGAAGTACTAATATTGAACTTTCTTTAGTTATGAATGTTCCCTACCACTTAAGACTACTCTAAAGAAGATAGTTATTGATGAGGTCAGAAGAGTACAGACATTAAGAATTTTGCTCTCTAGCTCAATCAAAAATTCATCACCAAAATCTTCAATTAAATATTCTCTTCCACATGACTCCTAGTTAGGACTGCTGATCTTTAGTCTGAAAGGGATGACATTAAGTAGACAGAAATTTAACAGAGCCTGCTTTCTGATCCTCTGTTCAAAGTTCAGCTAGGCAAATACTCCCCAATAGCTATTTTGAGTGTTGCACTAATAAGCCACTCACTAAGATTTCTCTTGGAATTAAAGAGTGTCTGTATTTAGATAATGAATTATATGTTTTCTGGTTTAAAAGCATATTATTTGTATATTTGGGTTTCATTTACTCCATACTCAGATTTTCGTACTTTAACTACAGTTCCCTGTCTCCGTCACTACCACTGGAGAAGCATGTGTTCATTTCATGCACTGACCATTTCCTTCACATGTTCAGAAAACTTTTTCTTTTCTTTTTTCTTTTGCCTCCAGGGTTATTGCTGGGGCTCAGTGCACTGCTCCTGGAGGCTGTTTTTTCCCCTTTTGTTGCCCTTGTTGTTTTATCGTTGTTATGGTGGTTGTTGTTTTATCATTGTTGTGGTTGTTGTTATTGATGTCATTGTTGTTGGATAGGACAGAGAGAAATGGAGAGAGGAGGGGAAGACAGACAGGGAGAGAAAGACACCTGCAGACCTACTTCATCGCCTGTGAAGTGACTCCCCTGCAGGTGGGAGCTCGAACTGGGATCCTTGTGCCAGTCCTTGCGCTTTGCACCATGTGCACTTAACCCATTACACTACCTCCCGACCCCTGAAAACTTTTTCTTTAGATATCAGCATGTTGACTTTATCACCTCATTTGGAACTTTGCACAAGGTCACCTTCACTGTGAGGTCTGCCATGACCATTCTGTTCAATGATATAGCCCTTTTGTCTAGCATTCCAAATTCTCTTTGCCCTGCTCACTTTTCCTTTTTATTCTCCTTCCTTATAATCACCTTAGGAGGTATATAATTTACCTGTTTTTTTTTGTTAGATAGTCCTTTATCATAGGTGGAATCCAAGTTCTATGAACATTGGATCTTTGTCTGTTCACTTGTATATGTTAAGCCATTGTGAGAATGACAGCATGGAGCAGGTGCTCAATGCATATTCAGAGAATAAATAAGTTTTCATTTTACTTTTACAATGTTTGGTACTCTGTAAATACTGAATACTTTTGATGCCTTGAAAAAAGTAAGAAGGGGCCAGGTGATGGCATACTTGGTTGAGCACACAAAGAAGGACCCATATTCTAACCCCTGGCTCCCACCTGGGCCTATGTCTTGCTCTTCCTTCTCAGTTTCTGTCTAATAAAGAAATAAATAAATTATATTTTTAAAAAAGTAAGGAAAAAAAAAGTGTTAGATCATGGTACTACACCAAGTTAACCCTACTATCTTAGTTAGACTGGAGCAAAAGTGTCATGGCATCTAATGTTGTTAATATTAGGAATGTATAATATATATATATCACACATACACAAATACATATAATTCCCTTCCATACACACACACACACACACACACACACACACACACACACACACACACTTTGAATGAAAAGTTAGAAAGTCAGTTTCTAGGTGGTCGGGTGGTAGCGCACATGGCACAAAGCACAAGGACCACCATAAGGATCCCTGGTTTGAACCCCTGACTCCCCACCTGCAGGGGGGTCACTTCACTGGCGGTGAAGCAGGTCTGCAGGTCTTTCTCTCCCCCTCTGTGTCTCCCCATCTCTCTCCATTTCTCTCTGTCTTATCCAAAAACAACATCAATAACAATAATAGCCACAACAATTATAAAAAAAAAAACAAGGGCAACAAAAGGGAAAAAAAAATCAGTTTCTGTGAGTACAGAGCATTTTTTTTTTTAAGTCTTTATTTATGACTGGACTAAATTTAACACACACACACACACAGAAATGACTTATGGGGTATGTGTTTCACATTCTACTATAAAAATGAACTTGATTTGACTTTTACAAATACTCACTTTAGAAATTCCACACATTACTTTGTGTGGAATAGAAATGCGTTAGTTTCCATAACACAATGGAATAATAGCCATTTGAAATTTCAAATTTAAAGGGACAATTAAAGCACATTATTTGAAAAAAAAACTAGAAGATTTCAACTTGAATTTTACTATTTAACCTAGAAACCTCTAAACTAAGCAAAATAAAATAGTTATATCATCTCTTGTTCACTTATCATTTGGTGGAAATATGTTATTTTAATTTTTTTCTGATTCTAGAATCAAAATTAAAGTTATAGGATTGTTTGTTTTTTTTATTTTTTACATTGAAATGTAAGATTTACGACTTGAAAGTACTCTGAGATTTAAGTAACAGATCTGATTTACTTCTTAGGAAGTTAAAAAGCCTTTCAACATTTTATAAACTTTGTGAGAGTCCCATTGAACCTTGCTCACTGACCCTAGGCTGAAGGAATGAACACAAGAAAAACAGACATTGGCTAGTAGACAACTAAATTTATTTTTCTGCATGTACAGTGGTAATGATTACTTTTCTTATATCTAAAGTTGTTAGTGATATTTTTTTAAATTGACTTAATAATGATCAACAAGACCATCGGATAAGAGGGGTACAACTCAACAGAATTCCCACCACTAGAGTTTCATATCCCATCCCCTCTATTGGAAACTTTCCTAGTCTTTATCCCTCTGGGAGTATGGACCCAGGATCATAATGGGGTGCAGAAGGTGGAAGGTCTGGCTTCTGTAATTCATTTTCCTCTGAACCTGGGCATTGGCAGACCAATCCATACCCCCAGCCTGTCTCTCATTCCCTAGTGGGGCAGGGCTCTGGGGAGGTGGTGTTCCAGGGTACATTGGTGAGGTCGTCCTTCTGGGGAATTCACATTGGTGTCATGGTAGCAGCTGCTACTTGGTGACTGAAAAAGCATTAAGATATGAAGCAGCACAAATTGTTTAATAATTAGAAACCTAAAGGTAAGAAAATAGCAGATGAGATTTGAGGTCTCCATTTTGGAAAACACTAGTAGTCTAGACTTTACTAATTTTTGCCTGAGCCTGACAGCTAACATGCAAGTGGGCTAAAGGTATTGTCTGAGTGATAGTTTTTAAAGCAAAAGTTATTATCTAATTTAATAAGAAAGGAGAAAGTTGTAGCACTGATTTTTCTCACAGAAATTATAATGTGTATAGGCTTTGGAGTCAGACTGTTCTTGCTTTAGTCAATACACTGCTATTTGTCTTCAGTAAATTGTTATAATCTTGCTGAGCCTCAATTCCTTTATCATTACAAAGAACATGAATTATTAAAAAAGAACAAATGAATTTGTGTGAAAATGCCTATAAACATGCTTGTCATAGTGGGCCCCCATATTTTCCTTTTCTTTCTAATTTCTTTTAATCATTTTTAAAAAAATGGACAGGGGTAGACAGCATAATGGTTATGCAAACAGACTCTCATGCCCGAGGCTATGAAGTCCCAGGTTCAATCCCCTGCACCACCATAAGCCAGAGCTGAGCAGTGCTCTGGTTAAAAACAAATAAACAAACAAACAAAAATCACCAAACACCTCAGGACAATACTGTTCTGAGCCACTAGGGAAAGATAGAAACAATCTGGAGGTATAGATCGACCTGCCAATGCCCATGTCAAGTGGAGAAACAATTACAGAAGTCAGATCTTGTAACTTCTGCACCCCATAAGGAATTTTGGTCCACTTTCCCAGAGGGGTAAATGTTAGGGGAAGATGACCAGAGGGCTTTGAACTCTTTAATTCAAAGAAGAGGGAGCAAGAGAGGGAAGGAGGGGCAAAAGATGATAGATTAGAAAACTATTACCTTGA
Source organism: Erinaceus europaeus (assembly GCF_950295315.1). Classification (NCBI taxonomy): domain Eukaryota; kingdom Metazoa; phylum Chordata; class Mammalia; order Eulipotyphla; family Erinaceidae; genus Erinaceus; species Erinaceus europaeus. Next base: position 99,423,802 of record NC_080168.1, on the reverse strand, counting down.
CATTAATAAAAGTAGATTTTTCTACATATTTAAAAAATATTGTCCTGAGAACATTATTATACAAAAATAATTACCCAATAGAATTACAGCAGCATACTATTTAACTTTTAACTTTTGAAATTGAGAAATTGAGAGGGGAGGGGGAGATAAAGAGGGAGAGAGACAGTCACCTGCAACACTGCTTCACAGTTTGCAAAGCCTTCCCCCTGCAGGTGGAGACTGGGGGATAGAACCCAGATCCTTGTGCATTGTAACGTGCACTCAACCAAGTGCACCACCACCCGGCCCCTTAACTTTTTTTTTTTAATTTGATAGTGAGAAATTGAGGAGAAAAGGGGATAGAGAGGGAGAGATAGATAGCTGCAGCACCACTTCACCATTTGTGAAGTTTTCCCCATGTAGGTGGGGCCAGGGACTTGAATCCAGGTCCTTGAGCATGGTAATGTACACTTAAGCAGGTGTGCCACTGCCTAGCCCCCCTTAAAGTAGTTTTAATTTAGAATTTGCTATAGCCATAATGATAATGTAGTATTGCATTTATCCAGACAGTGTTTGCCAGCTCATTGCTATGATCCTTATATTGATGATAGACTGGTGATGTTGGCAATGCCTAGATACATTGACTTGTTCAAGATCACATGTCTGGGAAGCAAATAGAGTCAGAATGGCATATTCTGTAGATTTGTTTCTACTTATGGTATGAGCTTGCTATTGGAATTCCAAGAAAATTCTGACTTTGAGGAAACAGTGTAGAACATATCTCAATATAAAAGGAGACTTTAGACATAGTTCAGTAAATAAACACCCTTAGGATAGGGCTCAAGGTGGTTCTGATCTGTATCAAAGTTTCTCTGTAGGGAATGCTGTTATGATTAGATATCAAAGAGTCAATATTACTCCCTTTAATAGAGTTTGTGTTGTATATATTTATCTTCACTTGTTCTTTTAAAGCATTCAATTAAACATTAAAATAAAACAAAAGAAATATCTCCCAACATACTTCTAAGCTAATTGAGAGGTCATTGAACAGATGTCACTTAATACTAATGTTAAATTACCCTGTATAATAAGAAAATTACAGTACTTCAGTGAGGATAGTAAAGAGAAAGCATGCAATGCATTCTTTTAGAATTTCAAGATGAAATTATTTCTTCAAAATTAGTAGTGGCACCGTATGATTTTTTAGAAAAGTGAGTCTGATAGAAAGGATATCAGACAAAAGCAAAGCCTTTCTATGTGTATATATGACAGTTTTTTTTTATTATGGTGCTAATAAAACTCATGCAATAGTACAGTTTTCAGTTGTTCATGAACTATATTATTATTAAACTATAGCAAGAAATGCATTAAAATCTAACTACTCACTAAGTTGTTTAGTATAAATTCATAATATTTGTTTCTATTCTATGCATGCTTTCTTTTGCTGATAGTTATACTTTCAAAGCCCAATTATTTTGAGAATATAACATGCCCAAGGAATAAAAACGTACAACATCTGACAACTTTAAATAAGCACTAACATTTCTTACAGAAAAAAACCCTCACTTACAGTTAGGAAACAATATTTATATTTAAGGTTGAAAAGCCAGGATGTAGGAAAATTTTGCTAATTTGGAAGATGACCTTTAAGTGCACCAAAACCAAATAATTTGTAGGGTATGACATAGGGCACATTCCTACAAAATTTGTGTGAATACTGCTTTAGTGGTTCTTGAAAGACAAACAAAGAAAGCTGGAATGAAATCTTTATCCCCCTCCCAAATAAGATGGAGACTAACAAAGAGTACAGCAGCACTCTTTCAAAGCTTGCCATTAAAACCAAGTCTCTGTAGCAGTTAATGAGATGGTTCATAGTGGAAAACAATCTGTTTTTAAGAATGTTTAGATCAAAAGTAATTTCTAATCTATGAAATAAAGTCTCTTCAATACCCTTCATTCACCAGTAAAGCTTTTATGTTTGTATTATTTACTTCAATCAGATGTTTTTAATTTTACCTTTTTTCCTTGTGCAAATACTTGAATTGACATGGTTTGTCAATACTGACCAACAGTTTTATTCTTTTTCTTCAGAAAAGAGAAATTTTTGAGAGAAGGAGAATGAGAAAGAGAGAAACATCTTTGCCTAAATGATTTGCAAGCATCTGTGTTTTAAGCTACTTTTTATGAACACTCCTTAGTAAATGACTCAAGGTAAAAAAGCAGAAAAGCATCCAATGTTAGGAAATTGCAATCCAATACCATGTAATTTAAACCTGCAGTTGCTTCTCTTGTGCTAAATGACATACAGATGGGTAGCTTAGTTTTCTCAACTTTGGGAACACAATTGGTCTTTTTGTATGAATGAACATGTATTAACAAAATATTTTGGACCGAACTATTTAATTTGAGGAGTACAGATTTTAATTACCCACGCCATAATTTTAACCAAGATTAACTCTTAAGAAGTTAGCAGTGAATTGGGCCAAGTCAAGTGATTATATACTAAAGAGCAGTTCTGTCTTTAAGCTGTGACAAGGCTTATTTTGACAGGACAGTCTTTTCTCAGAGAAACAGTTCTATCTGTCATTTGGGAAATATTAAAAATATAAGTAGCAAACATGGGGATCAAAACTAGTGTAATGTTGCATCCAGGATGGTGAGAGATCACCAAGTCATTAGTGCTATGCCCACTCTTCCTATGATTCAGATCTTTCTGGAGCAAGGTTAGCTTGCTTCATAGAAGTCAGGACAAGCACTACACGACGACCCATAGGACTACTTCAAGCTGCATCTTTCTCTATGACTCTGTTTACCTTTTCTCTGCATCCTTATTTTCTCATAGAAAATCAACCACTATCTTGGTGGTCTTGATTCTGAAAGCTCTTGCTTTGTTCCATCTTAGTCAGGATAATTGGTTAGTTAATTTTCTCCTTGTTCTGTCTTAATGATCTCACATACTATGTCATTCTGTGTCTTAAAAGTAAAAGAAGTGGAAGGCATTTCTACTCCCAAGTCATATTTCTTTATAGTTCAAAAGAACTTGAGCTTAGGAACTAAGCAAGCTTTCTTTTGGCAACTTTGAAACCTGTTAAATTTCTGTGTGTAGGACTGTTTGTAAGCCTCTCCCAATGTGATGGTTGACAAAAGCAATTTGATGGTAGCAAAAAGGTCCTGGATTTATATTTCTGTTCTATCATTAGGGCAAGTAAAACATTACATATAAATAACTATTGTGTGAACACTTTAGTATATGCAGGTTGAAAGAAAGGCTGCCATTACTATTAGAATCATATTCAAATTATTTCACCATGGTATATTGCACCAAAGTAAAGGACTCTGGGGTGGGGGTGGGGTGTTCGGGTCCTGGTTCATTATGGTGGTGGAGGTCCTAGGCTGAGGGCAAGAGTGTTTTGCAGAAAACTGAGAAATTTTACACATGTATCAACAACTGTATTTACTGTAAAACACAATCCCCTCCAATAAAAATAATATTAAACAATTATTTCACCATTCAAATGCACTTAATCACTGAAGTCTTTCTAGAAATGCTTTGTAAAAAGAACATGTATCTCTTTAAATAAAATCACATTCACTTTTCCTCTTCTATTTTTATTTTCCCTCCCTACTTTTCTCACCCTTCTTTGTAACTTCTTGAATTTGCGCTAGTGTAAATACCTTCTTTTAAAGCTTATTATAAGTTTCTTGTTGCCTGTTTAACATAGTAAGGGACAACTTTTAGAGAAACATTTGTTTTTAAGGTCTGTAGAGAAACCTAGTGAAGGGTCTGACAGAATCACAGAGAACAGAAATTCCTAGTCATCACAAAATATGTCTTTAGGGTTTAAAACTAAAGAGGATGGTAGTTAAATCACCCAGGATGGAAATTGAATGATGAAAGTTTAATGCTATTCTCCTAAGTTGAAAAACTACCGAATGAAAATTTATTAACATGATATTCCCATCATCTTATACATACCTACAGTGTAATTTTTCTGCAAACAGAGCTAACGCTTTTAAACTTACTTGAAGAAAAAAAAAAAGAGCTTCAAGGTACTGGGATACACATAGGATGCACTACCACTGTGTGACTGTTCAGTGAGTTTTCATATCACTTGCTACAAGCTCTGTATGTAGCATATTGTCAGTGCTGCACTGGAGTCTCATGGGCTTGTGAAATACTCTTCTTAAACAGAGGAGCAATCAGCTGCAGCTCAGGTAAACCTTCCTACTGCACAAAGCCTGATCTAGTCATTGACAAGTGACTGCAGAGATTGTATTGTGGCCACTAGCCAAAACAGTTATTTAGGATTCAAGCTAAAACACTTGTCTCATATCCTCTCTCTCTCTCTCTTACCAGGGTCATGTAGGGATAAAAAGAACTGTAAGGTGGTCTTTTCCCAGCAGGAACTGAGGAAACGGCTAACACCCCTGCAGTACCATGTCACTCAGGAGAAAGGGACAGAAAGGTAAGGTGAGCTGGAAGAGAAAATCATTCATTAAGCACAAGTTTTCTTCATGCCCCCTCCTTCCTTTACAGTTAAAGAATTCTATACTTTGGAGGTCAGGCGGTAGCACAGCAGGTTAAGCACAGATGACGCAAAGCGCAAGGACCAGAGTAAGGATCCGGGTTCAAGCTCCTGGCTCCCCACCTGCAGGAAGGCTCACTTCAAAAACGGTGAAGCAGGTCTGCAGGTGTCTAACTTTCTCTCCCCCTTTCTGTATTCCCCTCCTCTCTCTATCTCTTGCTGTCCAATCCAACAATGACAGCAATAACAACAATAATAATAACCACAACAACGATAAACAACAAGGACAACAAAAAGGGAAAAAATTAGCCTCCAAGAGCAGCGGATTCATAGTGCAGACACAGAGCTCCACCAATAACCCTGGAGGCAAACCCCCCCCCCCACAAAACCCCAAAACAAAACCAACCTATCCTTCACTAAATGCTACAAATAATATCCTTGAAAAGGTTGAAAATGGTCTTGCTTATGTTAAGACTAACTTTTATTTATTCTTTCCCCCATTTAATGAATACTATCTTATGTTAAGTCACAAGGCTTTTGTTAAGGGCCTGTTTTTAGTTTACTACAAAATGTGTGGGAGTAATAGCGATTTAGGTACATTTTTTTGGGAAGACATCACAGTAAGCAAAACCATGAGGGGCATGGCTTTGTGCCAGGATGCTGAAATTTTGAAGGTGGCCATTGTAAGTATAGACGTTTTGGCTGCAAAAAGAAGGTAGCATAATTTAGTTCCTTTCTACCCCACTCCAATTTCTTTTTGAAGCACATGTGGAGAAAGTATTTATTGGCTCATTTGTGGTTGGAATGTCAAAAATTTTCAATAACTGCCCTCACATGGCTTTGGTCCTTGGAAGTTCGCCCTAAGTTCTGAAAAAAAGAGTTTGTTCACTTCCAAGGCTGTTTTTAGTGAATAGGACTTCTCTCAGCTGATTCCAACTCAAAGGTAACTTGCCAACATCCACCCATTTTGTTTTCTAATTTATTCCGTGGAGCTTGGCACAAGACAGTAACATACCTCTGATCCAAATTTACTAATGATGTAACTTCGTGTTTTCATTCATGAACTGAAAGAGTTCTTTACCACACATGGGGCCCATTCTTGTTCCTAGGCAACACTCTTTCCTCCTGTCACAGGGTATACTCTTTACTGATGAAGTCCACCCTCACCACACAATGAGCTAGTAGTGGACTTCAGTTTCAGCCCAGGGTCTTGTTGTGTACATGGCTAGCACAATGATTTAATGCACACAAACAACCAGAGATTAGGTCATTCTTAAAATTTCTGTTTATAAAAAAAATGGACCTCATAAAGAGGGTGAAAGGATAATAAAAACAAGCTGCCGAGCACATAGACTTTTTGTTGGGCTAGCACAGCTGATTTGTATTAGCTGAATGACCTTCTAGCCTTTAAGATTGTTAACTTAGAAAAATAGTCCCTTAAAGCTGCAATATTCCTTTTCAGACCAAAAAATGAGACTGCTTCCACTTGAATTCTTGGACACTTCTGTATTTTCTAGTATACACTCTTGGGTACCTTAGAGTAGCAGAAATCTTATGCAATAATGTTTTTTTCTGAATCTGAATTATGGGTTTATTTTTTGCTGTTTCTGTTGATAGTAGGGGAAAATGTAGACATTACGAATATAGAGGACTTTTTCTTTTTAATGTATCCACTAATTTGGAGTAATTATATGTACATTTTATTATATTTAGAGATTTAAAATATATCAGTAATATTCATATTTCTATATGCCTGGTCTTTCTTATTTTAGAAAAAGAAACCCTTGAACATTTAAAAATTTTATATATGGCAAATACCACCTATAAAAAATGTTCATTATTTTTGTCTCTTTATTGTTTATCAGTGCCTTTGAAGGAGAATATACACATCACAAAGATCCTGGAATATATAAATGTGTTGTTTGTGGAACTCCGTTATTTAAGTAAGTATGTTAACTTGTGAACATGGACACATCACAGAGAACAACAGACTATCCTTTATTCACATTCAAATTGTGTCATTACTAAATCTTACTGTCTCTAGTCTCTTCTCCAGCTCAAAATAAAAGTTATCAGTGACTTTCTAGCAAATTACCAACTGGGTAGACTTGTGAATTTTGTATTACTTTGTACCTTGAAAACATCTAACATTTTCTTGTTCATCTCAGTAACTCTGGCACTTAGAAGATCTTTGAAAGAAACTGGTGATCCTAGAAATGCTTATGCATTTATTGCTCTCTGTACTAGCATGAAGCAGTCCTAAATTTGCTTATTAGACCAGAGTGAAAGTTATTCATGTCTGTCCTTCAGATTGAATAATACCCATCAAATAAGTTATTCATACTAGTTCAATACCTATAATTGAGAGTAATATGGAAATTATAACAGTTCATACAAATGCATGTGAAATATATACTATTGGCTTAGCAGTTTTTGCATTGATCCAGCATCTTTATTTTGAAAATTCAAATAATTTATTATAAAACAGGCAGTACATGAACTTTTTTATCAAAATAGTTCAGACCAAGTATTCTGGAGAGTATAGATCTTATTCAAGAAAGGGAAAATCTTTATCAAAACTTATTCTGATAGAAGAAAATCATAGAAGCCAAATAGTTCCCAAGTAGATACTAATTTGGAGTAAAAAGAGAAATTTTTAAATTAGAAATAAATGTTATTTATTTTAAAAAATTATAAATATCTTGGGAATGAACAAACAAGAATCTGATACTGCATGTAATATACTTACTATGTCTTTATAAATGCTTACCTTTAAAAACACTAGCAGTTATAGATTTTCCAGAAATAACAGGAAATAGTAGTTTCCTTGATTTTTTAAAATAGTTAAAAACCTTTCTTAGTTTTCCTAAATCTTAGTGCATATTAGAATTGGTTGAGAATCTGTTCTAAATTCCTTTGTATTGACTCTTCATGTTAAAAAACCCAACCTTTGAATTGTCACCCATTTCCTGTTAGAAAATACACATCCTTATTTTTCAACACCTTTAGCTTGTGTCACAATAGTTGATATAACACTTTAAGATAGTTCCTGAGCCATTTTAAACTTGTTAATATTCCAAATGGTAAAAATTTGCCACATATCTCTTGCTTTTTGTTTAAGATTCCCTATCTCTTTCTATATGATGTGATTCAGTAAAGTGGTGAATATAAGGGAAACTTACTATTTTAAATAAGAAACAGAACCGCTGTAAGTGAAGGATTTAATCCGTGTGAAATTTTGAGTCACAAATACTAAAACCATGACCCTTATCCAAATAAAGGTAGTGGTAGAGGTCAAGGAACTTCACATTTGATGTGACATTGCTTCTAGATCCGTTAGCATTCTTGGAAGCAAAGCTTTAATTTTATTTTTAAGGGGATATGATTTGATATTTTCCTTTTCTTTCCTTTTTTTTTGCTTGCTTTTCTTTATTTGTTTTCTTATCAATTTTAAAGGGAAAATACCCGGCTCTAGGTATCATTAAAGAACACAGTAATGTTATACTGAAAAACAAGTATGCTGGATGTCCATATAGGCTTTCCAAGGGCCATAATACATGAACAGTTTTAAGTGAATTTTATGGTCCCCAACTTCAATCTATACATTTTCTGAAATTGCTGTGTCTGAGAGAGTCTGTGGCAGCCACTTCTTTCTGTCTTCTCTATCATGATCACCCTTTGTCCACTTCACAAAAGATACCATGCCTTTTATCTATCTGAAAGATTACTGTGATTTATTACCTGGCAGCAATACCTGTGGCATCAAGCAAATAGAGGCATGTATAACTTCTGAAAGATACTCATGAAAGCAAAACCCAAAAAATATTGAAACAGTGAAAAAATAATGAAATCATGTTTCTTCTTGGCAAGATTCAGTCTACCTGCCTTCTGTCTACTCATTTCTCTTTTCATGTCTATTTTATACTTGCTTACTTTAGTGATATATGAGTTGTCATGAGAACATATGTCAACGGGAACTGGGTGGTGGCGCACCTGGTAGAGTGTACACATTATAGTGTGCAAGGACCCAGGTTCAAGTCCTCAACCCCCACCTGCAGAGGGAAAGCTTCATGAGTGTTGAAGCAGTGCTGCAGGTGTCTCTCTCTCTCTCTCTCTCTCTCTCTCTCTCTCTCTCTACCACCCTTCCCTCTGGATTTCTGGCTGTCTCTATCTAATAAATAAAGATAATAAAATTTAAAAAGAGCATATGTCAATACACTTATTGAGTTTTTTGTTTTTTTTTTTCCTCCAGGGTTATTGCTGGGCTCGGTGCCTGCACCATGAATCCACCGCTTCTGGAGGCCATTTTTCCCCCTTTTTGTTGCCCTAGTTGTTGCAGCCTCGTTGCAGTTATTATTGCCATTGTTGACGTTGCTTTTGTTGTTGGATAGGACAGAGAGAAATGGAGAGAGGAGGGGAAGACAGAGAGAGAGGGGAGAGAAAGATAGACACCTGCAGACCTGCTTCACCGCCTGTGAAGCGACTCCCCTGCAGGTGGGGAGCCGGGGGCTCGAACCGGGATCCTTACGCCGGTCCCTGCGCTTTGCGCCACGTGCGCTTAACCCACTGCGCCACCGCCCGACTCCCACTTACTGAGTTTTTAAAGCTAAAACTATTCCTCCCTCACCTTTTGTTTTTTTTAGAGAGTAAGTCTTATTTGGTTGATGTGTATGAAAATGAGAGCTGACTTTGCAAGTTAAGTTATTTGGTAGACTTCTTCATTCACTAAATATTGTAAATACATAGCTCTAAAGCTTTGACAAAGATATATATTTAGGCATGTTAATATATAGTCAGAGCACTAGAAAATCCACCTTTTGTAGTTTTCAATTTTTTTTTTTTTTCCTCCTCCAGGGTTATTGCTGGCTCGGTGCCTGTACCAGGAATCCACCGCTCCTGGAGGCCATTTTTCCCCCCTTTTGTTGCCCTTGTTGTAGCTTCGTTGTGGTTATTATTATTGCCCTTGTTGATGCAATTCGTTGTTGGATAGGACAGAGAGAAATGGAGAGAGGAGGGGAAGACAGATAAGGGGAGAGAAAGATAGACACCTGCAGACCTGTCGCTTCACCGCCTGTGAAGTGACTCCCCTGCAGGTGGGGAGCCGGGGGCTCGAACCGGGATCCTTACGCCGGTTCCTGCGCTTTGCGCCACATGCGCTTAACCCACTGCGCCACCGCCCGACCCCCAGTTTTCAAATTTTTATCGTTTAGTTGTTAATTTAAAACATATGCAGAAATAAGTATCAGTCCACACATAATCTGGAGACAGAAGTCACATAACAGTTTCAACAGGAGTTTAATAGAAAGAACGATTAACTATAATACAGGATTGTAGTGATGAGGGATTGGTTAGTAAAGAAGTCACTAGAAATTCTACAGGAAGCTAACATAGCAAATAAAAGCTGTAATCATGACACCTTGGATTGAAATAGTCTAAGGAAAACCTTCCCTACAGTCCCTTCCTCTTCCTTTCCCCTGAGGCTGAGATTTGTTTAGATCTTGTCAGAGAGAGCATGACTGTAACCTACAAAGTGGCAAAGAAATCATTGTGGTGCCAGGATGGTGCACCTTTCTGCAAGTCCATCTTTTGGATTTGTTGGAACTCTGCCTCTGGAGAACTAGGAAAGATTCTTCTAGGGAAGTGTCTCACTGGAAGCATCCCGCCGTAGAACTATCAGGCAGTTACCAGGGGAAGGTGGTGCCTAGCACCAAAGTAGCAGCTCATGGCTGCAGGAGGTGGACACTATGAGAGGAGCTTGTGCTGTAGCAGCCTGTTACTCGAGAAGCTGTGTACGCTCTAGAAATTGCAGAAGCTGTGTGTGCTGAAGAAATCGCATATGTTAAGGAAGTGTCGGGTGTATAGGAGATGGGTACTGGAGAAGCCACACAGGTGGCAAGAGCCTGGGAACGGAAACTAAGTGCACTGCAGGGGCCAGATAACTAGAGAAGCTGCAAGCTTCCCTGTTGAGCAGGCAAACTGGAATCAGAATGGAAAAACCTCTTCCTCTTGCAATGTTTCTGCTGTGTCTTCTCTGCTGGCAAAATTTAATATCGTGTCAGCTGACAAACACAATTATTTAAAGGGATCAACTTCATTTTAACAGAGCAGGCAAGGATAGAAGTGGGTTTAGAAGTGAGAGGCAATGAACTAACTGGCACAAAGTCTACGTTTTTTTTTGTTTGGTTAGGATCCATGAACAAAAGTTTGAAAAGCTCTCCTTAGTTTCATGAATTAATGGCATCATTATATTCTGTCCTCTTGAGAGCTGCCTTCCAATTTTGAACACAGTGCAGGAAACACTTGAGGGATGAGTATGTGTCAGTGAGAAAATGTGTAGTTTTTGTTAGAGAGGATACAGTAAGGAAAGAAATAAGGCAGAAAAGACTAAATAGAGAGTGAATGTAAGAAGCAATAGTGGGAGGAAAACAACTAAGAGATATTATTTTGAAAGTGCTTAATCTTTCACAGTATGAAAAGGTTGTTTTTCTGAATTTCACTTCTATCATTTTACATCCTTATGTATGCACATTCATGCTTTCATGTATGTGCATAGTCCTCTCCTCTTATTTGACTGATGATATACATACAACATTATATTTTCTTTTCTTTTTTTTGGATAGGACAGAAAGAAATTGAGAGAGGAGGGGAAGACAGAGAGGAGAAAGAGAGACACCTGCAAACCTGCTTCACCACTTGTGAAGCGACTCCCCTGCAGGTGTCTATATTTTCTTTTTTTATTTAAGAATTTATTTATTTATTAATGAGAAAGATAGGAGGAGAGAGAAAGAACCAGACATCACTCTGGTACATGTACTGCCGGGGATTGAACTCAGGACCTCATGGTTGAGAGACCAATGCTTTATTCACTGCACCACACATTATATTTTCTTACATAAAAGACCATTCAGTTATTTTCACTTTATTTTCAAACGTGTGCCCTAAATTCATTCCCTCTCAACAATACACTGCTTTCTTACTGCTTACCAAATACAAGAACCTTATTCACAGGCCCTATATAAACCAAATGTGTAATTTATTCCACAGTTCTCATTTTTTCTACATTCACAAATTTTGCTAAGCTCATTTATTTCTCATATATTACTACTGACTTTCAGTTAGTAAATTAACTGACCGATATAAGAATGTTCTTTTTGGACTTCTAAGGTTTCATAAAGTAAATTTATTGGCCATCAGATAAGCCAGACAAGGCACTGATGAAATCAAGTAATTCAGAAAGAATTTTTGATGAGCTACATTTTGCTTTGGTTGATGCATTGCCCGGAATTGTGAAACAAATAAAATTATGAATAATTAATATATATATATTTCTTATTGGCTAGAGACAGAGAAATTGAGATGGGAGGAGGTAAAGAGACAGAGAGAAACCTGCAGTCCTGCTTCACCACTTGTGAAGTTTCACCCCTACATATGGGGACCATGGGCTTGAACTTGGGTCCTTGCACACTGTACTGTGAGTGCTTAACCAGGTGTGCCACTGCCTGGCTTCCAATGAACAATTTTTTAAACCAGATCTGGCTCAGCTCTGGCTTATGGTAGAGCAGAGACTTGAACCTGGGACCTTGGAGCCTCAGGTGTGAGAGTCTATTTGCATAACCATTATGCTCTCTCTTCTGCTCTGAACAATTTTTTCTTTAGAAAACTTAATGTCAGTAATAAGGAAAACACAACAAACCATTTCAGGGTATGGGAAAAAAAATGGTGTCTATCTGAATGTGCCTGGTTGAAGTCATTTCATGTGTAATAAGAAGGTATGTATGGCTGCATCAAAGTAGGGCCAGCTTTCATGGAAGGGGTTTGATCACACTTTACCAGGTAGAGAGAAAAGTTCATTGTTTTTCCCCAGGTAGAGGATATCTCATAAAGAATACCATGTGAGCAGAGAAATTATAGATCTGAACAAAGGTGTAGAAATAGGACGTTAGCTAATAAGATTGAAGAGATAAGCTATGTTGGAAGTAATGGGAGATATAGCTGGTAGGTTAAGGGGATAAATTAAAAAGTCTTCAAATACTAAGAAAGACATTGGATTTCTTACTTGAAATCAATTTAAGTCCTGACATTTATTTTCTCCAGAAAAAGTTACTTGAGCCTTTCAGGTTGAACTCATTACTTCCATAGCATCTAATACAGACTTCAGTTGCTACATATTCTACTTTGTGTTTATCTTTGTGTGTGTTTGTTGGCCCAATAATAAGTAAACTCCACAATGGCAAGGACATGCCTTCATCTTATTTCTTTCTCTAGTACTGACATGTAATATGCACTAAATATTTCTTTATGGATCATATCCATGTCTAAATGTTGTTGGCTAGGCTGTAGAGAAACCTTGATTAAAGCATGATGAAGATGGGAAGTTACCATAACATTGTAAATGGTAGATTTCTGGGTAAGAAGAGTAGAAAATAGAGTTGTAACAGCCTCAAAGAGAATGTTTTATCCTTATCAGCTGGTAAATGTCAGTATTATCTATATGGAATCAGCTCCTGATAATTTTGCTTAGACTTTGAAGAACCACAAAGGATAGACAGTTTTTATTCTGTTCTATTTACTTACTAGAGTAAGTACAACAGTATAAGCACTGAATTACTAGCTAATTTCATACAGGTTTCCTAAGGATGATTATGTTAAAGTAAAACAAGATCTAACACTTAAATATACAATACTTAGCATATATCAGGCATTGTACTAAGCATCTTACATATATATTAGCTCCTTTAATCTTTTAAAAAAATTTTTTAAAATATTTATTCCCTTTTGTTGCCCTTGTTGTTTTATTGTTGTAGTTATTATTGTTGTTATTGATATCATCATTGTTGGATAGGACAGAGAGAAATGGGGGGGGAGACAGAGATGGGTAGAGAAAAATAGACACCTGCAGACCTGCTTCACCACTTCTGAAGTGACTCCCCTGCAGGTGGGGAGTCGGGGCTCAAACCCGGATCCTTATGCTAGTCCTTGCGCTTTGCACCACGTGCGCTTAACCCGCTGCGCTGCCACCTGACTCCCAGCTCCTTTAATTGCCACAACAATTGGTTTCATAGATAGTGAAGTGGAAAGAGGATAAGTTACCTTCATAGGTCATGTGGACAGTATACAAATGGATTTAAAAATAACAAAGCTCGGACTTTTAAAAGAGAAGAGAGCTAACAAACTATATACAGATAAAATTTTAATATCTTGTTTCCATCACACAAACTTAGCAATTTTTCTCAGTATAGGTGGAACAAACATTTTAGTTCCTTGAGAAGTCAATGTTGTCATAAAATTGTAGTTAAAAATGGAATTTCTTTAAAGTGAATATCCCAGCCTAGGGAGGTTTGAACTAAAAGATAATAGATCCATGATGATAATCCATCACCAGGAAGGATTCACCTCCAGGTTGGTGGTATTCTCTGGAAAGTTCCTAGGAATCTTGACAGGAAGAGACAGTCAGTGTTAAGGAAGCTATCAAGTCAGTCAGCATCTGAGAGGTAGACTAGCAGCTGGATTCATCAAGGGCAGGATCTAGTTATTGCAGATCTTTTTATTTTCATTTGCTGTTCCCTCTGTAGTTATTCAAGTAGTTGTATTCCAAGTTTTTATCACTTCTTTGAGTCTCTTCATATGAGTACTTTAAGTCTGAGGACAGTTGACACTATTTTAAATGTCCTTCATTCTATCTTTGAAATTTTTTTTGTTACTTTTGTTTTCTTGAAATGATCAGAAATGTTTTTTTTTATCCATAGGCAAAGTGATTAAAAGCAACTGATAGAACCAGTTGAATATTATACTGTCAAACTCATTATCTATAAAATGGAGAAAATAAAACTAAACAAGTATAAAAATTACATGTAAGGAGTGTTAATAGATAGATGTTAGTTATTTAGCACATATTGAGTGCAAGTGTCTTGATCAAGTTTAGGGAACATACACTACTGAGACAGCCAAGTAAACTCTTAAAAAAACAACCTTATAATGTAGGCTTTGTAGATTCTTTTTTTTTTTTTTTTTCCAGTTCGAGCCCCTGGCTCCCCATCTGCTGGGGAGACGCTTCGCAAATGGTGAAGCAGGTCTGTAGGTGTCTTTCTTTCCCTTTTCTGTCTTCCCCTCCTTTCCTTTTTTTAAAAAATATATTTCTTTATTGGGGGATTAATATTTTACATTCAACAGTAAATGCAATAGTTAAATACAATACATGAATAAAATTTCTCAGTTTTCCACATAACAATACAAGGCTTTGTAGATTCTAATACTAAATGTTAGTGGGATGAGTCGCTGCTCCAGCTGTGTTGCTGCATCTTAGATAGAACCCTGATGTACAACTGTTTTCACATTTCACCTATTCCCCTTGAGCAGTTTTATTCTAGACTACTAAAAAAATGCAAGCTGGTTTTCAGTTCTTTAAGAACATAGTCCACTCATTGAAGAAAATCCAGTTTAATGCCCCACACAGTTCACTCAACTATACTATCCCATATGTGCTAGTCCATTACACTAAACTAGACTTTTAACCTAAACTTTTTTCCTGTTAATACATACACTGATGTGCACGTGTCGGAGAAGGGTGGGAAGGAGAGATATAGGAGAAGGAGAGAACTGGGAGAGGCAGAGAATTTTCCATTTTTTTTTTTTTTGCCAAATTCCATCTTCTCAAACATTTTAAATTATGTCCATATGATATGTACTCATAAACCATTCTAGTCACTATGGAATTCTATCAGGGTGCGTAACTTGGATTTAACTTCAATATTTCTCCTTCTCCTTTTCCTTCTCCTCCTCCTTCTCCTTCTTCTCCTTCTCCTCCTCTTCTTCTTCCTCCTCCTCCTCCTTCTTCCCCTTCTCCTTCTCTTTCTCCACCTCCTACTCTTCCTCCTCCTCCTCCTTTTTTTTATGGAACTTTATAAATAGAAAATGGCCCATAGTTACAGCAGATGTTTTTAATCGTTACCCAAGTGTATTTAACTTTAATTTGAAAGATTTGAATTGATCTTCACCTCATTTTAAATCTTTTAACCACATAAGCTTTCCAATAAGATGACATTGCTTTGAAATGAGCTAGATTTCTAAGTAGTGGCTTAAACTCTTTTAAATATAGGTACCTCATATATTAGTTTGAGGAGAATATAAAATCGACTTTTCTCATCACACTGATCTTTCCTGTTTTGTCTCCATATACAGTGATTTATAGGAAAATATCTCTAACAGAGGAAGTTACTTTTTACTTCATGTGAAAGCTTAGGTCAAGACCACAGGTAGATTGGAAGAAAAAAAAAAAAAACTTGACAGAGCTACTGGCAAAAATGGGGAGGGTAAGAAAAGTTAATGAATACCTTAAAATAAAAGAGAGAGAATGAGTGTCCTTGTTTTAAGAAACCAGGAGACTATAGCAAGGCATGGCTCACAGTTTAACAGTATGCAAAGGTAGCTATAAATTAATTTTTTATTTGCATGCATGGAAAAAATTTGAAGCAAGTCTCCACAAATAAAGTCCCTATATGGTTGAAAGTGTGTGTGTGTGTGTGTGTGTGTGTGTGTGTGTGTGTGTTTGTAGGTAATGTGTATTTTGGAAGGAGAAAAGTGCAGAAGAGCAGCCTTAACTTGCATTACCAAAATCATAAGCCTAGTTAATTCCTTAGTAATTTTTGAAATATGAACAAGAGTAGCTGAAATGGTCTGTAAATTATAGAATCCTTACCTATAGGGCCAGGAACACATAATAGGAAAAAAGTGTCTTGCCTGTATAAACTTGCCTGTATAAATCAGAAGGTTAATGAGTATTTATTACTCCACTTTGCAGAATTGAAATAATTTAAAAGTAGTTTATGAAAAGCACAACGTACAAGCTTTAGGATGTACTTCTGAGGCAGCGTCACTAAACTGCTCTTTTTATAGTTGAGCACTTTTTTCCCCCTCCAGAATGTGGTCACTGAGTCAGTACTGCATACATCTTCAACTAGATACATGTCTTCAGTATGCAATATACAGGCATGGGCAACTCATCACATAACACTGCCAAAGAAAAGTGCAAAACCTTTCTGTTTTTTTTTTGATAGAGGTAGAGAGAAATTGAGAGGAAATGAGAGATTAAAGAGGGGGAGAGAGAGACACCTGCAGCACTGCTTTACTGCTCATGAAGCACAGCCCCCATAGGTAAGGACTGGAGGCTTGAATGTGGATCTTCGCTCATGCTAATGTGTGCATTCTACTGGGTTACCACCCAGTCCTAAAATGTGCAAAAACTAATACTAAGAGAATATTCAGAATATAAGAATACTAAGGGAAATGCAGTGCTGTAAACTTTCATTATGAACTTGATGCATAAGCATAAGCAAGTTACTGAAATAGTCCATTTCATTTTTCACATCTACAATATGATAGAAATATATCAACTCTTTTAAGTTTATACCACTACTTTAAACAGTTAGATAAAATTATAAGAAAGCTTTAAAAGATATATAGGCATATGTATAAAGTAAGATTTATAAAGACTGCAGTTTTAGGACTGACAAAATAGCTCACTTGACTTTGTATGTCACCCATGTTCAGTGTTGGCCCCCATTGCATTGATGAAAGCTTCAGTGCTGTAATCTCTCTCTCTCTCTGAATCTAGAAACAAATATACAGACAAAAAATATCCCAGCACCTTTATGTGGTACATTTATGTGGTAGCAAATGAACAACATGCATATCTAAAGTTTTCAAGATTAAGTCAGTATAATTTGTTTTTGATTCTAACACTCCCAAATGTTACATAATATATTGTTTGATCTAGTAATTTTCCTTATTCAAACTATTTCTAGCTTCTTTTGAGCTAAATAAAATTAGTCTGAACCCCACATTTCCTTAATACTGCAACTCAAAAAAGTAACTGAAAGTTTTAATCTATTAGTTATTTGCAACTCTCTCACTGACAAGTTTATGGACATCTCGGGAAAATAGGTCTTGACTCAGGATTTTTGTAATCTCAGTGTGGGAGCATAAGATTTTGCATGTTTTAGGTACTGGATAGATCCTGCTTCATGTCCTAAAATTTTAATTAATAGGTGCTTGAACTTTAGCACACACAGTATTGGGGACAAAACAAGGGTAGACCAAATTTACCAAATGCTGTAACCCAGCCCCAAATTAGCTCAATTCATGACCAGAGTAAAATAATCTTCCCCATTCTCATCCTCACTTACACTGCCTGTCAGCTTAAGTGGTAGAAGACTGTATCATCCAGAGTTACATTTTTTATACATGATGCCTGGCATTTATGAGGCTTTTCAATGAAAGAACCAAGAAAAATAAATTGGCACAAGAAACAGGTTTCCAGATAGCCCAGGTAACTATAGATTTAAACTATCAAACACAGACTTTAAATAACCATGATTCATATATTCAGCAAAATAGACAACAAAACAGTGTCTCACCAGAGAACTGTAGACATTATTCTTTTAAAGTTATCTTTATTTGATAGAGATGTACAGATTTTGAGAGGGAAGGGGGAGATAGGGAGAGTGAGGGGGTAAGGTGGTGGCGCACCAGGTTAAGCACACACAGTAGTACAAAGTATAAGGACCTGTGCAAGGATCCTGGTTCGAGCCCCTGGCTCCCCACCTGCAGAGGGGTCACTTCACAAGCGGTGAAGCAGATTCAGGTGCCTCTCTGTCTTCCCCTCTTTTCTCAATTTCTCTCTTTCCTATCCAATAAAAATGAGAAATGGCCACCAGGAGTAATGGATTCATAGTGTAGACACTGAGCCCTAGTGATAACCTTGGAGGCGAAGAGAGAGGGAGGGAAGCAAAGAGAAAGGGAGGGAGGGAGAGAGAGGGAGGGAGGAAGGGAAAGAGAGAGAGAGAGAGAGAGAGAGAGAGATGCAGAGGCAGGCCTGCAGCACTACCTCGCTACTTGCAAAGTTTTCCCCCTGCAGGTGGAGACCGGAGGCTCAAACCGGGGTCCTTGAACATTGTAACATGTGCACTCAATCAGGTGCACCACCACCCAGCCTTGAGAACTGGAAACTTAAAAATAATAATAATACATTTCAAGGACTGGAAAATGCAAAAGCTGAATCTATAGACACAGTTATAGATGTAACAGCACTTGGGCTTAGAATGTGGGAAGTGAAACGAGAAACAGGTCAGGTGATTCAAATGGAAAAGGACTAATTTGGGGGTTAAATGTTCTGCCATACCTTTCACAGAGAGAGGAGAAATTTTGCCCAGGTGTCAACAATATACAGGAAACCATTAAGTTCCCAATCAAATGATAAAAAAGAAAGAAAATATAAAAGTACACAGATTGAAACAGTAAAAAAAAAAAAAAGAAAGAAAAGTGAAATGATCCAGAAAAGATAACAAAGACAAACAATTTCATGTATAACATGAGTCACAAAAATATTTTTAAACACATACCATAAACCCCAAATAAAATTTAAGTTAAAGATAGATTTAAATACTAGCATTAGGACTACATAAGTCTTTGGTGGGGGAGTAGGTGTGCAATATATATAATATTGGGGTATGGTAAACCTTTCTGAAAACAGTTCTGGAAACAAATCAAAAAGAAAACAAATTAGGGCAGAGTGCCTCAATACATTAACAATTCCATGGGCCAAAAACTCTATTAAAAAATGACAAATCAAGTAGGAAAATATATGCAATTTACATGAAAAGTTGCTATCCAAATCAGTGGTGGAGACTAAATTAGAAAAATTGACAAAAAATAAAAACAGTATTTTCAAAATAAGAAATACAGATACTCAGTAAGCTTGTGTGTGTATGTGTGTTTGTGTGAGAAATCTCCCACAAAGAATGAAATCAAAGGAGGAATAATTTTTATCTACAAAAGAACATTTACAAATATCAAAATTAGTGCTGGTCAAGCTTTGATGTCATTTGTACTTAAATATTAGGTGCTAGGAAATTAGTACCTTAAAATACTTGAGTATAGTGGTAATTGGTAGTAACTTTTTAAACACTTATTTGACAAGGTATGTCAGAAGTATTGTAATTCTGCATGCCATTGATCTAACATATACTTTTAAGAATTTATGCTGTTATGTTTATACATAAAGACGCAACTATAAAAATATTCTTAACCATCTTTGTGAAGGCAAAAATAATTTAAGTGTTCAAAATAAGGGTCCAGGGAGTCGGGTGGTAGTGCAGCGGGTTAAGCGCAAGGACTGGCTTAAGGATCCTGGTTTGAGCCCCCAGGACCCTACCTGCAGGGGAGTCGCTTCACAAGCGGTGAAGCAGGTCTGCAGGTGTCTAGCTTTCTCTCCTCCTCTGTCTTCCCTTCCTCTCTCTGTTTCTCTCTGTCCTATCTAACAGTGATGACATCAATAACAACAACAATAATAACTACAACAATAGAACAAGGGCAACAAAAGGGAATAAATAAATATTAAAAAAACAAAAACACGGGAGTCGGGCTGTAGTGCAGCGGGTTAAGCGCAGGTGGCGCAAAGCACAAGGACCGGCATAAGGATCCCAGTTCGAACCCCGGCTCCCCACCTGCAGGGGAGTCGCTTCACAGGCGGTGAAGCAGGTCTGCAGGTGTCTATCTTTCTCTCCCCCTCTCTGTCTTCCCCTCCTCTCTCTGTTTCTCTCTGTCCTATCCAACAACGACGACAACAACAATAATAACTACAACAATAAAACAACAAGGGCAACAAAAGGGAATAAATAAATAAAATAAAAATTAAAAAAAAAAATAAGGGTCTAAGTAACTGTCTTAAAGAAATTTATGTGACATTTCAAATTATAATGCAAAAGATAAAACAGAGATATGGAAAGAAATTTAAAATATTAAGAATGTTTACTGGCAGGGGTAGATAGCATAATGGTTAGGCAAAGAGGTTCTCATGCCTGAGGCTCCAAAGTCCCAGGTTCAATCCCCTGCACCACCACAAGCCAGAGCTGAGCAGTGCTCTGGTAAAAAAGAAAAAAAAAAAGAATGTTTACAAAGCAATAACCTACGACCTTGTGTTTATAAAGCACATATCTATAAATATGGTAATAGAAAAAAATTTAGAAGGTTATGTTCCCTGTTATGTACTGTTAATCTAGGTCATGGTAGATATCTCTGGATTGTTGACTGTGGCTGATTTCTTTGGGGTGTGTTTACTAGTACTTTTAAAACTTTCTATGACAAACATTTTGGATGGCTAGTAAGAGAAAAATATTAAATATTACCATTACTGATTGCATCACAATTTATTTTAAATACCTACTTTGGAAACAGTCTTTTAAAAAAAGATTTAGTTTTTATTTATTGATGAGAAAGCTAGGAGGAGAGAGAGAGACAGAGAGAGTGAGAGAGAGGGAGAGAACCAGACATCACTCTGGTACATGTGTTGCTGGGGATCGAACTTCTAGAGACCTCATGAACTTGAGAGTCCAGTGCTGTATCTACTGTGCCACCTTCTGGACCACTGAAAACATAATTATTTCTACCACCAAATCTACCTCTTCCCAGTGATATTTTTTAAAAAATAAAATGGAAAGTAAGCTCACAAATTAATTAATTAATTAATTAATTAATTAATTAATTTTCCTTGCCTCCAAGGTTATTGCTGGGGCTCGGTTCCTGCACTGCGAATCCTGGAGGCCATTTTTCCCATTTTATTTCCCTTGTTGTTACTCTTGTTGTTGTCGTTATCATTGTTGTTCGTATTGCTGTTGTTGTTGGATAGGACAGAGAGAGAAATCAAGAGAGTAGGGGAGACAGAGCGGGGAAGAGAAAGATGGTCCTTGCGCTCTCCTGTGCGCTTTACCCGCTGCGCTACCGCCCGACCCCCTGCCCACAAATTTATTTATTTTTTTTGTGCACCTCCAGGGTTATCGCTGGGATTCTGTGCCTGAACTACGAATTCACTGCTCCCGGAGGCTGTTTTTTCCCCATTTTGTTACCTTGTTGTTATTGTTGCCATTGGTGTTGTTGGTATTGGATAGGACAGAGAGAAATTGAGATAGGAGAGGAAGACAGTGGGGGGAGAGAAAAGATAGACACCTGCAGACCTGCTTCACCGCTTGTGAAGCAACCCCCCTGAAGGTGGGAGCCGGGTGCTCGAAATGGGGATCCTTAAGCCGGTCCTTGCGCTGGATGCCACGTGCGCATAACCCGCTGCGCTACCGACCGGCCCCCCACAAATTTTATTTATGTATTTATTTATTTATTTATTCATTCACTCATTTATTCATTTATTCACCCTCGAGGACTATTGCTGGGGCTTGGTACCTGCCCTACAAAATCACTGCTCCTGGATGCTATTTTTTCCCTTTTGTTGCCCTTGTTATTATTATTGCTATTGCCGTCGTCATTGTTAGATAGAACAGAGAGTAATGAGAGAGGAGGGGAAGACAGAGAGGGGGAGAGAAAGACATCTGCAAACCTGCTTCACCACTTGTGAAGCAACCTCCCTGCAGGTGGGGAGCCAGGGGCCACAAATTTATTTTTAAGAGTCCAAATTTGCTCTATTTAATGATCTCTTCCACCCCTTGGAAATACTCGACCAATTAATTGCCTTCTGTTCTGAGTTGCTGTGTTTTTGCTCCCAAGTGATTGGCAGTAACCTTGAAAAGGTGGCCACTGGGGACCTACACTAAGCTCAAAGCTTGTACTGCATTTTAAAGAATCATTTCCTTGGTCTGGGTTTGGTGTAGTGCAAAAGGATCTGGGGAAAGAGGGAAAAGATGGGGTTAGTGTGACTTTGAGGTCTTCGTGCGTAGTGGTGGAAAAGGACCCAACTTGGGGGTGAGAGTTTTGCAGATACTTGTCACAGGGAGATGAGAGATTCTACCCATGTGTCAACAGATGTACTGTAATCCATTAACCCTGCAATAAGACAAAAAAAAAAAAAAAGAAAAAGAAAAAAAAAATTTTTTAAAAAAAGCAATTTGGGCACTGGGCCATGGCACACCCAGCTGAATGCACAGGCTGCTACCACTCAAAAGGACCCTGATCAGAGCTCCTGCTCTTAACATGCCGCGGGGACGTTTCACGTGCTGGCACCGAGCCCCTGCGATCATTTTAGAATTTTTCCTTTCTTTGTAGTCTTCACATTATCTTTTTAAAAATTAATTAATTAATTAATTAATTAATGTCCCCTTTTGTTGCCCTTTTTTAAATTGTTGTAGTTATTATTGTGTCGTCGTTAGATAGGACAGAGAGAAATGGAGAGAGGAGGGGGAAGACAGAGGGGGAGAGAAAGACACCTGCAGACCTTCTTCGCTGCCTGTGAAGCGACTCCCCTGAGGTGGGGAGCTAGGGGCTCGAACCGGGATTCTTACTCCAGTCCTTGCACTTTGCGCCACGTGCGCTTAAGCCGCTGCACTACCGCTTACTCCCCACGTTATCTTATCCTCAGAAATCTGGAGTTAGTTGAAGGCTAAGACACCAAAGTCAGAAGATTTGTATGTATTTACAAAGTTATTTTACTAAGCTAGCCTTATGTTTGACCTCAGCATCTTTTATTAAAGTCCACTGATAGAGGGCTTATCACGGAGCAGATATTATGCAGCACTTTGGAGACTGTCACCTCATTTTTCGTAATTTAAATAGAAAAATCAGTGTTCATAAAGGTTAGTTCACTCAAAGAAACATTTGCAGTCAAACACAAATTTAGGCATGTCTGCCGCTAAAGGTGCCTGCTACTCAGATACTCTATTATATCATAATGCCTCCCTGTACTCTGGTTGATTGTTCTTTTTGCTGAGTAATTCACCATCTGGTAGCTATCACATTCTGGTGTTAATTGATGCTAATTTTCTGATGATGGCCTAGTAAATAAGCTGGGCTTTAAAGTGGAGAAAGCTGTGATTAAGGTGTAAGACATCTGAGGTTAAAGTCACAACTTTTCCCACTTACTATGTGGGACTTGGGTTGAGCTACTTAACCTCTATGAGCTTTGATTTCCTCATTTATAAAATGAGGATAATAGCCCTGTCACAAAAACTTTTGAGAGGATTAAATAAATAATGATGAAATGCTTTATCAGTGGAAAAAAAACACTTTGTAAGTGTACAACATTGATACTAAAGCATTGTATGGATTGGCATCAATTGTAGTTTTGGCAAACGCTAGAAGAAGAATTGTAGTTTTCAGAACCAGAGTTCATTAGAGAAGGAGAAGCATGTGACTTACTGGGTTGTTAGGAAAATTATGACATGCATTTTTTTAAAGTTTTATTTATTGACGAGACCATAGGATAACAGAGGTACAGTTCCACACAATTCTCACCACCAAAATTCTGTATCTAATCCCCCCTCTTGAAAGCGTTCCTATTCTTTATCCTTCTGGGAGTATGGACCCAGGATCATTATGGGGTGCAGGAGGGAGGTCCGGCTTCTGTAATTGCTTCCCCATTGAACATGGGCATTGACAGGTCAATCTAGACTTCCAGCCTATGACATGCATTTCTTTTTCTTTCTTTCTTTTTTTTTTTGCCTCCAGGGTTATTGCTGGGGTTCAGTGCCTGCACCATGAATCCACTGCTCCTGGAGGCCTTTCCCTCCCTTGTGTTGCCCTTGTTGCTGTAGCCTTATTGTGATTATTATTGTTGATGATGTCGTTCATTGTTGGATAGGATAGAGAGAAATGGAGAGAGGAGGGGAAGACAGAAAGGGGGAAAGAAAGACACCTGCAGACCTGCTTCACCGCCTGTGAAGCCACTCCCCTGTAGGTGGGGAGCCATGGGCTCCAACCAGGATACCTAGGCTGGTACTTGGGCTTTGCACCACATGCGCTTAACCCGCTGTGCTACTTCCTGACCCTTGGCATACATTTCTATACAAAAATGCGTTATTACTTTTCTGGCAATGCAATGTTTACTTCTGATCATAATGCCAATTAAGTACATAATTCTTTGACATTCTAGGAAGTTTTGTCTGCTTGCTTGAAGATTCATATTCTGGCAGTCACTTGCAGGTTATTTATGATAACGATTAGTAATTTTCTACAGGGATTGGTTTGCTTGTCCAACATAAAGCCAGGTTTAATGAAGCCCAGGAAACAATAATTATTGAAAATTCTTCTCGCTTACAACTGGCCAGTCTGTAGCCAGATCATCCTGTGTTTCATTGCATTTTATTTTTTAAATTTAAGTATCACTGTATGATAGCATTACATAGACTTCAGGTGTGCATCATTCAACAACAAATGCCTCTACTTAGGCTTGATTTATACCAATAGACCACCCAGCCTTCCCCCTCCCCTTTAGCAACCACAAATTGACTCTACAGTGCAAATACTTAGTATTGTTTTACTTAGTCCACCTGTATTTTCTTTTTTAAAAAATTATTTATTTGATATGGACAGAGAAGTCAGTAGCGAAGGGGAAGATAGAGAAGAGAGACACCTACAGCACCTCTTCACCATTCATGAAGCTTCTTTCCTGTAGTGGGGGGCTTGGATCTTAAACCCAGCTGCTTCCTTGTGCTTTGCAACATCTGTGCACTACCTGGTGAGCCATCTCCTGGTTCCCATTTTTTTCCCCCTTCTTTTTTTCCATGTTCCATGTGTAAGTGAAGTCATGCACTTTTTTTTTTTTTTAATCAGTCTGGCTTATTTCACCTGGGCAGTACTACCTTCTAGGTCTATCTATATGGTTGGAAATGGCAACATTTCATCTGTCTTCATAGGTGAATAGTATTTCATTTTGTTTATATACACCTCATTTGTTCATCTTTGTTTAGGTTGCCTCTGGTTCTTAGCTGTCGCTACAGTGGTAGGATTTTTCTTTTTTGGTCACTGAGTCACTGTCCATTATCATTTGTACCATATTTTCTTTATACATTTTTTAATCGATAAGACCCTCATTTTAAAAGGCTCACTTTAAAAGTTTTATAGACGGGAGTCGGGCTGTAGCGCAGTAGGTTAAGTGAATGTGGCGCAAAGCACAAGGACCTGCATAAGGATCCTGGTTCAAGCCCCCGGCTTCCCGCCTGCAGGGAATCACTTCACAAGTGGTGAAGCAGGTCTGCAGGTGTCTATCTTTCTCTCCCCCTCTCTGTCTTCCCCTCCTCTCTCCATTTCTCTCTGTCCTATCCAACAATAAAAACAGCAATGACAACAACAATAAGAAGAACCACAATGATAAACAACAAGGGCAACAAAAGGGAATAAATAAATAAAATAAATATTAAAAAAAAGTTTTATAGACAAAATAGACTATATTCAGAAAAAAGTAAGATTGTTAGGAAACTCAAAAGTGTGTCACTTGAAGAGATGGTGGAAGAGAGCTAAAAATGCTTAGCTCATGGGTGAGAAGAGTTACAAAACTTTCATGGTCTACTTCAGCAGTTTGCAAATAGGTAGAATCATAAATTGCAAACCTCTCCACCTACCTTCAGTCTCTGATTCTGGTAGATAGCAGACAAAGGAGAGTTCAAGTCTAACCAGACAGCTACTAATAAATTTGGCTTATTATTCCTTTATTTCAGGATGATGGATTTTCTGGCTGTCATCCACAATTCCTTCTGCTTTTTATATTTTATCTTTACTATTTACTATTGCACGTGGAGTCAACTATACTTTTGTTTATTTTTGCTTTGATTTTTTTTGCCCCCAGGGTTATTGGTGGGGCTCGGTGCCCACTGCTTCTGGAGGCCATTTTGTTCCCGTTTTGTTGGCCTTGCCCTTGTTGTTATAGTTGTTGTTATTGTTATTTCTGTTGTTGTTAGATAGGACAGAGAGAAATTGAGAGATGAGGGGAAGACAGAGAGGGGAAGAGAAAGATAGACACCTGCAGACCTGCTTCACCGCCTGTCAAGCGACCCCCCTGCAGGGGGGGAGCCAGGGGTTCGAACCAGGTTTCTTACGCTGGTCCTTGTGCTTAGCACCATGTGCACTTAACCCGCTGAGCTACCACCCGGCTCCTTGATTTGTCTTTTACTGGTCATTCTTGTTGCCAATTTTTCTGTTCTAAACAAAGTTGACTTTTGCTGTTGGAGATTTGCACATTTTACTTTTATGCAATCACTTAAATATATAGTGTTAATGGAATTTGCATGAGTCATAGTCTGTATAAGATAACTTCAGTGCCTCTGTGGTACCCCCTCTTTGAGATTGCTTGACAGACCACCCAGATGATGCTATTTACACAAACTGCAAAGACCCGTTCAGACTAAGGTACCCAGCACCTCTGACCAAATTGCACCTGCATTTTCCAGTATGGACCAGCTACCCATGTGCTCCTGCCTGAGGTTCAAACTGTTGATCTTAAACATAAAAGGCTGTACAGGTTGAATTATGACCACTTTAAGCAAGACCACTTCTTTCAAATAGAGTGCTCTTGCACACAGAGAGCGCTTTGTAAATGCTTTATTTAAACATTTTTCCCCCTTCGCCATCAGTGTTATCTCTAGGCCTTTATACCAGCATTACAAATCTACTGCTCTCTGTGACCATTTTTTCCTTTTTTTTTTCTTCTTCTTCTTCTTCTTCTGTTTTTATTAGGTTGGAGAGGTAGATATTGAAGGGGGAGGGAGAGAGAAAGAGAAAGACACTTGCAGACCTGCTTTACCACTTGTGAAGGTTCCCCCTGCAGGTGGGGAGCAGGGGCTCAAACCTGGGTCCTTGCACATGGTAATATGTGCCCTTAAGCAGGTGCACCACCATCAGGCCCCTGTAATTGCTTTTGACAATAACTCAGTGAATGCTTAGCTCTTCCATTGAAGCTTTTTTTTTTTTTTAATTTTTTTTTTTAGTGCGTTATAATTTTGAGGGCAGTCTTCTTCATCCTGAAACGTTGTCTTTTGTTTATTTATTTATTTATTTATTTAAGATAAGAGAGGCAGAGAGAGTGAAAGAGACCACAGCACAAAGCTTCCTTCAGTTCAGTGGGGGCAGGGCTCTAACCTGGGTCTTGAATGTGGCAAAGAAGCTCGCTTTCCCAGTTAGCTATTTTTCCAGTCCCTTTCATATTCTTTTTTGTGGGTAAGTGGAGATAAAATTGTTGACCATACAAGAACCATCTCTTTTTTTTCTTTTGTAATTTAAAAATATTTTTATTTGTTGTTGGATAGAGAGAGAGAAATTGAGAGGGAGGGGTGTTGTTAAAATTCATAAGGCTCTTGCCGGCCGGGCTGGCTTCACGGTGGTGAACAGAGACGCGGAGACAACAGCTGGGCAGGGAAGCTGTATTTCTTTATTCAGGAACAACGATTCATAAACTAAGACAAACTAATCACCAAACAGAACTCTGCTGTCTCTTTGCGGTGGCGCAAGCACACTCTCTCTTACTCTCGAACTCAGGAACTCTCCAACTCTGGAACTCTGGAACTCTCGTACTGGGGAACCCTCTGAAAACTCTGGCCCTCTCGAACTCAGGAACCCTCTCCCGGGGTCCCTTGGGGCGGGGCCAAGCGGGCCCGCGAAATTAACTGGACTGATCCAATTCTCTTGGCGGGGGAGGGCTAGAACAAACCAATGTAAAGCATACGACAGAGGGGGAGAGAAACAGAAAGACAGAGAGACATCTGCAGCCCTGCTTTACCACGTATGAAGCTTTCCCCCTGCACGTGGGGACCAGGGGTTTGAAGCTGGGTGGATCCTTGTGCACAAGAACCATCTTTTTAGTGATGAGTTTCTTTAGGTTATTTGCTCACCTTTTCTAGGTAGCTCATAAAATCTAAGATATTAATATTTGATTCATGTGGCAGCAACAAAGTTATAAAATAAAATAGTTTTAATGATTCACTAAGTGTGTGTCAAATTAGTATTCTTACTGCTCTAGGTCTGGGTCTTTTCTGACAGTTTTTTACTAGTTTGGCTTTTAATTTGTTACGACAAAGATAACTTTATAAAGATGATACACAACAGTCTTTTAAAAAATTATTTAAAAATATTTTATTTATTGTACTTACAGGAGACAGAGGAAGTTGAGAGGAAACGGAGATAGAAGGAGAGGGGGCTGGGCAGTGGCTCACCCAGTTAAGTGCACATAGTACTAAGTACAAGGACTAGTTTGAGCCCCTTCCCCACCTGCAGGGGTGACATTTCATAAGTGGTGAACCAGGTCTTTGGATGTCTGTCTTTCTCTCCCTCACTATCTCCTTCCCCCTCTCAATTTCTCTTTGTCCTAGCCAATAAAATGGAAAAAGTCACCACTGGGAGCAGTGGATTTGTAATGCTGGCAATAAGCCCCAGTGATAACCCTGGAGGCGAAATAAATAAGTAAATAAATATATAATAAGGAGAGAGATACCTGCAGCAAAGCTTCATCACTCTTGAAGCTCTACCCTGAAGGTGAGGACTAGGATTTGAACTTGGGCCTTGCGCATGTAGCATTTGTACTCAACAGGGTGTGCCAACGCCTGGCCCCACATAACAGTCTAATATAACAGCACTGCTCAGTAGCTTATGGTGGCGCTGGGACCTGAACCTGGGACCTCAGAGCCTCAGGCTTGAAAGTTGTTTGCATAACCATTATGTTGTTTCCTTTGCCTACCAGAAACTCTTACTCAACACTTGGCAAAAAGTTACTTGGGTAATTACCAATATAAACAAATGAAAATTATTAGAAAGAAGGATGCATTGTTATTTCACGTAGGACTTTTCTTCACTTTTTTTGAAGGCATGCAATCCAGGTCAGTGGCTCTAGGATCATCTATAAAAATTATAGATTTCAATAATGAATTAACATGATAAAGTGCCAGGTTGCAAAATTAATACACAAAAATATCAGGATGGGACTGTGGTGCACCTGGTTGAGCACACATGTTAAAGTACTCAGGAAGCCATATTCAAGCTCCCGTCCTCACCTGAGGTTGAGGGGCTGGGGTGGGGAAGAAGCTTCATAAGGGAAGAAAGGTGCTTCAGGTATCTCTCTTTCTCTCTATCTCTCCTTCCCCTCTCATTTTCTCTGTCTTTACCCGGTACATAATAAATAAATAACATTTTGAAAAATATTTTGTTTATTTATTAGATAGAGACAAATTGAGAGTGGAGGGGGAGGTAGGGAGAGAGACAGAGGGACACATGGAGCCCTACTTCACCACTCATGAAGCTTTCCTCCTGCAGACGGGGACCAGGGACTTGAAGCTGGGTCCTTGTGCGCTATAACATGAGGATTTAACCAGGTGTGCTACTGCCTGGCCCCAAATAACACTTTTTAAAATGGTGACATTCCTCTTTGCAATTAGTGAACTAGAGGAAGAGATTAATAATTATCTATGGATAAACTTAACAAAGGAAGTGGGAGATCTGTACATTGGAAACTTTAAATCATTATGAAAAGAAACAAAAGACACAACAATCGCAATGAATTTATTTAAGTATATACAGCAAATGATACAGAAGTTTTATTTGAAATGGCATCATATCTAGAATTGCAATCCTGAGAAAAAAGAACAGTGATGGAGGTACTACATTCCCTGATCTCTTGACCTCTGTAGTTATCAAAACTGTGTGGTACTGGAACAAAAATAGATGCACTTGGAGTCGGGCAGTGGCGCAGTGGGGTAAGTGCGGGCGGCACAGAGTACAAGGATTGGCATAGGATCCCAGTTTGAGTCCCTGGCTCCCCACCTGCAGGGGAGATGCTTCACAAGCGGTGAAGCAGGTCTGCAGGTGTCTAGCTCTCTCCTCCTCTCTGTCTTCCCCTCCTCTCTCCATTTCTCCCTGTCCTATACAACAATGATGACATCAGTAACAACATCAATAATAACTACAGCAATAAAACAACAAGGGCAACAAAAGGGAATAAATAAATATTTTAAAAAACAAAAATAGATGCACTAGTCAATGGAACAGAAATAACTCTGACATAAGCCCTTTGACATAAAATCATAAGCCAGTAAGATTGTGTTAGAATTAAAAGCTGCACAGCAAAAGAAACTATCACACAGAAACAAAAATAACTTCACCAATTACAGAAGCCAGACCTTCTACCTTCTGCACCCAAGTGATCCTGGGTCCATACTCCCAAAGGGATAAAGATTAGGAAAGCTTCCAATGGAGGGGGTAGGGTATGGAACTTTGGTGGTGGGAATTGTACTCCTTTTATCCAGTGGACTTGTTGAATATAATTAAATCAATAGTAAAAAAAATAATAATTGAATGTGAATACTACATAAAACCAGATGAGATTTAAGCTATGACCTTGAGGTGAAAAGTCTCCTTAAACTCAGTCAAAGCCTTTTTATTTTAAAGGGATCAAATCTCTGAAAAAAAATAAAAAGCTTCAGGAATTGGGCAGTAGCACAGCAGGTTAAGCACAGGTGGCGCAAAGTGCAAGGACCGGCTTAAGGATTCCGGTTCAAGCTCCCTGCTCCCCACCTGCAGGGGAGTTCCTTCACAAGCTGTTAGGCAGGTCTGTAGGTGTGTCTGTC
The DNA here is from genome assembly GCF_950295315.1 of Erinaceus europaeus. Lineage (NCBI taxonomy): Eukaryota > Metazoa > Chordata > Mammalia > Eulipotyphla > Erinaceidae > Erinaceus > Erinaceus europaeus. Next base: position 99,392,979 of record NC_080168.1, on the reverse strand, counting down.
TTTCTCTTCTCCTCTCTGTCTTCCCTTCCTCTCTCCATTTCTCTCTGTCCTGTCCAACAATGACGACTTCAATAACTATAACTACAACAATTAAAAAATGCTTCACAGAATGAGAGATTTCTGTACACTGTGCATTAGACAAATACCACAAAACCGAGCAGCAACAAGAACATAAAAGCATTATAATTGAGATTTAAACAAATTCAATAAGAAAAGAGATTCAGATGACAAACAGGCATATGAAAAATGCTCAAAGTCACTAATTATTAGAGAGTATAAGTTAAGGCAATATGAAGCTATTACCTCACTCCTAGATATCACTGTACACAAACAAAAATAATAAATGGCGGCAAAATGGTGAAAAAGGTTCCCCTTTTTATGGTGGGGGATATGGATGATGTCAGCCTGACTACAGAGCCTACTCACCAGGGAATGTGGGTACGCGGGACTATATAAGCAAGGACCTGAAGCAGCTCACTCTTTGGAATACCTCCCTCACGGCACTTCTGCTGGTGTAGCCCCAGATTCATCTTCCTACTGATCTCTTGACGTTGTCTTGAGTAGTTTAGTTGAAGGACTTTTGACTTCCACCATTTCTCTTAGCTAGACTTTCCCCCTCACTTAATGTTCATGGTAATTTTTTAAAAATTTACTGGGGGATTAATGGTTTACACTCAACAATAAAATACAGTAGTTTTTACTTGCATAACATTTTCACATAACAATGCAAACCCCACTGGATCCTCCTCTGCCATCATGTTCTAGGACCTGAACCCTCCCCCACTACCCCAGAGTCTTTTACTTTGGTGCAATACAACAACTCCAGTCCCAAGTTCTGCTTAGAGTTTTCCCTTCTGATCTTGTTTTTCAACCTCTGTCTATAAGTGAGATCATGAGATCATCCCATATTCATCCTTTTGTTTTTGACTCATCTCACTTAACATGATATCTTCAAGCCCCATCCAAGATGGGGTAAAGAAGGTGACTTCACCATAAACCTGAGACTTTGGAGCTTCAGGAATAAGTTTCTTTACATAAACATTATGCCATCTACCTCTGTTCACCTTTCTCAGTTTTCCACATAACAATTCAATGCCCTTCTTGGTCCTCTGACGTCATGTTCCAGGAATTGAACCCTCCCATCACTCCCACCATAGAGCCCTTTACTTTGGTGCAATACACCAGACCCAGTCCAAGTTCTGCTTTGTGTTTATTGTTCAACTGTTTTTTTTTTTTAATTGGATTTGTTTCATTGAAGATGCCTTTAAAATTTAGATGGAAAAGAGTTCTGCCAGTACTTTCCTCTAAGTATTTGATAGTTTCTGGTCTAACATCCAAGTGGTGTTGAAATCCCCTACTATTATTGTATTGCTGTAGCCCTTTCAGTAGATGCTTGATGTGTTTAGATGGCCTCTCATTGAGTGCATAGATGTTGATAGCAGTTAAGACCTTTTTTTTTTTTTTTGCCTCCAGGGTTCTCGCTGGGGCTCGGTGCCTGCACTGTGAATCCACTGCTCCTGGAAGCTATTTTCCCCATTTTGTTGCCCTTGTTGCACTTGTTGTAGTTGTTATTATTGTCATAGCTGTTGTTGTTGTTGATGATGTTGGATAGGACAGAGAGACATGGAGAGAGGAGGGGAAGACAGGGAGGAGGAGAAAAGATAGATACCTAAAATCTGCTTAACTGCTTGTGAAGCGACTCCCTTGCAGGTGGGAGCAGGGGGATTGAACCGGGATCCTTATGCAGGCCCTTGTGCTTTTCACCATGTGCGCTTAACCCACTGCACTACTCATTAGCTCCCAAGACCTCTTGATTGACTGATCCTCTGAGCATTAAGTTCTGTCCATCCCTATCTTTTAAAATTTTATTTATTTTAAGATCTATCATGTCAGATTGAGAAGAGCTGTTCCTGCCCTTTGTCGTCCATTGGCTTGTATGGTAGTTTTCCATTCTTTCACATCAAGTCCATGTTTGTCTTGTTGAGGTAGGTGGGATTCCTGCAGACAACATATGGTTGGGTTGTGTTTTCTGATCCATCTTCCTATTCTGTGCCTTTTAATAGGTGAATTCAAGTCATTGGCACTTATTGATATTATAGAATGAAGATATTTTAATGCCATTATTCTAAAATTTTAGAGTGTTCTGATTTATGGCATATTCATGATGATGTGATTTATTTATTTTTCCCTTTTGTTGCCCTTGTTTTATTGTTGTAGTAGTTATTATTATGGTTGTTATTTATGTTGTTGTTGTTGGATAGGACAGAGAGAAATGGAGAGAGGAGGGGAAGACAGAGGGGGAGAGAAAGATAGACACCTGCATGTTGTTAAAATTCGTAAGGCTCTGGCCGGGCGGGCTAGCTTCACGGGCGGGTAACAGAGACGCGGAGACAACGGCTGGGCAGGGAAGCTGTATTTCTTTATTCAGGAACAACGATTCATAAACTAAGACCAACTAATCACCAAACAGAACTCTGCTGTCTCGTTGCGGCGGCGCAAGCACTCTCTCTTTTTCTGCAACTCAAGAACCCTCCAACTCTGGGACTCTCTAACTCTGTCACTCTGGAACTCTTGAACTCTCGTACTCGGGAACCCTCTGAAACTCTGGCACTCTCGAACTCAGGAACCCTCTCTCGGGGTTCCTTGGGGCGGGGCCAAGTGGGCCCGCGAAATTAACTGGACTGATCCAATTCTCTTGGCGGGGGAGGGCTAGAACAAACCAATGTAAAGCATATGACACCTGCAGACCTGCTTCACTGCTTGTGAAACACTCCCCTGCAGGTGGGGAGCCGGGGGCTCAAACTGGGATCCTTATGCTGGTCCTTGCACTTTGCAACATGTGGCACTTAACCCGCTGAGGTACCGCCCGACCCCCTATGCGATTGTTTTTAAGAGACCTTTCAGAACTTCTTGCGGGGCAACCTTGATGATAGTATGGTGATTTTTATTTATAAACCTCTCATTTGTTTAACCCTAAACAGCCACGTGTTGATTTTACAATAGGGATTAATGGTTTATAGTAGATACAGTTGTTGATAGGTGTGTAAAATTTCTCAGTTTTTTGCAAAACACTTATCACCAGCCTAGTTCCTCCTGCACCATAATGCATCAGGACCTATAATCACCCCCCACCACCCTTTCCTCTTTCTGGCTTAATCTCACTTAACATGCTGTCTTCAAGCTGCATGCAAGATGAGGTGAAGAAGGTGAATTCATCATCCTTAATGGCTAAGTAGTGTCCCATTGTGTATATATCCAACTTCCATAGACACTCATCTTTATTGAATACCGTTGCTTTCAAGTTTTGACTATTACCATTTGTGTTTCTATGAACATAGGCATACATAGATCTTTCTGAATGAGTATGGTTGACTATTTACAATATATCCCCAGAGAAGAATTGCTGAGTTGTAGAGTAGGTCCATTTTTAACCTTCTGAGAGTTCTCCAGAATGCTCTCCACAGAGGTTGACTTTGGGGAAAACAGATTGGCATAGCCCATGAGGAACATAAATAATATACCCCTGTCTTACTAGTGCCAGGCTTTGTTTGGTCCTCTTATGGAATGCCCACAGGGTTCTATATAGTGAAGAGGATGTTTTATCTTTTTATTTCCCATTGATATCCACGGAAGTTATTGAGGGTAGAGTCTGGCTCCTCATTAGTTAGTTCTGGATTGCTCTCCTTTGGGTTCTTTTGCTGTGTCTCCCAACATTCAAAAGTACCAATTATTATGTCTAGCACTAACCTGTTCTTATTACAGTCTAGAGAAGAAATGAACATTTCTAGGGAAAATCATAAAACAATTATGTGTGAAATTGATGTAGGGCAGTAAATTTTGCTACCTCCTAAGTCTGCCTCAACCCCTCAATAGCAAATGGCAAGTATGTGCACAACACTTGTATCAAAGGACCAGGCAAAACCACTGGAAACATTCTCCTTCAGGGATATAGGGAGACCAAGATCCTGTTTCCCAGTAATAAGTACATATTTCTCTACAAAAAAATTATATGTATATATATATATGTATGTATGTATTTGATTAGAGAATTTATGGTGCCTTCTTTAGACCATTCTACTAGATTATCAAGATCATTAGGTCTAAGTCAGTCACACAGAAGACTACTAAGCACTTTTTTTTTTTTTCCTCCAGGGTTATTGCTGGGCTCGGTGCCTGTACCATGAATCCACCGCTCCTGGAGGCCTTTTTTCCCCCTTTTTGTTGCCCTAGTTGTTGCAGCCTCGTTGCGGTTATTATTGCCATTGTTGACGTTGCTTTGTTGTTGGATAGGACAGAGAGAAATGGAGAGAGGAGGGGAAGACAGAGAGAGAGGGGAGAGAAAGATAGACACCTGCAGACCTGCTTCACCGCCCGTGAAGCGACTCCCCTGCAGGTGGGGAGCCGGGGGCTCGAACCGGGATCCTTACGCCGGTCCCTGCGCTTTGCGCCACGTGCGCTTAACCCACTGCGCCACCGCCCGACTCCCTACTAAGCACTTTTTAAGTATATAATTGTCCCTAACTTACGGAGACATGAACATTCATGTACCCAGTACCATATATCCTAGCCTACATCTAGTATCTGTAACTTTGTTGGAAAACACTCCAGTTGAAATGGGATGAGACAGTCCCAAGTGTTAAGAAAGATTTCAGCAGGGTGAAGGAGTTGGGAGGTTGACATCTCAGACTTGGCGTCTCTGGAGACAATCTGCAGCCAGAATGCAGTAGTAGCATGACTTGGCGTAGTGGCACCAGCAGCGTCAACTTACTTTAGACCAACAGAGGCAATATAACAGGGTGAGCTCAGCATCAGGAGAAGAGACCTCAAAGCATACAGGTAAAGTCCCAGAGATTACAGGACAAAGAGAAATACAGATTTTAAAGAGAATGGGGAAGATTTCTTACAGTCCTGTGAAGAGTTTAAAGTGGCAGTCGTATATTATTATTATAACCAAGTTAGTTAGGGGCTTATTTATCTTTGAAAATCCAATGGTAAGAATTGACCACAATATACTTGACCTTACGATAATTTATGCAATTTAAGGATATCTATTAATAACAATATCTTAGACACTGACAAGACCAAATGATTTTGATATGCCTGTCCTGAGGTTGTAGATAACTTAGGCATAAAAAAAAAATTATAACTGCTTAAAGAATTTAAGTCCAGTGTCAAGTCAGTCAGCTTAAAATTTGAAACATTAGGGAGTCGGGTGGTAGAGCAGCAGGTTAAGCGCAGGTGGTGCAAAGTGCAAGGATTGGCGTAAGGATCCCCGTTCGAGCCCCTGGCTCTTCACCTGCAGGGGAGTCGCTTCACAAATGATGAAGCAGGTCTGCAGGTGTCTATCTTTCTCTCCCCCTCTCTGTCTTCCCCTCCTCTGTCCATTTCTCTCTGTCCTATCCAACAACGACATCAACAACAACAATAACTACAACAATAAATCTACAAGAACAACAAAAGGAATAAATAAATAAATATTTTTAAAAATTGAAACATTAAATATTAAGACTAAAAAGATATAATCAGAACTAAAATCTAGGCAGTCTAAGAACTTGAAGTATTAAATCTCTTTTTCTTCTGACATATTGATTTAATAGTGATCTTATAAGATTATAAGATAATAGGGGTGTAGTTTCTTTTTTAAAAAATTTTTATATATTATTTATTTATTTTCCCCTTTGTTGCCCTTGTTTTTTTACTGTTGTTGTGGTTATTGTTGTTATTGATGTCATTATTGTTGGATAGGACAGAGAGAAATAGAGAGAGGAGGGGAAGACAGAGAGGGGGAGAGAAAGATAGACACCTGCAGACCTGTTTCACCTCCTGTGAAGCAACTCCCCTGCAGGTGGGGAACCAGGGCTCGAACTGGGATCCTTAGGCCAGTTCTTGTGCTTTGCTCCACGTGCACTTAACCCACTACGCTACCGCCCAACTCACAGTTTCTTTCTTTTTCTTTTTTTTAAAGTGAAGTGTTTCTTTTTTAATTATCATTATTTTATTTATTGGCTAGAGACAGCAAGAAATTGAGAGGGAAGGAGTGATAAAGAGGGATAGACAGAAAGACACCTGCAACACTGCTTCACCACTTGCAAAGCATTCCCCCTATAGGTGGGGACTAGGGACTCGAACCTGGGTCCTTGTGCACTGTAACATGTGTGCTCAACCGGGTGCGCCACCACCCGGCCCCACGGGGGTATAGTTTCTTACTCCTCCCACCACCAAAGGTCTGTGTCCCCTACTTTCACCCTCTATGATAACCACCATATTTCTCCCACAGTCTAAGGTATGTTTAGATATAGGTTGAGTATTTTTTTCAAGTTCATGTGTAAACATTCATTTTAAAAAGTCATTTTTATTATGGGGCTAATGGTTTATAGTACAGTTATTGGCATGAGTACAATTTCTTACTTCTCTGTGATAAGTATCTTTTTTTCATGAGAGAGCAAGAAAGAGAGAGGGGTGGGGAGAGACTGATCAGTGCAGTGCTCAGCTGTGGCATATGATGGTTCTGGGGTTTGATGCTTGGACTTGTGGGATCTCAGTTATGAAAGTCTGGTCACCACCATTGTGCTGTCTACCCAATTACCAATGAAGTTATTTTTAAGGACATTTACAGTTGAATTTTATAAATCATGCATATAGGAAATATTAGAATTAAGAGAATGCAGTTACCAACAGGGAATAGAGAAGAATTGTGGAACCTGGGAACCAAAAATACCTTAAGATTTACGATTTTATTCATCTGGACTTTTGAGTTCCTTACAGATGAAGATTAGCTGGGCATGGTGGTGCACACACCTGTAGTTTCAGCTGAGGCTGGAGGATTGTATGGGCCTGGGAGTTCTGTGCTGTAGTGCATTATGCTGTGCTGATCGGGTGTCTGCTCGAAGTTCAGCATCAATATGCTGACCTCTTGGGAGCAGGGAACCACCAGGTTGCCTAAGGAGGGGTAGCCTGGCCCAGGTCAGAAATGGAGCAGGTCAAAACCCCAATGCTGATCAGCTACAGATACAGATGCAGATACACATACAGATTTTGATCACTTCTATTCACTTTTCATCTTTTACCTCCCTATTTTTTTTTTCTTCACTCTTAGAACTGAAAAAACATTTATGTAGCTACCTTTTAATGATTCAGTTTGTGTGGCATTATTGATTTATCTCAAATTGCTCATTTTACTAATGAGAAAAATGGGACTCACAAATTAAGTGAGTACTCTTGGTTTCTCAACTCTCAGTACAATACAGGTCCCTTGATTCTTATTCTGGTAAGTTCTTGAGTGAATTGTGTTGCTATTTTAGTTGAATACCATTTTAAGATCAAATAGAACTCCCTTTCTGTATTGTACAATTAGGTCATTTGTGCTATTCTTCATTACCATATTTCTGATTTGTTAATGTTGCTTTTCTTATTTTTATACATCGTTTTTCACAGATTAAGTTTATATCCCCCAATTGCATCATAAGTTCTCAATTAGAATAATTCATCCTTTCTTGTTCTCCTCTTTTTACCTTCTCTTTTTATCTCCTCCTCATCTTCCTCCTCCTCCTCCTCCTCTTCCTCCTCTTTTTTCTTTTTGATGTGGCACCGGGAAATGAACCCCGGGCCTTGTGCATGTGCAACATTATTGCTGAGTCTTCTCCATAGGTGAGTTTTCTTATGATTAATTTATTAGAGAGAGAGAGAAAGGTGAGAGAGGGAGATAACACAGAGAGGGAGAGAGCGAGACCACAACACTGCCCCACCACCTGGGGAGCATCCCCAGTGCCAAACAGAGTGTTTCCTTGTGGTGCAGGTCTTAAACCCCAGGGCCTCATGCATGAAAGAGATTTGTTCTTACACCTCTAAATTCATTTATTCTCTTTCTTTCTCTCTTTCTCTCTTTATTTCTTTCTTCCTATTCTGTTTTGATTGGATAGAGAGAAGTTGAGAGGGGAGGAGATAGAGAGGGAGAAAGAATGACACCTGCAGACCTGCTTCACTGCTTATGAAGAGTCCCTCCTTTAGGTGGGAGTGGTGGTTTGAACCCAGGTCCTTGTGCATAGTAATGTGTGAGCTTAACTGGGTGCACCACCACTGGACCCCCTTTAGATTACTTTTTTTTTTAAATAAAAAAATCAAGATAGTACTGGTACTTTTAGCTTAATATTGCCACTTAGATTAAATTTACTTTTTTAGAGGGACAGCAGATGACTCACCCAGTAGAGTACACTTGTTACTATACACAAGGACCTGAGTTTGAGCTCTGGGCCACCACATCAATGTGCCTTCAGGGGAGGGGGAGCTTCATAAGTGGAAGAATGGTGCTGTGGCATCTCTATTTCTCTCTCTGCCTCTCACCCTTGAGCTAGAGGAAAGAAAAAAGTAACTGCCAGGATCAGTGGAGTCATTCAAGCACTAAGCTCCAATGATAACCTGAAAAAAATACACTTAAAGGCAAGGGAGATAGCATAATAGTTATGCAAAGAGACTCTCATACTTGAGGCTTCAAAGTCCCAGATTCAATCCCCCTGCACCACCATAAGCCAGAGCTGAGCAGTGCTCTGGTAAAACAAACAAACAAACAAACAAACAACACTTAATTTTTATTCAACTTCTGATATAAGTGCTGGGGCCGACATAAACATTTTGAAGGGTAAATACACTTACCTTAGTGTAGTTAATCTCTCTAAAGCTACATAGGGAAGAGAGTGGAAAGCTGGGGTTGGTTTTGATCTGTCTGTCTTTACTGGGTGCCTTTTCCGTGATTGTTACTTCAGTATGGGCAAGGAAATGCCTGTTTCCTTTCCACAAATGCCTCCAGTGTCTAACATACAACTTAGTTCCTAAAAGTTCATGAACATTTTTTTTTTTAGAAATGAATATAGCCACATAGCCTTGAATAATTTTTTCTATAGCTTCTGCTTTTTGTTTCTATAAATCATTTTTATGTCTTAATTTGTTTTCCTAGGTATTAATATTTTATAATGAATTCAGACCTTGTCTTCAGACATGATTTATTACCTTTTAATATTGGCAAATTTGAAGACGTTTGGCATGTTTTAATTGTGTAATATTTCTTAGTCAAGCAACCATAAATCTGCTTTTCACACAAAAGTGAAAAAATGTCTAGTGCAATATTTTGTGAAACCACATGATTCATCATAGTAGTTGTAATTGTATTGTGTTTTCAAAGTGCCTTTGCTGAATTCTTACTGCTCTTTTGCTCGTGATTATCGTGATTTCTATTATTCAAAATTTTAATTAATTTACTTAAAATCTATGTCTTTACTGGGGTTTTATTGCTCTGGCATCACTTTTTCAGATAGAAAGAAGCAGTGGCTGGGCAGAGGTGCACCCTACTGAGTGCACACTTTATCATGTGCAGAGACGAGTATAGACTCCCCCACACACACCTATAGAGAGGAGGCTTCAAGAGGGGTGAAGCAGAGCTACAGGTGTTTATCTTTCTCTCCCCATCTCTGTTTTCCCTTCTCAATTTCTCTCTGTCCCATCGAATTTAAAAAAATAAAAATAAAAGAAGAAAGAAGGAAAAAATGGTCTCTGGGAGCGGTGGATGTCTCATGCAGATACCGAGGCCCAGCTATAATCCTGGTGGCAATTGAAAAAGAAACAAGTAAAAGAAAAGAAAAGAAAAGAAAAGAAAAGAAAAAGAGAGAGAGAGAGAAAAATGCACCACAGTCTCAGAGTTTCCACCAGTGTGGTAAGAAGTGGGATCAAAGCTGGGTTATACACGTGGCAAAGCAACATGCTGTACAAGTGAGCTATTTCTCCGGCCCTTGTCTTGATTTCTAGACTCACTTTATTTAACTTATATATTTTCAGTTAAAAATTGAGTTTGCAACTTGGTTCAGTGCACATACTACAGTGCACAAGGACCTGAAGTAAAGCCTCCAGTTTTCACCTACAGGGGTGAAGCAGTATTGCAGTTCTCTCTCTGTCTCTGTGTTCTATATCATCACCCTCTCTCCTCTCAGTTTCTCTCCATCTCTATCAACTAAAAAGCAAAATGTTGAAAAAAAAAGAGCATGCACCTTGTCGGGGTCTCTGGCGGGGTGGTCTCCAGGGGAAAGGTAACGGACCGGTTCTTTCTCGCTCACGACAGGGGACGACACGAAGTAAAGACACTGGGGAGAGTTGCAGTGTGCTCAGATCTCATTTATTAGCAGGTGGACATGAGTTAAATAGAAAAGCAAACAAAGGGAATTATTGAAATATGTCAGAAATTACAGATTTCTTAAAGATCACCTTGCCCTTATGGTAGGGGGCTGGTATGACAGGAATTGATGAGATACAAGACAGTTATTCTCCATGACGCAAGCAACTTAATTATCCAAAGGTATTTGAGAGAAGCATAGGGGTTAAACCAGTAGGGTGAGACAGAGAGACGATGGATATCAAAAGGCCATATAGTTGGGAATTTCTCTTGTCTGGGGTCTGAGGTGTATGATGGAGTGTGTGATAAGGTGTGTTCTCTGTGGTCAGAAGATAAGGTGACTTTGAGTAAGTGAATCTTAAAGTAGGCGGCCTTGTGGCCTGCAGTTAATGGGGAGAAGTATTGGGGTTTCTGTGGGCCTGACAGTCAAGAAGGAAAGAACTAAGTCTGAGTTTCTCCCCTTTTGCTCACCTCGGTTGAGAGAGACTAACCAAGAGGGTATCTTCTCAGACCTCCATCCAAGGATGGGGGGAATTCTCCCTAAGCTCTATCAAGTTTACACATAGTCCCAATAGCACCTAATAGGCAATGTTTGTTTATTTAACTCTCCCCAACTATATCTATTATATACATGTAAATTTGTTTTCTTCTATGTTTTTATAGCAACAATACTATCAAAATAAAGCATGGATTCCTGTTTTAAACACAACAGGTGTTTACCGCCATACTACCCTGAACACACCCAATCTCATCTGATCTCCGAAGCTAAACATAATAGGTGATAGGGACTGGGTGGTGACATACCCAGCAGAGTGCACAAAATGCAGTTCATAAGGACCTGGCTTCAAGCTCCTGAGCCCTACCTGAAGGGGGCGGGGAATGCTTCATGAATGGTGTCTGTGGGTCTGTAGGTCTCTCTCTTTCTCCCCCTCTCCATCTTCTCCTCCACTCTCAACTTCTATGTGTCTCAATCAATCACTGTCTGAATCAAAAAAGTAAACAAATTGAAAAATGAACATGACAGGTGGATAGTTCAGAACCTAGTACAATTATAGTAGTGATGTCAGAATATGTTGAGTTAAAAGTAAGGGAAATACCCAAGTATAAATGGACTAGCATTCCTGACTAATTTACCCATCTCAGCAAGAACTCTAGAGACAGGGTGTCCTAGAATTCGAATGATCCCAGAATTCTGGGTTGCCATTTCTGTTATTCTCCATACATATCCTATTATTAGAACCCTCCCTCCAAAAGAAAAAAAAAAAGAAAGAAAAAAAAGTCCATCAGGAACAGAGATATCATGCAACTGAATCTCAGCAGTAACCCTGGTGATAAATAAATAAAATACAAAGCAATATATATATATATATATATATATATATATATATATATATTTTTTTTTTTTTTTAAATAATTTATTTCTTTATTGGGGAATTAATGCTTTACATTCAACAGTAAATACAATAGTTTGTACATGCATAACATTCCCCAGATTCCCATTTAACAATACAACCCCCACTATGTCATTCATCATCTTTCATGGACCTGTATTCTCCCCACCCACCCACCCACCCCAGAGTCTTTTACTTTGGTGTAATACTCCAATTCCATTTCAGGTTCGACTTGTGTTTTCTTTTCTAATCTTGTTTTTCAACTTGGGCCTGAGAGTGAGATCATCCCATATTCATCCTTCAGTTTCTGACTTATTTCACTCAACATGATTTTTTCAAGGTCCATCCAAGATTGGCTGAAAATGGTGAAGTCACCATTTTTTACAGCTGAGTAGTATTCCATTGTGTATATAGACCACAACTTGCTCAGCCACTCATCTGTTGTTGGACACCTGGGTTGCTTCCAGGTTTTGGCTATTACAAATTGTGCTGCCAAGAACATATGTGTACACAGATCTTTTTGCATGGATGTGTTGGGTTCCTTAGGATATATCCCCAGGAGGGGAATTGCAGGGTCATAGGGTAGGTCCATTTCTAGCCTTCTGAGAGTTCTCCAGACTGTTCTCCACAGAGGTTGGACCAATTGACATTCCCACCAGCAGTGCAGGAGGGTTCCTTTGACCCCACACCCTCTCCAGCATTTGCTGCTGTTACCTTTTCTGATGTATGACATTCTCACAGGAGTGAAGTGATATCTCACTGTTGTCTTGATTTGCATTTCTCTGACAATCAGAGACTTGGAGCATTTTTTCATGTGTTTCTCGGCCTTTTGGATCTCTTCTGTGGTGAATATTCTGTCCAAGTCCTCCCCCCATTTTTGGATGGGGTTATTTGTTGTCTTGTTGAGTCTGGCAAGCTCTTTATATATGTTGGTTATTAAACTCTTATCTGATGTATGGCATGTGAAGATCTTCTCCCATTCTGTGAGGGGTCTCTTGGTTTGGGTAGTGGTTTCTTTTGCTGTGAAGAAGCTTTTTAATTTGATGTAGTCCCATAGGTTTATACTTGCCTTAGTCTTCCTTGTAATTGGATTCGTTTCATTGAAAATGTCTTTAAAATTTATGCAGAAAAAAGTTCTGCCAATATTTTCCTCTAATTATCTGATAGTTTCTGGTCTAACCTCCAAGTCCTTGATCCACTTGGAATTTACTTTTGTATTTGGTGAAATACAGTGATTCAGTTTCATTCTTCTGCATGTTTCAACCCATTGTTTCCAATACCATTTGTTGAAGAGACTCTGCTTTCCCCATGTAATAGTCTGGGCCCCTTTGTCAAAGATTAGATGTCCATACGTGTGGAGCCTCATTTCTGGGCTCTCAGTTCTATTCCACTGATCAGTGTGTCTGTTCATGTTCCAGTACCAAGCAGTTTTGATGACAGTGGCCCTATAATACAGTTTGAGATCTGGGAGTGTGATGCCTCCGGTTCTGTTCTTTTTTCTCAAGATTGTTTTGGCAATTCTAGGTCTTTTCTGGTTCCAGATAAACATTTGTAGCATTTGTTCTATTCTCTTAAAAAATGTGTTTGGGATCTTGATGGGGATAGCATTAAATTTGTAGATGGCTCTGGGTAATATATTCATTTTGATGATGTTAATTCTTCCAACCCATGAACATGGAATATCTTTCCACTTCTTTGTGTCTTTTTCAATTTCTTTGAGTATTGACTCATAATTTTCAGTATATAAGTCTTTCACTTCTTTGGTTAGGTTTACTCCTAGATATTTTATTATTTTTGTTGCTATAGAAAAAGGAACTGATTTCTGGATTTCAATTTCTTCTAACTTAGTGTTTGCATAGAGGAATGCCACTGACTTTTGAATGTTAATTTTATAGCCTGACACATTACTGTATTGCCTGATGATTTCCAAAAGCTTCTTGCTGGATTCCTTAGGTTTTTCCATGTATACTATCATGTCATCTGCAAATAAGGAGAGTTTGACTTCTTCTCTTCCAATCTGTATGCCTTTAATTCCTTGCTCCTGCCTGATTGCTATGGCAAGAACTTCCAACACTATGTTGAATAGTAATGGTGATAGTGGGCAGCCCTGTCTAGTACCTGATCTGAGGGGAAATGCTTCCAGTTTTTCACCATTGAGTATGTTGTTGGCTGTAGGTTTGCTATATATAGACTCCACTATCTTCAGGAATTTTCCATCTATTCCTATTTTTTCTAGTGTTTTGATCATAAAGGGATGTTGTATTTTGTCAAAGGCTTTCTCTGCATCTATTGATATGACCATGTGGTTTTTGGTCTTGCTTTTGTTGATGTGGTGGATCACATTGATTGACTTACGTATATTAAACCAACCTTGCGTGCCTGGGATAAACCCCACTTGGTCATGATGAACAATCTTTTTGATATACTGCTGTATCCGGTTGGCTAGAATTTTGTTCAATATTTTCGCATCTATGTTCATCAGAGATATTGGTCTGTAGTTTTCTTTTTTGGTTGTGTCCCTGTCTGCTTTTGGTATCAGGGTGATGTTGGCTTCATAGAAGCTGGCAGGGAGTATTCCAGTGTCTTCAATCTTCTGGAAGACTTTTAAAAGTAGAGGTATTAGTTCTTCTTTGAAAGTTTTCTAGAATTCATTTGTAAAACCATCTGGTCCAGGACTTTTATTTTTGGGAAGATTTTTGATAACTGTTTCAGTTTCATTATCTGTGATGGGCCTGTTCATGTTCTCCACTTCCTCTTTACTTAGTTTTGGAAGTTGGTATCTAGGAAATCATTCATTTCTTCCAGGTTCTCTAGCTTGGTGGCATATAGTTGTTCATAGAAGCCTCGCATGATATGTTGAATTTCTGCAGTGTCTGTTGTGATATCTCCTCTTTAATTTACTATCCGATTTATTTGGGTCTTCTCCCTTTTTTGTTTTGTGAGTCTGGCTAAAGGTTTGTCGATTTTGTTTACTCTTTCGAAGAACCAACATTTACTTTCATTGATCTTTTGTATGGTTTTCCTATTCTCAATGTTATTTATTTCTGCCCTAACTTTAGTGATTTCTGTCCTTCTGGTTGCTTTAGGATTCCTTTGTTGTTCTTCTTCTAGGTCTTTAAGATGTGCAATCAGGCTCTTTATTTGTGCCTTTTCTTGTTTCCTAATGTGTGCTTGTATAGCTATGAACTTCCCTCTTAGGACTGCTTTAGCTGTGTCCCAAATATTTTGATAGCTTGTGTCTTCATTTTCATTGAACTCTCGAAACATTTTGATTTCTTCCTTGATTTCCTCTTTGACCCAGAAGTTGTTAAGAAGTGTACTGTTGAGCTTCCACATTTTGGGACTGTTACTAATCCTTTGTTGATTGTTAAGTGTTAGTTTAATTCCACTGTGGTCTGAAAAGATGCTTGGGATGATTTCAGTGCTCTTGAATTGGCTGATGCTGTCTTTGTGGCCTAACATATGGTCTATTCTTGAGAATGATCCATGTGGATTTGAGTAAAATGTGTATTCCAGTTTCTTGGAATGAATGACTGTGAAAATGTCCAATAGTTCTAGTTTATCTATCTCATCACTTAGCTCCCTTATGTCTTTACTGATTTTCTTCCTGGATGATCTGTCAAGTTGAGATAGTGGGGTGTTGAAGTCCCCTACTATGATTGTGTTACTGTTAATATATTGCTGTAGCTCTTTCAGTAGAAGTTTGATGTATTTAGATGGCTTCTCATTGGGTGCATAGATGTTAATAATTGTTAAGTCCTCTTGATTGACTGATCCTCTGAGCATTAAGTAGTATCCATTCCTATCTTTTTTAATCTTATCTATTTTAAATTCTGTCATGTCAGATATGAGAATAGCTGTTCCTGCCCTTTTTTGTGGGCCATTGGCTTGTATGATAGTTTTCCATCCTTTCACTTTAAGTCTGTGTTTGTCTTGTTGAGTTTCCTGTAGACAACATATTGTTGGGTTGTGTTTTCTGATCCATCTTCCTACTCTGTGTCTTTTTATAGGTGAATCCAGGCCATTGACATTTATTGATATCAAAGATTGAAGATATTTTAATGCCATTCTTGTAGAGTTTTAGAGTGTTTTGATATATGTCCTATTTGTGGTGGTCTGGTTGTTTATAGGAGACCTTTCAGAACTTCTTTCAGGGCAGGCTTGGTGATGGTTGCTTCCTTCAACTGTTGCTTGTCTGAGAAGGTTTTGATGCTTCCATCTAGTCTGAATGACAGTCTAGCAGGATATAGTATTCTTGGCTGAAAGCTTTTCTCATTGAGCACTCGATAGATAGCTTGCCATTCTCTTCTGGCCTGTAGTGTTTGTATGGAGAAGTCTGCTGCTAATCTTATGGGTTTTCCTTTGTAGGTGACTCTTTGTTTTTCTCTTGCAGCCTTGAGGATCCTTTCTTTATCCTTATTCCTTTCCAATCTAAGTATGACATGTCTTGGTGTGTTTAGGTCTGGGTTAATTCTGTTTGGGACCCTCTGGGCTTCTTGAATCTTTATGTCTTTGGTGTTGTCTAGACTAGAGAAATTTTCAGCTATTATGGCCTGGAGAATGCTTTCTTCCTCCCCTTCTCTTTCTTCCTCTGGTAAGCGAATAATGCGTATATTGTTTCTTTTGAAGTCATCCCATAGGACCGTGTTGTTGTTTTCAGCATCTCTTAATCTCTTTTTGAGATCTCTTACTTCTTTTTTAGTTGTCTCTAATTCATCCTCAATCTTGCTAATTCTGTCTTCAGCCTCATAGATTCTATTCTCTCTGCCCTCTACTGCTTTCTGGAGTTCATCTGTTTTGTTGCCCTGCTCTGATACTGTTTTAGCTTGTTCAGCTAGTTGCCTTCTTAGCTCAACGATTTCAGCTTTCAGCTCTCTAATAACCACGAGATAATTAGAATTTTCTTTCATATTCTCATTTGTTATTCCTGTATTTCTGATTACAATTTTTTCAAATTCTTTACTCACTCCTGTTATTATTTCCTTAGCTAATGTTTGGATGTTGAACTTGTTATTTTGTGCTTCACCCTCTGGAGGACTTTTAGCTGGACTCTTGTCCTGGTTCGAGTCTCCAATATTTTTTCTTGTTGTTTTAACCATTTTATATATTATGTTATGAGTTCCCTTTATCAGTACTTTTCAAATTATTGATTACTATTGCCTGGATTGACTTGTGTCTAAGTAATTTAATTAAAGGGTTTACCTTGGTGGAAGTTAACAGTTTTTTCAATCCCTGAGTTGGAGCTCAGTGGTGTAAAAGCCTCTTTTTTTTTCTTCCCTGTAGGCTATGGGAGCCTGAGGGCTTTTAAACTATCAATAGGCTTCTTAGCTTAATCACTGACTCCTGACCAAGAGATAAAGCAGGGTGTGGCAGAGATAATCCAGTGGTTATGCAAAGAGACTTTCACAGCCCCTCAGCTATGCCACCGAAGTATAGGTCTTCTCCTGAGTTTCCCGGTTAGATCTCTGTCCCCTGGTGTCCCTCCCTGTTGCTGCTCCAGATTCTGAGGGTAGTAGCAATGGAGACTCAGAGTTGCACTTGGTGAGTCTCTGGGGAGTCCTTTCCTCCCTTCAGCTGTCCCCTTGTTGTGGAGCAGACTGGAGGTGGTGTCTCCACTGATAAACTGTTGAACTGTTAGCAGCCACTTAATCTCTCCTTAGGCCCCTCTCTCCTCTCTGTCACCAGCTACGCGTGTTTGTACTCAGGGGTGATTTACTGGGTTCCTGTGGTCATTCTAGTCCTGTCTTGTTTCGGTCCGGGTGGTCTACTTTGGTATTTCTAGTTGATCCGGGAGAGGAGAGGAGAGGAGAGGAGAGGAGAGGAGAGGAGAGGAGAGGAGAGGAGAGGAGAGGAGAGAAAACGATCTGCTGCTCGTAGCTTCGCCTCCGGAAGTCGAATCCCCAGCAATATATTTTTGTTGAGTGGATGGTGCTGGGATGGAAACTCAACCAAACTGGAGAAGAGCAAAAGATTTCCCTTAGACTTCCTTTCCAGTGACTACGAAATCCATACGAGAATTACTTCCTTCCTTTCCCCCTTTACTAGAGGAATGGCTTTTTCATGTTTGCCAGTGGTTCTGTGCATCTATCTATTGCCCCTTCCCTTTCCCTGCCAGTCCGGCACTTAAGTTCCAAGGCCATTTTCTGATCCAAGGAGCAACCTTTGATGCCTAGGTGTTGATTGGGAATACATAACACAATAGTAGTATAGCCTGACCTGAAAAGGCTCCCGTTAGTTGAAGAAGCTGCCCTTAAGACCCTTTTAGAGAATGCTGGGAACCCAGATACCTGGTGCTTCTAAAGAGAAAGAATTCCTTGTGTAGTGGTGAGAAGGGCTCATCCAAGAGGAAAGCCAGAGCAGAGATGTTTAGCCCACTTGTAAGGGTAGCACAAAGCTCAGTACACACATTTGAATACACAAATGTATGTTCAGGCTGGATGATCTTGCACCAAGCTAAGTGCACTTATCACCATGTGCAAAAACCTGGGTTTGAGCTCTCAATCCCCACCTGCAGGAGGAGTGCTTCATGAGTGGTGAAGCAGGTCTGCAGGTGTCTGTCTTTCTCTCCTTCTCTATATCTCCCTTCCTCTCTCAATTTCTCTCTGTCCTGTAAAATAAAAATAGAAAGAAAAAAAAAGGGCCACCAGGAGCAGTGGATTTGTAATGCTGACACTAAGCCCTAGCGATAACCCTGCTGGCAAAAAAAAAAAAAAAAAAAAGCAATAGTTAAAAGTTGCATAGAACTGAAAAACTCTCAGTATATTACGTGCATTATAGCATATGTTCTGTTTCATTTTTTAAAGTACTGGCTATAACCCACTAAATTAATTTTACAATACATGAGTGGATATGACCCAGTTTGGAAATCTGTGCCCTAGTGGTTTGAGTGGCAGCACTGTGATTAGTACTTTGGAAACATCTTACCGCTGATAAAATGACGAGTTAGAAGGAGGGTGGATACTGGTTATGAAAGGATTGAGCCAGAAATAGGTCTTAAAAGTGGTAGTTGTAAAGACCAAAAGGAGGAGGAGGGGCAGGGCTGGGTGCTGGTGCACCCAGTTAAGCACACATACTGCCAAGGCAAGGACCGGGTTCGAGCCTCTGCTTCCTACCTTCAAGGGATCTGCTTCTCTAGTGGTGAAGCAGGTCTGCAGGTGTCTGTTTTTCTCTTTCTCTCTCTATTTCCCAGTCCTCTCTCAGTTTCTCTCCTATATATATATGAAAGAGGAAATTGGATCAACTGGTATTGATTACATATAGGGAGTTCAGGAATCTAGAATCATATCATAATTTCCAAATTAAATGACCACTATTACAACAGTGTTATACATAAAGGGAAAAAAATGAATTCAGCATAATGAGGTGGCAGTGTAACATTCAGGGGGTGTTAATTTGTTGAGAGAGGGTTTTAAAAACGTATTTCTTAGTAATTTAATAATGACTTGGCTACATTTTTTTCTTTTGCAAGTTCATGTGTTTCAATTCTTTATATTCCCCTTATGAGCAAAACCATCCTGTATTTGTTTTTCACCTCTTTTTTTTTTAGCATAAATAAGAAACAGTCACCTTAAGAGTTCCATCCAATTTGTTCCGAAGAAAACAATATTATTAATAATTTTTATTTGCAGAGTAGTAGTTCTATTTTGTATATGACCAATAACTAAACAGTCATCTGGTGATGGGAATTTTAGGCTACTTTCACTCCTTGGCAATTGTGAATAATGTAATTATGAACCTAAGAGTGCACATGCCCCTTAAAATTAGTGTTTTCATGTCCTTTGGATATATGATAAGGAGGTATTGCAGGATCATCAGGTATTTCCACTTTTATTATTTATTTATTTATAAAAAAGGAAGCACTGACAAAACCACAGGATAAGAGGGGTACAACCACACAGTTCCCACCACCAGAACTCCGTATCCCATCCCCTCCCTTTCCTATTCTTTAACCCTCTGGGAGTATGGACCCAAAGTCTTTGTGGGATGCAGAAGGTGGAAGGTCTGGCTTCTGTAATTGCTTCTCTGCTGAACATGGGTGTTGACAGGTCAATCCATACTCCCAGCCTGCCTCTCTCTCTTTCCCTAGTGTGGCAGGGCTCTGGGGAAGCATAGTTCCAGAACACATTGATGGGGTTGTCTGTCCAGGGAAGTCTGGTCGGCATCATGCTAGCATCTGGAACCTGGTGGCTGAAAAGAGAGTTGCTGACTAATCTGAATCTAAAGGCTGGAGTAGTGCAGATGAAGAGTGGGGGGGGGGGTCTCTGTTTTGTAGATAGCTAGTAGGCATATTTTGGTTAAATTCCAAAGGGCCTGTGGCTATACTAGGTTTTTTTTTTTTTTTTTTTTTTTTTGCCTGAGCCTGAAATCTGATATGCCAGTGGATCCAAGTTATTGTCTTGGGAGATGATGTCATGGCTGGAAAAAGGACCAGAAAGCTGGATCAAGGAAGAGAGTAGCTCCCTAATGTGGGAAAGGTGTATAAATATTGTTGACTGTAAACCTCATCAATTTGATGTGATCTGGGGCCCATATTCAGCTTAGAAGGCTATGTGACCTCTGCATCCCTGTGGATCTGAGCTCACATTCTGTGGTCATGAGTAGGAACATTCCAAGCTGCCCCAATATCAGGACCCATCTTCCTCAGGTGTAGCATAGAGTATGTTGTTCAGCCTCCCTTCAGAGGATAGAACATTCTCTACTGTTGTTGATCCAAGTTGAGGGCAAGGTCCTATGGGGGTCCACAAAGGGGTCTGTTTTGTTGTTCCTGATATAGATGACCAGTGCCAATGGAGAGAGGGATTTATTCGAAGTCTAGGCCCATCATGTCTGGGAATCTTAGGACTTCCCTACTAGGGCCCCAGCTGATGGGGTGGCCTGATAGTGACTAAAGAGTCATTATTAAAGTATACCAGTCTCTTGCCCTTATTCAGCTTTTTCTGTCCTTGCTTTGATGAGGTTAGCTTTGGAGTGAGTGAGAAAACTGTAATAGGAAGTAGGTGAGGAGGGTATCTAAGTCAAGTAGACACTATTTCATTATGAACTTCATACTGACTCACTGTAGACTATTGTGCACATTTGCTTTCAGGTATATATTTTGCCCTAATTTATGGATACATGTGAACATATGCTCTGTCTCATGGGACCTGGTCTATATCTAGGTTTTGAGACTTTGTTGAGAAGTGAACCACCTGGAATGGAGATATTTCCACTTTTAAGGACTCTCCATACTGTTTTCCATAGAAGCTACACCACTTTGCATTCCTACCAACTCTATCTGGCTACCTTTGTCTTTGTAACCTCACCAACACTTGTCTTTCTAGATTTGTTGATGTAGGCCATTTTCATGGGTGTGAGGTGGTATCTCATTGTGGTTTTAATTTGTTTTTCTGTAGTGACAGGTGGAGTATGTCTTATGTCTGTAGGTCATATCTATCTCTTTTACATGTGAGAAGATAAGGTTGTACATGAAGTTGAAGAATTTCTGACACAACCACCAAATGTTATTAATGTCGTTGTTCAGAGATAATGGGAATAGAAAAGGCAGTGTTTTCCAGAATAGGAGAGAGGACAAAAGGTGAAAATGGGTTTCCTCTTCAAAACTGGAATCAAAGACATTAGAGTAGGATTGAGGTGAGTGCCAGAACTTTGGGAAAATGTGGATGTGGATTCCAGAGGTGGTTATTGGTAACCACAGCTAGAGTACAGAATGTAATATGTTTTCTATAACATGTGCTTTTTTACAATTATTACTTATAAGCATCAGGTGAAATTTTTCTTGGGACTACTTTAAAAAAGGAAGTTTTGACAATATAAGCTGCTCTTTGTTTATCCTTCTCCTCTCCCTCAATGGATGACTTCTCTTGCAACTAACTTAAGTAAAGAAAGCCACCATTTCCAAAAATGCTTTGCTACCCTGGCACAATTTCAAAGAAATCCCCTTTCTTTCTCACTTAGTTAACTACATTTCCCCAGGGGGGAAAAAAAAAACCTTCTCTGTCAATGTAACATCCTTTAACAGGACTCCTGCTGGTAGGTTATTGTATCTGGCTGTGGCAGCTGTGAACATATATACTATTGATTGTTAATGTGTGATATAAATCCGACTGGAGCATGCCTGCTAATTGGTTTGAGAGCTAGATAGAGACAATGCTGTCTTATAGTAGCTTGTCTAGATAGGCCTAGTCATAGGGTTAATTCTGCTTGACAGCACATCAGCAGCATCTTGAGAGTAATTACTCAACAGAAGTTTTCCCACAGCCAAACCCAGAGCTTCAAAGGCTTCTGAATTTACAACCAGTACTAACCTATATCTGAAACATAATGTTCCCACAAGGGCTCAGATTTTTCTTCTTATTATTAAATTGTATGGGGTTATAAGGTTCATTTACTCTGTGAAAAATGCAATGAAAAATTATTTGGTGTTGAATAATTGGAAATCTTTAATAATAAGTAAAAAGATAATTTTAAATTTGGGCTCCTGATTGCTTTGTTATATTGCTGAAACAAGTTAGTTTGTAGAGGTTGGGTGCTACTTAAAAACGTAACTTTAAAAAACACTTTTTATTTTTCTGTACTGTGTTATCTTTTTGGGTATGTGCATTTTAGGGGCCCTATGCATTACATGCTCTTAAAATAATTAAAATAAATATGATTACATTTATAAAATTATTTTACTTATTGACCAGTGTATTGAAAGTTATAATTCTTGCATCATTTTTCTCTCCCTATAAAGTAACTGTTATCCTATAGTAAGATTTTATATAGTAAAAACATTTCTTTCCTTTTGCAGGTCAGAAACCAAATTTGACTCTGGTTCAGGTATGTTTACATTAATAATGTTATTTTGAGTAAATTTTCTTTACATCATTCTCTGAAGTGTAGTTCATCAGATCAAGAGCCATTTTGATTTTAAACAGACTAGTCACTCTCTTTTCAGAACATGCCCCCCCCCCCCAAGCCAGAAATGTAGGCTGCTTGGAATCTTAATAACCGGAGATGTTCACTTTGAGATTCTTGGTAGTTCTGCAGTAGGCATTTGTGTGTTATATCTGTAGCACTTCATTTGAAAGCAGAGATATGGAGTTGTATTCAGTCATTGCTCAAAATAGAATATTATTCTCCTGGGAGACAAAGCACCTTTAATAATTTGAAGATACTCTGCAAGTTACTTGCCATCAAACATGGGTAACAGATACATTTAATCCAACAAAGGGTTTTAGCCAAAATAAATAAAAAATTATTCTTTATTATGTTCAGAAAAAAAAAGCAAGGGCTGGATACCCTTTTTGATAGTCATGTTAAAGAATCAACATGCATATCTCGATCTTTATTTTATAGCTTTTTTTTTTTTTATGAATTTCCCTAGCTTAGCAAAACTCTTGAAATATAAAGTCAGTACATTTGAGTTGGCAAATTTACCTAATTAGAGAACCATGATTCCGAAAATCCTTCCATTTTGTGTATTCTTGGGATTTTTTTTTTAAAAAAATTTATTTCTTTATTGGGGAATTAATGTTTACATTCAACAGTAAATAAAATAGGTTGTACATGCATAACATTCCCCAGATTCCCATTTAACAATACAGCCCCCACTATGTCATTCATCATCTTTCATGGACCTGTATTCTCCCCACCCACCCACCCACCCCAGAGTCTTTTACTTTGGTGTAATACTCCAATTCCATTTCAGGTTCGACTTGTGTTTTCTTTTCTAATCTTGTTTTTCAACTTGGGCCTGAGAGTGAGATCATCCCATATTCATCCTTCAGTTTCTGACTTATTTCACTCAACATGATTTTTTCAAGGTCCATCCAAGATCGGCTGAAAACGGTGAAGTCACCATTTTTTACAGCTGAGTAGTATTCCATTGTGTATATAGACCACAACTTGCTCAGCCACTCATCTGTTGTTGGACACCTGGGTTGCTTCCAGGTTTTGGCTATTACAAATTGTGCTGCCAAGAACATATGTGTACACAGATCTTTTTGCATGGATGTGTTGGGTTCCTTAGGATATATCCCCAGGAGGGGAATTGCAGGGTCATAGGGTAGGTCCATTTCTAGCCTTCTGAGAGTTCTCCAGACTGTTCTCCACAGAGGTTGGACCAATTGACATTCCCACCAGCAGTGCAGGAGGGTTCCTTTGACCCCACACCCTCTCCAGCATTTGCTGCTGTTACCTTTTCTGATGTATGACATTCTCACAGGAGTGAAGTGATATCTCATTGTTGTCTTGATTTGCATTTCTCTGACAATCAGAGACTTGGAGCATTTTTTCATGTGTTTCTCGGCCTTTTGGATCTCTTCTGTGGTGAATATTCTGTCCAAGTCCTCCCTATTCTTGGGATTTTGAATCATATGTGACTGTAGCAGATAAATATTTCTTGTTGATAATATTGACTATATGGAGGAGAAGGGATGGTGGTAATGTCAGGTTACTGAATGTTAAATTTTCAAGTCCAAATTGAAGTGTTCTGTTTATAGTAGTTATACCATCTGTACAAGGATACGTCTTTCACTTTTGTGACCAAAGATTTTATCCATGGCTCTTATTTTTCCAGCCTTTTTCTTTCTTTCTTTTCCTTCTTTCTTTCTTTCTTTCTTTCCTCCTCCCCCTCCCCCTCCCACTCCTCTTCCCCCTCCTCCTCCTTCTTCTTCTTTTGTTTAAATCATGGACATCTTTGAAAACTACAAAGCTCTCTACCCTGTAAAAATCTCATGGCGATACTGATGACAAGTTCATTCTTTTAATTTGGGGCTCAAATATATTGTGGAAAAGTTTAAATAATTCAAAACTAAGAAACAGGTAATTTTTTTTTCTTATACACTTCTTTAGTTTTATATTGAGTCAAGGGATCAAGATATAAGAAGCTAGACCATTTGTTCTTTGGTACTTTATACCAAATTTTTGTAAGAAGGTAGCATATTGAGACAATTAGCATGGATTTAAAGATTCAGATTCTCTATTATTGATCAAATACAGAAAGTAAAATAGTCCTGTTTAATATGTATAGCTCTAAATAGTGTTTCTGATAAAATTGGGTTAAATGGAGAAAGATGCTAAGCTTGTCAGGGGTAAAAAGTAAAAACTAAAAAGTGTAGAATATATACTCATGATGCAGTTTTTACAATCTGAAAACTACTATAGATTAGCCTGACATACTAAGAGAAATAAGTTAACTTCTTAAGGTTTTCATCTAAGTAATTTGGACTACATACAGATTTTTTTTACATACAGATTTTTATAGAAAGGAATTATAAGTAATATGACATTACCATGGCCTCATTTAATTAAAGAAAATTTGAAAGATCTATTTGCAAGGAAGGTTAAGAAAACCTTCAAGCCAGAAAATAAGGGTTCAGAATTAATTTTGATCAGAGAGCCCTAGGAATATTCTAGCTTCAAGATTAATTTGATTAAAACTTTATCTGTCATCTGGCTATAACCTCTTAGCATTGACTCATATACTGCTTAAATTCTTTTATTCTCTGTTTATATAACTCAGTCACCCAAAGTTTTCATCTCTGCCAAATGAGAACAATCATTCTATCTTTTTTTTCTAAAGAAGTTTTAAGTTTTTCTTTAAAATGCCATTTCCTAGTTGATGTAATAATGTTGTCTAGGATCATGTGTAATTGGTGATTTAAGTAATAGAACGAAACAGACTTTCATTTATGTTCAAAAGTAGCAAGAAGCTGTGCTCTTATCCCCACCTCCCAAGAAGGGAAGTTAGTTGATGCTGGAGGAAGCAGAGCATTGAGTTTAACGTAGTGATTAAACATGAAAGCCATATATCAAATCTCAGGAGAAACATGCTTTTGAAAGGGGCAGAGAACTGTGGAACATATTGCATGATAGGCTATGTAAACAGAGCCCTGGAGGTCAGTGTGTGGATGCAAACCAATTAAAGAGAGAACCTACTGGCTTTGCTTTCTGTCTTCTGCATGGGGAGGATCACAAGTTAACTTGCACAGGGTTGAAGTGTAAAAACTTTGCTGGAATCAAGTCAGCACCTTTGGAAACTTTGTTAACTCTTTCTTAGCACTACCAATTGTCTGTGTTTTGTCTTGTCTTTTACCAAGGACCCTAAGAAGTTAAAAACAAAAAGCAAAATGCACGCTCTTTTGGCCCCTTTGTGCATTATCCATCAGCAATGGTGCTAGTGATGAGTAGAGTAAGAGAGAAAGCAGAAGGTGAACTTCTTAAATGACCAGTATTAGTGGTGTAGTCAGATTTCAAAAACATGCACATCTGACTAAAAAAAAAAAAATGTTTGGAAAAGTCATAATTTCATAGAATAACTGAAAAAAGTTATTTTTCTACATTCTAAGCATAAGAAAAAGATATAGGTGGAATTAACTTATCATACATCAGAATATTGTTGATTTTGTTCTAGTAAAATAGAATCTTATAATCAAGAAGAACTTGGAGCCTTTAAGTTAATAACTGAATGTTAAGGACTTCAAGGAGTCTAATTCTGGGTGAGAAAATGAAATACCAAACTAAATGGTATAGTTTCATGGTCCATAAACATTCAGAACAAAGTTTTTTTGTCGTGTCCCCCCCCCCTCCCCCGTAGAGTCATGTTGGCTGAGAAAGTGAATAAGCTTATGTTTAGTGCTTGTTGATTCTGGGCTGCTTGGAATAGCTGTGCTAAGGAAATAGGCTCATGGAGCACAGCAACTCAAAGGTATAAGATTTCATGAAAGCAAATCATGGAGGATTAAGGACCCTAATGAGCCTGGTTTAGTGTGGAGAGTGGCAGAGGGAACCCACTATTAAATAAAGCCCAAGAGTGTACAAGGTTAGGAGCTCCTAAAAGGCACAACAGAATATAATTATCCCAAAGGAAAAAAAAATAAGAAGAAGGAGAAGGAGAAGAAGAAAAGAAAAGAAAACCCCAAAGAAAAAAAGCAGCTAGTGTCGCTGTTAAGATCTATAGTTTAAAAGGAATCTACACTGCGGTAAAGGAAATCAAAGAATATAATCAGTTGAAGCTTGAGGCAAAAACATAAAGGTACTGAAAAACAGAGTGATCTATTATTGGCAGTCACTAAGTTGAAGAGAACTGAGGAACTTGAATATAGTTAAACTAAAGTTTTGAAAGCTTATTAACAAATGAGACAATGTGCCTAGCATAAAGAGCCTTTCTCAAGAAATAGATGGATAAGAAAATTTTTTTCCAGATTGTTTAAATGTGAGAATATGTTGACAACACTTTTCAGTTGCTCCATATCAGTTTCATCATTTCTTATTCTTGAAAGTCTTATAAAAATGAAAGAGAAAATAAAGTGTAAGTCTCTAACAATATTGAACTTTATCTTTCGCATCATTATTAAAAGTTAGAAAAATATTGACTATCCTAACTATATATATATATATTATATTACCAGAGGCTGAGGCTAGAGCTGGATATAAGTCCATCTCTCATGGAAACTTATATCTAGTTAGTCATTTATACACAGTCACTTGGATTTCTCTCTTTCTCTCTCTTTTGCAATTAGGAGCTGATTTTTTTATTAGCGATTTAATATTGATTTACAAAATTAGAACAGGAGTATAATTCCTCAGCTTTCCCACTACCATGTCCCTACTCCCTTGGATTTCTTTGCATATTTAGCTAAGGAGGACTAACAAGGTTAAATATAGATTCAGATGGTAAGTCAACTTACAATACTTAAACATAAGGTAATTTATTTGTATTTCACTTTACTTGACTTTATTTAAAGTGTATCACTTTGACTTTTAAGAGAACAGCCTAATAAGATAGACAGTTAATATATAGTTTTTCAATAGCTTTAAAAAAATATTTATATATTTACTTCCCTTGTTTTATTGTTGTAGTTATTATTGATGCTTTTGTTGGATAGGACAGAGAGAAATGGAGAGAGGAGGGGAAGACAGAGAGGAGGAGAGAAAGATAAGACACCTGCAGACCTGCTTCACCACCTGTGAAGTGACTCCCCCGCAGGTAGGGAGCCAGGGGCTCGAACCGGGATCCTTACGCCGGTCCTTAAGCTTTGTGCCACCTGCGCTTACTGCACTACTGCCCAACTCCCTTCCAATAGTTTTTAATACGTAGTGACACTTCACATTTGATTATTGTTAAAGGAAATTAATTAAGAAGAGAACTTTGACAAATGTTTGCAAATTCTAGTCTCCACTTTAAAAAACTTTTGTTGGGGATTCTATACAAGCCTTATCTGAAAAACCAAGTATCCTCTAGTAATTTTATGGAATTGTATATAAATAGTCCATCTCCTTTTATAAATTCATTTAAAGACCAGGAAGCAGAAATGACTGATTATAGAGATTTTGAAGGAGAAAGCTCTAAATGAAATATCTAATTATATAATTATAAATATGTAATTATATAATTTTAGTGGATTTTTATTAAATTTGATGTATACTACATGACACATTTTTCTTTTCCTTATTCAGAATTAAAGCATTTAAAAAAATTGTTATCAGAGGGAAGGGTGATAGAGACGGAGAGAGACAGAGAGACACCTGCAGCACTGCTTCACCACTTGCAAAACTTTCCCCCTGCAGGTGGGGTCTAGGGGCTTTAACCTGGGTTCCTTGCTTACAGTAACATGTGTGCTCAACCAAGTGTACCACCACCAAGCCCAGAATTACAGCATTTGAAATAATGAATCTTCTTCATAAACTTTAGCTTGATCCTAGAAATATTAATATTATATTTTAAAATTTAACTGTATTTAAATTTCCACTTTATATTTAAAATAAAATTATGAGAGAAGAAAAGAGAGAGGTAGAGAGTGAAAGACCAAAGCATTACTTCATTATATACAGTGCAGGGGATCTCACCTATGGTCTCAACACATGCAAGGCCTGTGTTCTACCTCCCTGGTCTTATACCATATTTTAAATAGTTGCAGTTTTGATTTTCTGTTGTGTACAATGATTATTTAATTAATCACTACTTTTATTAGTGATTTTCAGTTCTATTGCCTTCTTGCTTTTTTAGTAAACTTGTTACTAAAAATAGTATTTTAGTAATACTGTTTTTAGTAATAGTTCAGTATTTACTATTACTATTTATTCAGTAATACTATTTTTAGTAATAGTTCAGTATTTAACTCAATTTTTGTTTTTTGCCTAAGAGATGTTTAATTTTTTTGGAATTGTTTTGTGGGTGATTTGGAAGCAATATTCTTTGCAGTGTTAGAGGTTTTAATGAATATTTAATCTGATTCATGTCATTTATTGGCTTCTAGTCTGTCTGACAAGAACTTAAAAATTTTTTTTCATCAATTCTACCGCTTTAGAAATTACCACTACTGTGTTAATAGTTTCATGTAATCTGTATTTGCACTTTGTAGCTAGCTTGCTTGAGGATAGCCTTATACTTGTCATCTTAAAGAAAATTTTATGCAATATCAATCCTTATGAAAATGAAGGCTTCTCTAAATAAGAACTTTCAAACATATTTTTATTTGATAGGAAATATTTATTTTCATTTGATAGTACAGAGAGAAATTAAGTGGGGAAGGGGAAATAGAGGAGATATACCTGCAGCACTCTTTCACCACTTGTGAAGCTTCCTCCCTACAGCTGTGGGCTGAGGGCATACATGGTAACATGTGCACTCAACTGGGTGTACCACTGCCCAGCCTCTTAAATCAAGAGATTTTTATTGTCCCAAATTAATATGTAACATACACAGTTGTTTTATCAATGATAAAATGGTAGCGCTCTCCCCTTTCATCCCGCTATAGGCCTTGGCCATTCATTACACGATGCAAAACTCTTTTCTCAACTTAGTGGCATCATCTGGTCTCCCACCTGTCTGACAGTATTCCATCTATCTTTTAAGACTCTGCTCCTGTGTGGTACTAGGGCTCGAACTTAGGCTGTCTACTTGACAAGGTATGCACCCTCCTGGTGAATTGTCTCTAGCCTAAATATTCTTTCAATTTAAATTTTTCTGTTTATTTTTAGTTTTAAAATCTTTTACAATTAGTATACTTAGCAACTATTATATACTAAAATTATAAAAATTATTTTTCATCAGATGGAACATAATAATATAGTTATAGACATGTCTTGAATATATAGTACATGTTTATATGTCACTGCAATGTGACTGCTAATAGGTGATTGAAAAGGTGCTGGCAGTTTTCCAAAGTCTTCCAAAGGTAATATCAACTGCCTTGGTTCATTTTTCACATTCTTGTGTCTGGTGTTAAACATTCAGGCTCAGAAAGCTAGATGTTTCCATTTCTCTCAGGCATGGGTTCACATTAACAAACTAACAAGACTGATGAATAAAGCTATAGTGCGGGGAGTCCAGCGGTAGTGCAGCAGATTAAGCACACATGGTTTGAAGCAGCGGTTCGAGCCCCTGGCTCCTCACCTGCGGGGGCGGGGGGGGGGGGTGTCGCTTCACAAGTGGTGAAGCAGGTCTGCAGATGTCTGTCTTTCTCTCCTCCTCTCTCTGTTTTCCTCTCTTCTCTCCATTTCTCTCTGTCCTATCCAACAACAATAACAACAATAACCACAACAATGATAAAACAACAAGGGCAACAAAAGGGGAAAAACTAGCCTCCAGGAGCAGTGGATTTGTGGTGCAGGAGGCACTGAGCCCCAGCAATAATCTTGGAGGGAAAAAAAAAGTTACAGTGCGAATGCATTTGACTATGATGAAAAATAGAATTTCCATGTGATTACGAATACTTTAATTTGCTACATCAGTGTCATAAATAGTTAAGCTGTACACATAACTCAAAAATTGACTATTTGACTTCAATCACCAGTGATTAGATTCTTCTGTTCTTAAACTTGATAGTGTGTTCTGTTTCATGTGTAGTATTTTTTTGCTTTATATACTGTACTCGAAATTTATTTATGTTATTTGTAAGTATTAGTAGTTAACTGCTGTGTGCTATAAACTGATGCATATTTTGATCCAAATCTGGCTACCAACCATGCAGTTGTGATTACCAAGTAATGTCTAATATTCTCAGACCCAGAATACTGTTGTCAGTGCATTGTAACAGACATTTATATCTTGATTCCATATGATCAGTCAATCAAATTGCATGTGTATGTAGAACACTCAATTTATTTGTGATATAGCATTAGATATATGAGTATTATGTAGATCATGCTCTGAAGGGGTTTATAATCTATTGAATAATGAAATAGGTACAGGTGAAGGTATCTGGAGTGGTTCTAGTAATAGATTCCTAGTGGAACTTAGAAGAGGGAAAATTATATTAGGCTGTAGTGATTGATTAGGAAATTTCACTGTTGAAGGTAAGACTCAAATCTTCAAGGGCAGGATTTAGATAAATATAAAGAAAAAGGGAAATAATCTCAAATAGTCACTTAAAGTCGGACCCAAGGTAAAGGTGAAATAAGTATTTGAGAAATTCTAGAACTCTGGAATGGTTGTTGGGAGTAATATGTGGTTGTGAGTTTTTAGAGACCACAGGTTAAGACCACAGGTGAGATTTTCAACCTCACTCTATAGATAATAACAACAATACATACCTAACCCATCACCGAGGTACCACTGCTTCCACCTTTGGGTTGTGTGGCCTTTTTAATTCTCTATTTTTCATTAATGTTCTCAGATCTGCCATTTATTTTAAATTTAAACCTAAGCAGCTCAATAATAGACAACTTTATTTTGTATTTAGTATGATATTGCTCTCTAGAATTGGATAAAATGTTTCATATTCCTACATGTAATTATATTTTCATGTTTCTGAGAAAGCAGTATTTATTTAAAAATAAAATTTTACTTCAGTCTGTTTTATAGAAATAAAAATGTATATCTTTCAATTATTTTAATTGTTTTTTAAAAAATTTTCTAGTCTGAAAAGTAGAATTTCAGCTCTATGTTCTAACCAGCTTGTAGGAAAGTAACCTTCTATGCTCTTTCAAAATAGTTCAGATTTGCCTATTAGAAAGTCAAAGACACTATGTTTTACTTTTATAAAATGATTAGTGAGAATTTATTTCCTACTGTATTTTTACTGCTAAATTTTTTTTTTCTCTTCTGGTATGAAAGTATCAAAAAGATACTTTCCCACTCCATATGAAGTTTAATATGTTAAAAGTGTCACCATACACAAGTCATGGATCTATTTAACAAAAAGAAGAAAGCTTCTACATTTTTCTGTTATCTGTATTTCTCACAAAGGCTCACTAGGGCAGCTTTACATAGGATGGTCAGAAATTAAAATTCTATGATTTAGAAAATGTCTTAATCTGTTTCAAATAATTTAGTAGAACATGCTGGTAAAAATGACATGATTAATGTCTGAAGAAGATTAAAATATTTTCACATTCTGGTTTTTAATGACTGCTATCTTAAGTTTCTACTCTAAAATTTATAACTAGTTAAATATTACAGGAAAAAATATATCATTCATAATCCACTTGAAGTTGTATTTTGCCTTATCAAATTGGGCCTGTTTTATAGCCCAAACAGCATAAATTAAAGACAAATTTTAACTAAAAGATGTCTTTTGTGCTATTCATAATACCTTCATCACAGTATTAATATTTATTGGGCTCAACATAAAAGAGCTGCAGTGATTTTTAATTGGGCATAGTAGCGCATCTCAGTATGTGATTTTTAAATTATCTTTACAACTAGGCTGGTCTTCATCTTTGAAAACAAGGCCATTTTTATAATGCTCAACTATAAATATTTTCTATGTATTTAAATAGGTGGCAAGTATAATTATTAATGTTGAAATTCTTCCCATTGATTCTACTTGTTTTGTCTTTTTTTATCCGGAGATAAAGATGTGTATTTAGTCTCAGCTATATTTACCTTTTTAATCCCTCATTTTTCTCCTTCATTGGGGGTATGTGTAAATATTACATAAAATGGCAAATAGAAGAAAGTCTGTTTTGTCTATAGATAACCTGCATCTTAAACAAACACATCAGCATGATCATAAGAGTTTTGTTTGGTAGGAGAAATAAGATGTGTAAGACCAAACCCAAAGTATGTCACAAATTATATGAATTGGTATTAACCCCCTTTAAAAGTGGATAATTTTTTCTGATTGTGTTTACTTAAGGACTCATCCTACCCAACATTGTTTTCACCATTTCTTAATTCCCATCACCCCTTTTATAAAAACTTGCATTCATTCCTGAAGCTAATCTTTAATCAAATACCTCCTACCTCAATTTTCTGCAAAGCCAAGCATATACATAACTTATAATTCTAGTATTGCAAAAGGAAAGTGTTACCTTATCTTAATTACTTCTAAT
This sequence comes from Erinaceus europaeus, assembly GCF_950295315.1. NCBI lineage: Eukaryota > Metazoa > Chordata > Mammalia > Eulipotyphla > Erinaceidae > Erinaceus > Erinaceus europaeus. The sequence goes on along the minus strand of NC_080168.1, from coordinate 99,360,171 downwards.
TTTGAAACCACACAAAATCAAATATTTAACTTCCTATGCTATAAATCTTTAGGGGCAGAAGTTGGGTTTAACCTCCTCTATTATATTTATCTTTTACTCACTATTAAGGGCCACAGTTGGTGACTGAGCAAATCACCAAATGAATGCCCAGTGAATAAATCTTTAATTGCTTACTGCTTATATTCTTTTACTTACATATGAAAACTAACATGTTTAGTATTAGTCCTGCCATTTTGTTTCCTCATCATGCTTGTCGACCTTCCCCTCATCCTTTGATTGGATTTTTATCCTTTTAAATAAATTCTAGTTGTAAATTAAACAGTTTCCATATATTTGTCTACCATTTACTTGAGAAATATATTTAACCTTACATATTACCATTAAAGTTGGGAATTAATTAAAATATATAACCTCCAACATTTTCCCCGATATAAGAATATTAGTCATTTTCTTTCAGACCCCTATGTACTTAGAATGCATCCAATCTAGACTTTTCCTTTTTTTTAAATATATTTTTTGATATTTATTTTCCCTTTTGTTGCCCTTGTTTGTTTTTTATTGTTGTTGTAGTTATTGTTGTTGTTGGATAGGACAGAGAGAAATGGTGAGAGGAGGTGAAGACGGAGAGAGGGAGAGAAAGACACCTGCAGACCTGCTTCACCACTTGTGAAGCAACTCCCCTGCAGTTGGGGAGCCCAGGGCTCAAACCCAGATCCTTACAGCAGTCCTTCCGCTTTGCACCACGTGTGCTTAACTCACTGCGCTACCGCCCGACTCCCCTTTTCCTTCTTTCTTACTATGCATCTTTCTTTAAAGTATTTTATTTATTTACTTTAAAAATATTTGTATTAGTGATCTAACAGTGGTTTGCAAAATTTGGAGGATAGTTTCATACCATAATGTGTGTGACCACACTCAGCATCAAAATCCTTTGCCCATCCCCTAATAACCACCAGTTCCCACACAGTCTATGAGACAATTTGATTACTGTATTTAAAAAATTCATTTGCTTTATTCATTTGTCTCTATTCAGTACAAAAGATTTTTAAAAATTAAGAAAACAGTTATTAGTGACTGGGGATTTGACTCAGTGGGTGAAGGATTAATTTTGCATGCATATGAGGTCCTAGGTTCTATCTCCAAGGACTACATATACTGGAACAGTGCTCTGGTCTTGTCTTCCCCTTTTCTATAAGATAAATACATTTAGAAACTTAAGAATTCTACTAAATGTAATAACTCCTCTGTTAACTACTTTTTAGAATTAACATTGTTCCTTTAATACACTTTAATTTTACTTATTTACCTATCACTGTATCTTTTTCCTTAATTTTTAAAATATGTTTTTATATTACAGAATTACATGTCAACAGGGGTTTGAATCCATACCATTCCCACCATCAGAGCCTACCACTGTTTCCTTAATCTTTATCTTTCTTATAAATATGTCTCATTTTTTCTTATAGTACTTTTTAGGTATCCTTTCAGAAAGGACTTTACTTAGCAAACTGAATTACTTCATGTATAGATGCTTTTAATTACATTTCTGATATCAAAGAGAGGATTCAATACAGAAGATACACCATTGTGCATTTATTCTTCAAGTATGGAAGTCTATGAAGATATCTTAAGATCTTTGCATATGTTTCAACTAGGGTGAACTTCTTATTTTTATTTTAAATGATAAAAATTTTACAGGTATGATTTTAATCTGACCAGAAGCACTAAGAAAAAAAAAAAGGAGAGGAGAGGACTCAAATAAATCATATTATAAATGAAGGGGGAGAGATCACTGTTGTTAAAATTTGGAGGCTCCAGCTGGCCGGGCTAGCTTCACGGGCGGGTAACAGAGACTCGAGAACACACGGCTGGGCAGGGAAGCTGTATTTCTTTATTCAGAAACAACGATTCATAAACTAACCCAAACTAATCACCAAACAGAACTCTCCTGCATCCTTCTCACATGGCGGCGCCAAGAACTCTGGAACTCTGGAACTCTCTCGGGGTTCCTCGGGGCGGGGACAAGTGGGCCCGCCAAACTAGCAGGACCAAACCACAATCAACTAGAGATGGGGGGAAAGGGGACCAAGCCACTATGAAGAATACCAACAGATCACAACATAGTAGAAATCCAAAGTGTCATGCAGGCTTTCTATGGAAAAGTTTGGCAGGCTTTCTATGCCACCAAACTGGAGAACCTGGAGAGATGGATGAGTTCTTAGAAACACACAACCTGCCAAGACTAAACCAGGAGAAACTGGAAAATATGAATAGACCAATTATAGCCAAACAAATTGAAACAGTAATGAAAAACAAAAGTCCAGGTCCAGAAGGCTTTACAAGTGAATTCTATAAAAACCATTAAGGAGGGGCTACTACTTAACACATTTCAAGGTTTTCCAAAATATCAGGGGCACAGGAATACTTCCTAACATCTTCTACGAAGAATTTAGGTATCGGGCAGGGGCGATAGCATAGTGGTTATGCAAAGAGACTCTGAAGTCTGAGGCTTTGAATTCCCAGGTTCAGTTCTGCCATACCACCATAAGCCGGAGCTCTGAAGTGCTCAAGTAAAAAAAAAAAAAAAAAAAAAATTTAAGTATCATACTGTTAAAATATGCATTCTACTGACTGCTTAAAATAGGCATTCTTTCTATGCAAAAAATATCCAGTATTGAGGAGGAGCTTGTTAAACATAATACTTGGTTCATTTCATTAACGTGATTTTTCATGTTATAAATTAAATTAACTTAAATTTAGCCTTTGTAATATTTGAGTTTTGTTTTAAGAGCATTTGAAACTAAAAGTAAAATCTAAAGATGAATTATATCACTTTCAATTTTTACTAATTATTTTTTTAACAAGGTACCAGATATCAAAGCTGGGGCCCAGCACTGCCCATCACATCTGAGACACCTCTCTGCCCCAACTTATTTTTCTATTTTTCGAGAAAGTCTTTTTTTTTTTTTTTTTTTTGCTCTCCAGGGCTATCACTCCAGTACTGGCACTGCAAATCCATTGCTCTCGGCAGCACCCCCCCCCCATTTTTTATAGGATAGGACAAGAGAGGTGGGGGAGATAGAGAAGGAGAAAGAAAGGTAGACACTTTCAGAACTGTTTCACCACTGTGAAGCAAACCCTCTGCAGGTAGGGAGCTAAGGGCTCGAACCGGATCCTTGTGTGGGTCCTTGTGGTTCATACTATGTTCATTTAACCTGGTGCACCACTGCCTGACCCACAAAGTTCTGTTTCTCCATCCGTGGAGTTCTTGCTTTTTTCACATACTGCTGTGAATTGAACTCAGCGCAGGAGGTGGGTGCTCTACCACAGTCATTTCTCTACCTCTTAAATGTCATTATTCATTTTCGAATACTTTGCAATATTGCTCTTTGTTTTTCTAGTCTATAAAGATTAATGTGGTCAGAGGCCTTCTTGTCAGTTTTGTAAGTGAAAGAGTAGAATGACCTGTTTTGTAGATATTTGCACCTTTAATACAAATGCTATATTCTAATACTTCTCAGTCTTATTTCATTATTTCAACTTTGGGGTTTACTTACCTAAGGCTCTTGGCTACTGTAAAGCTAATGGATGATGGCATGACAGGATGATAGTACAGCAGTGGTATCTCATCTCGAAGGCATTCAGGGAATCAGTTTGACACAACCAAGAATGTAGCTTGAGTATGAAGGGCAATGAAGAAGGAAAATAAGGAAAAGCTTTGAGAATGCAAGTAAAATAATGAAAAAAAAAGATTAGAGTCTTTAAATTGTTAAGACTTTTGAGTTTTACTGTGAAATAGCCTTTCAGAAAAAAAAATGTGTGAATTTATTATCAACTGTCTGCGGTATTTTTTTTCTGGATACAAGTCAAACTGTGTATATTATTCTCTTCTTATTTTCTTTATCAATCTGATAGGTGAAAATTATGATCCTACTTGATTTAATTTATTTTTAATGACTAGAAACTTTGAACAGTTTCCTTCCTTCATTTATTATTTATAACTTTTTATTATTTAATTACTACTTTTTGGGGGGCAAGGCTTAGATTAACTTCTAGCCTCAAGTCAGACCATTTGGATTCTGGTTCTATCTTTTAAGAACTGTGTGTTATTTCTTTTTTTTTTCTTTTTTCCCCTCCAGGGTTATTGCTGGGCTTGGTGCCTGCACCATGAATCCACCGCTCCTGGAGGCCATTTTTCCCCCTTTTGTTGCCCTTGTTGTTGTAGCCTCATTGTGGTTATTATTATTGCCATTGTTGACGCTATTTGTTGTTGGATAGGACAGAGAGAAACGGAGAGAGGAGGGGAAGACAGAGAGGGGGGAGAAAGATAGACACCTGCAGACCTGCTTCACCGCCTGTGAAGCGACTCCCCTGCAGGTGGGGAGCCGGGGGCTCGAATGGGGATCCTTACGCCGGTCCTTGCGCTTTGCGCCACCTGCGCTTAACCCGCTGCGCTACAGCCCGACTCCCGATGAACCTATTTTTTAATAAGAGTTGTAAATGTAGTAATTATTTTTTAGAGACTCAGACTAAGCAAGTAGATTAATAATGTGATTTATCACTTTGTGGAAAATATTACCATTTAATCTTATGAGAAGAATTCAGCAAACACTAGTTCGTTCATATATGTAATATTATATTTCTTCATTTTAAAAAAGGATTTGATAACATAGCCCATTGGATTATTTGTATATTTTTGAAAGTCCTCTACTATTTTATATAGCACCTTTTGCCAACTAGGAAATGATGCTTTCCTTGGACAAGTGAATTAAAAAGACCTTTCTCGCACAAAGCGCAAGGACTATCGTAAGGATCCAGGTTCGAGCCCCCAGCTCCCCACCTGCAGGGGAGTCACTTCACAAGCGGTGAAGCAGATCTGCAGGTGTCTATCTTTCTCTCCCCCTCTCTTTCTTCCCCTCCTCTCTCCATTTCTCTCTGTCCTATCCAACAACAACAACATCAATAATAACTACAATAAAACAACAAGGGCAACAAAAGGGAATAAATAAAGACCTTTCTCTTATCAGCTCCACAGCTCTCTCCCTCTTCTCTCTCTCTCCCTCCCTATCTCTTTCTTTCTCCCTCCTCTCTCTCTCCCTCTCTCTCTCTCTCTCTCTCTCCCTCTCGCTCTCTCTCGCTCTCGCTCTTGCTCTCGCTCTCGCTCTCACTCTATCGCTATCAGCTCAGTGGACTCTCTGGGCTAAGGCAAGTACCCAAACATGGGAGTGAGAGGAGAATGAACTGGAATTTTAACTCACACTTGACATTTCTATCAGGTTATTTTCACAGACCCCAGATAGCACTTTGCTATGTTATGGCTTCATGTTTCAATGTGGGCACACAGTGATTTTTGAAGTAGTTTGATAAATTCATGGATAGTTTTATCTAAATCTACTTGCATTAAGCAGTCATTATCTAAATCTACTTGAATTAAGCAGTCATTTATACAGGTACTTAAAAAGACATGTTGATTTCTTTCTTTTCTTTTTTCTTTTTTTTACAAAAAAAGAAAAAAGAAAAGCTTACAGTACAGTTGTTGACATATAGGTACAACCTCTCACTTCCCCATGACAGGTGTCTAGGAGTAGAGCAGCAGTTAGCTCTGGCATGTGGTGATTGTAGGAACTGAACTTGGGACTTCCAGGGCTTCAGGTCCTGTGCTCTAATTCTGAGCTTACTCCCTGACACTATACAGGTCCTATCATAATTGAAAAGAAAATAATTTTGCTTGAATATTGTGATAAGAAAGTAAGGGATCACTGTTACCAATCTTACAGCCCTTTATTCTCTGGGTTTAAAATCTATGTACTCTTAGGAGTTCGGTTCTGGGGGGCATGGCGGTAGCATACCAGGTTAAGAGCACATAACTAGAAGTGCAAGGACTGGCATAAGGATCCCAGTTCGAGCCCCCTGCTTCCCACTAGCAGGGGGGTCGCATCACAAGTGGTGAAGTAGGTCTGCAGATGTCTGTCTTTCTCTCCCCCTTTCTATCTTCCTCTCCTCTCTAGATTTCTCTCTATCTTATCCAACAACAACAGCAATAACAATAACAACAAGGGTGACAAAAATGGGAAAAATGGCCTCCAGGAGCAGTGGATTTGTAGTGCAGGCACCGAGCTCCAGCGATAACTCTGGAGGCAAAATAATAATAATAATAATAATAATAATAATAAATTTCTGCCTCACAAAAATGATGTTAGAGATACATCTGAGGCTGTGCCTTTTTGAATACTTTCTTGTTACGGAAAAATTGATAGATATCATACAGTCTGCAAAGCATGGTGTGTGCTTTGCAGAAGTCTCACCATCATAGTGTGCTTAGCCATTTTGTAGGGCTCCTGCCTTTATCTCATAGTGTGCTTAGCCATTTTGTAGGGCTCCTGCCTTTATCTCAATATTCCTGCAAAGCTCATGATTCTTAATCCCATTTTCACTATTTTCCTTGGGGTTTACCCTACACTGTAAACATCTTATTTTTTTTAATTCTATACTTTCTTCACAATTATTTCTTCATGTCTCTTCCTCCAAGATTTGTCTTTCTCAACGTCCATCCTGCACCAGCCATTCCCCCCACATAGAGGCACTGTCAGTAATGCCTTCTTCAGAGCCCATTTTCTTTTCTCATGTAAGAACTTCATCTTTTGCGACTTGCCAACCTGTTCAGTCACTTCCCGCACTTCACTGTTGCTGTGGCAAATGCTAGAAGAACTGTTGCTGCGATGTATTAGCTCCCTTATAGTGCTCCCATATATTGCCTTCAGTCTTCTGCTCTAGTTCTTGCCATTCTCGTGACTGATTTCAGAGACCATGTGAACAGTTCATCCTACAGTCAAGTTTTGCTAACTATGTTTTCAACTCCTTTTCAAGTCTGTTAGGCTCTCACTGTTTTATTTTCTTCTCCATCCTCCTGCCTACCTTTCTTCAATATGGTGACCATTTTGTCACTTTAGACAGTACCCTCTGGATTTGTTTTCCTTATGTTGAATTCCTTGGAAAGTCCCCAACCATCTGCTTTCAGTTGTAGCTCCTTCATCCAGACTACATAGCCCTGCTGTAGGAAAGAGTATAATTATGGGATAGTTGCCACTATAAATTTATGGTCTTCAATTTCATATCTCCTCTTGGCACTATTCTAAAATCCTATATCTTTATCACTTTTCTCAAGTTCCCTTTTCTATCACTTTTTCCCCCCTCTCAGCAATAATCTTGCCTCCTGTTTCAGAGAGACATGGGAGGCTGCAAAGTTTGATTTCTTCAGGCTTTCCCCTCCTGTACCTACAAACCTCTTTATCCACCCTTACTTCCTTTCCTGTGATTAAAGAAGAGCTGTTCTTTTTTTTTTTTTTTCTAGTAATTCCATCAATTTTGCTTCTATAAAATGCAATTCACTTCTTTTCTCTTGTTTCTCTCTTTCTCTTTTTCTATCTTTTGCCTTCAGGGTTATCTCCAGGGCTCAGTGCCAACACCATGAATCCACTGTTCCTAGTGGCCATTTTTTTTTCATTTTCATTTATTTAACTAATCCCTAATTTGTAAAGCTGTTTGATTTTGCTTGCATCCCCGCTATGAAGATGAGCTCAGACCATCCTATAATACTCTTATTTTTTTCTTCAGGTTTTCAGTATTCTACATGGTTTCTACTTTCTCCTACTCAGAGGAAAAGTACAAAGAAAAATAGAAGAATTTAAAAAGACTATTTGCAAAAGTTCAACCTTGCTATTAATTACAGAAATGCAAATTATATCAACTACAAAAATATTTACCATAAAAGTGGAGTTTCAAGAGTACAGGGAAATACTTATTCTTGAATATTAGTGTTTATTAGGCATAAAAGCTGGTACAGTTATTGAAAAAATTATATCTTGTGGAGTGAAATCAATGGAACTGGAGGTGATTATACTAAGTGAAGTAAGTAAAGATTTAACTCATATGTGGAATATAGACAGCCACAAGAAATAGGTTTGCAAAAACATTGCAACCAACCTGTGAAAGTTGTAAATGTCAGTAGAAGGAAGCAGGGAGACAATACCGTAACTTTGATGGTAGTGTGGTTAGTTGTTCATATGTATGGATAGGTGTGAAACTGTACCCCTGAAATCTTAAAATTTTGTAAGCCAAGGTTAAATCAGTAAGGATAAAAACATTTAATTTAAGAAATCTAACACTAAGAGAGCTCTTTAGTCACATAGGATTAAAATATTTATTAGTATGAAATACTTCACTATAATCTGAAGTGGACAGAGAGGTGGACCAGGCAATTTAGGAATAATTCACTTCCAGGCATTTATTGTTTAATAGGGATTAAAAATGTCAAATGAAAAAATTGATGGAATCTTCCTGAAAAGTAATCTGATAATTTCTTAACCCAGTTAATCCACTTTGGTAAATTTGATAAACATTTAATAACGTGGAAGAATATTCACCAAGTGTTACTTATAGTAGAAAGAAAATGGAAATAGCCTAAATATGTACTAATTGATACAGGTTACCACGTTCTTTCTACATAGAAAATAATGTTAACACACCAAAATGGTAATGATAGTTATTTCAGGGATGTAAAGTTACAGGTGATTTTATTTTCTCTTATTTGCCCAGTTTAATTGACCGGAACATGTATCACACCTATAGCCAGAGAAAAATTAGGTTGTATGCATACATTTTAAATTCTTAGTGTCTCTCACCCTTGTTCTGGCTAAAAAAAGAAAAAAAAAGTGATTTAGTAAGAAGGCATTTGTATGGCCATAAACTTTCAGTGTATCCCATTGTCTACTTTAATGGAGCATTGGAGTATGTTCTGGAAAAAGGGGGTAACATGATTTTCCCATGAAGTGTTTGATGAACTATCCATACCAAATGTTAGAGGACAGAGAAGAGGATTGTCTGAAAGCATTAGAGAAGACTAAAGAAAGCTGAAACAAAAGAAACAAATTGTCTCAAACTATTAAGAGACGAGGTGCACATCAGTACTGGATAGACTATTTCAAAATAATGTCCCTGAATATTAGACTCACAATCAAAACATTGTTTAAGTTGTCTTCTTCCCCACAGAATGAAAAAAGTGGTTATTGATGGAAGTATATTCTTCTTCAGAGGCTAGAAGCAGCTGTTCGCTAAATAGAAATGTCCAGTATATATGCTTCAGCTAGGGAATTTTAATTTGTGATTTGACAAATGAAGATTACAACTTATTGCTCATAATCATAATTTACACAGTGATACTGTCATATAAATCACTGATCAAAAAGATGAATAAATGTGTTCATTTGCATATTGGTCGGTTAAAAAGTAGAATACTATGTTGTTTTCGACGGGCTGACTTCACGGGCGGGTAACAGATGACCCGGGACTCATGGCTGGGTTGTACGCAGTATTTCTTTATTCATGCAGGACGCAGCACAATCTATACCAAGCTAAGCTAAACTAAAAACTACAAACAATCTTGTCCTTATAAATATACTAGCCCAGTAGGGTGGGAACAGGATGCGATACAGAGAGGGTGGAGAGAAAAGTGACTGGTGAAAATCAGGGTACGACAAGGAGAGGGGGCGGAGCAGAATTCTACCACTAAATCACCAATGCCCTGGAGGGAAGGTGGTGCTTGTTAACAGAGGTTATGTAAATAGAATGAAGTGGTTATGTAAATAGAATGCAGTGGTAAGCAGGGGGGATTTAAACCAAATGAAACAGAAGGGGTTTTTAGAAGCATACCAACAATACTATTAGATGAGCATAATAGAAAAACTAGAGTTCAAGTTCTGTTCACAAAACTTGTTTAACCAACAATATATTTGAGAACACATAATCATTTTAGTGAGAGGACTATTCACAGTTTCTATTGTTGTTGTTGCCAGGTGTCAGGCTGCACAGCGGAGAAGAGAGAGAGAGGAGGTCTGGAACAAGTGGGGTACACAAATCTTTATTATAGGATGGCGGGTGGCTCAGGCCACGTGGAGTCAGCCGACAGTGTCCGTCCCCACTACCTCACCACGCAGAGAGAGAGAGCGCGACCCAAAGGAGCCCAGTGAGAGAGAGCGAGAGAGGGAGCCGAGAGCCCGGGGGGGGGGAGTGAGGGGGCTTTTATTGAGCAATAACCAGGGGTGATGTGTGGGGGTAGGACTGGTTGAAGGGGGCACTGTGGGGCGTGGTAAAACCTGGGGGCAGAGACTGCATCAGAATAATTCCTCAGCATCGTCTCCTCCTTTCCCTTTATATCTAAATGGACACAGTAAAGAAAAATGGAATGGAGCAGGCTTAAATGTTTTTAAGGAATGCCGTGCTCAGGTGGTAAGATGTATGACTTTCTGTGGAGGAGGGAAGGCTTAAATGGCTGCCAACCTTGTGAGATTTATGTGTCCCCCTGTGCTCAACCCCTCTTTAGAGAGAGAGACTTACCTGGAGGGACTCATCTCATAGGTTTAAGTGCAGCCTGCTCAACCATCTCTTCACAATATCTCTACATCTTTTTCTGTCTTTCTATCTAGTCATAGCATAAGATGGTTCAAAATCTGTAAAAGACTATCGTGGAGCAGAAACCTTTTGGGCATAAAACTAAATGATATAACAAAATAGGAAGGGACAAGTAGGGGAGTAGTAAAAGCCAGTGTGGTGTGAAGGGAAGGGTTGGTGTGTAAAGGAACGTTCCCTGCTTGGGGGGGGAAGGGGCAAGGGTACATAATGAGGGGGAGGCGGGAGGGCATGACCCACCAAACAGGGGTATTTGGCATTATATAGACCTCAAGGCAACAGTCTGTAAAGTCTATGAACTACTCAGGATCAGTCTATGAAAAACCAGTAGCGTGAAGGGAAATAAGTTGCTTTAAAATTGTGTAAAATGTCTATAGGGTATGCCAGTAAGTCCGATACAAATCTCAGTCCTAAGTAGATGACTAGGGGAAGAATTGGCAGGGGATGAGACGCTGCATGAGGGAGGTCAGCCGCTGGAATTCTGCTTTTCTGTAGATAGCCAGCTGGAACCGCCAACACGTGACAGGCAAATCAGAAGCAGGAACGGCAAGTAGGCATTAAGAAAGTTCTGTCCTTGGAGTCTGTGTATCAGGTTCTTCAGATCGCGTTGAGTGACATCTAGGGTTTTGGGGGGTGTGTCACTGTAGTTGAGGTTTAGGAGATTGTTTGTCTGGGTAATATATAAGGGCAGCTGCTCCCCTTTTTCTGCCATCAGTAAAGATAGTAGGAGCAGAGGGAATGGGATCCCGAGAGAAAAGTTTAGGTGCTAGTAGAGGCAGAAGAGGTAAAGAAGCTATCAATTTATTAGAAGGAAAATGGTTATGGAAACCCCATGAAGCTTATGGCAAAGCAGGAATGATGGCATATAAGCCACTCTGTATCTGTGAGAGAAAAGGGCAGAATGATTAAATCCGGTTCTTCCCCTAAGACCTGCACAGACCTATTTCTCCCTTGGCAAACCATGAATGCTAAGGCATCTATCTCAGTGAGGAGTCTTGGAGCTCCTCCTACTGGTGTGTGAAGCTACTCGAGAACCCCATGGTCTTGCCACAATGTCCCTACTACTGTGGGGGTGGAGTTGAAGATTAGAAGGTTTACCGGAGAGGAGGGGGAGAATCGAACAAGGTGCATGTCCTGGAGGGCCTGGTTAACCCTTTCCAGTGCCGAGGAGGCCTAGGGAGTTAACTTACGTTTTGAGGAGGGCTGTTTGTTTCCTTTCAGCAGGTCAAACAGTGGTTGGAGGCAGCTTGTAGACAGATAGAGATACTGCCTAAGCCAATTTAAATTTCCTAGAAAACTTTGTAAGGAAGCAAGAGTAAGGTTAGAAGGAAAGGTGACATTAGGTTTTAAGGGGCGAATTTGAACCTAAGAAAGATATTGGAGGAATTAGCTGTATCTTCTCAGGAGCTACATTAAGGCTGCTTTTCTTTAATGCAGGAATGAGAAAATCACGTAAGGCATAGAGATCTGTATCTGATTTTCCCCATATTAAAATATCATCTGTATAATGAAAAACTTTAAGGCCCTTATGAATATATGGGACAAGAGCAGATTTAACAGCCTCCTGACAAATTGTAGGACTATTGGCCATACCCTGGGGTAGCACCACCCATTCAAATCTATCAGCAGGGCTGGCGTTATTAATAGACGGAACAGAGAAGGCAAAACATTTACAATCTTGCAGATGCAAGGGATTAGAGAAAAAACAATCTTGTATATCAATAGCTATGATTGGAATTCCTGTGGGAATTGCAGAAGCAAGAGGCAAACCCCTTTGGGGGGAGCCCCAGACCTGCATGGTTTTATTTACTGCACGGAGATCCTGAAGGAGGCGCCATTTTCCCGAGCGCTTTTTAATCACAAAGACAGCAGTATTCCATGGGCTTCGAGAATGATGAATGTGTCCCAAGGACCACTAATGTCAGACGAGTTCTTTTAAAATTTCTAGTTTATCCCTAGGTAAAGGCCACTGTTCCACCCAGACAGGCTCATTAGAAAGCCAGCTTAAGCGGAGTGTTTGGCTACGAACAGTGGCATTTAGTATTGGGGGTGTTGATTAGACCTGGTCTCGCGGGAACGAGTGTTACGCTCTGCAGAGGCATCTGTGGATATCCTAACATCAAGACATTCCAGAATATCCCTGCCCAATAGGTTGGTGGTAATATCAGCTACCAAAGGGCGGAAGTGTCCGGTAGAACCTTCTGGGTCTTCCCACGCGAGCGAGTCTCATGTGCGAAATGATGGGGTCACCCCTCCTACTCCATGTTCCCAATCTTGGGGAACCTCTTCTTTCCTAAAATTGTCTTTTTTGCCCCTGTGTCAATCAAAAATTTAAAAGGAATATTGCCAATCTTTACTGTCATAGAAGGGTGACCCCGTTCTAAAACAGGAGTGGTCCACAAAATCTCAGGCCCCGAATTTGTACCATTCAGTGGTGTGCCATCTTTGTGAAAATTTGACCAACAATCTCTCTTCCAGTGAAACCCTTTACGACATCTTGGACAGACCGTATGTGGCTTCTGGTTCCCTGACTGAAGGCGGGGTCGTCCTGATTAGAGGCGGGGTTGCCCTGACTGGAGGCATGGTAGCTCTAACTGGAAGCGGGGTTTCCATGACTGGAGGCGTGGTTGCAGCTTATCAGGACATTGGTTATGCCAATGTCCTTGGCGACCGCACTGAAAGCAGGCCTTGTTTTGATTACATGGGGTAACTGCATAAACCTGTGTCGTAGCGGGTGCCCCATAATTGCCTGATGTAAGTTCCTGTGTCACTAAAATCCAATTATCTGGGTGTAGGTGTTTAAGATTAAGGCATCCCTGACGGAACTGTGGTATCATGCCATCCCAGACAATAGAGCACAGGAGTAGTGAGTGGACGTCAGGATTATAAACCTTTCTCTCTAAGCTTGTCCTCACCCTTGAGATGAAGCTCGCTAATGATTCATCAGTGCCTTGGCGAAGAGAGATAATGGAAACTGATGAATCTACATTGGGTGGGGTCACCCTTTCGCATTCTTGTGTTGCGTAGATGCGTACCTGTTCAGAATAACCAGTTGGAAACCTGGCTTCTGCCTGCTGAGTTCCGGATTCAAACACTCCTTCTCCAAACAGAGCATCAAAATTCCATTCTACCTGTTTGTTACTATTTTCCTGCGATTGTCTAGAGCATTCATCGCAGAAGCACGCTTTCCACTGAAGGTAGAGTGGGTCTGGGAATGCAGCACAAGCCAAGTCTTTCCAGTCCTGGGGGGTGTTAAGATGGTGGTAAAAACTCCTTAAAATAGACTTGGTCCATGGAGCCTGAAAGCCGTCATCCCTCACCGTTTGTCTGAGTTCTCCAAGCTCTTTAGAGGTGTATGGGTGCCACACCTGAGGGTTTTGTCTAGAGGGGGCCATGTTTACCGGGAAGGTGTGGATGTTGTCTGATGATGCTGGAGAGAGAGCTATGGAAGTGGAAGGTGCGGCGGAAACTGCTGTAGTGGCCACAGGGGAAACTGAATGCGTATCTACGGGGACAGAGCTCTCGGGGCGGACTGCACATGGTTTAAGGTCCTTAAATGCTGAAAAAATATCCTTTAACTCTCGTATCTCAGCCACAAGGTCTCTTAATGATGACATTTCAGGAGGGGGAGGGCTTAGGGAAGCAGGAACCGGAACTGCGGGATCAACAGAAGGTGGGTTTAGAGAACTGGAAACCGGAACTATGGGGTCAACAGAAGGTGGGTTTAGAGAACCAGAAGCCGGAACTACAGGGTCAACAGAAGGTGGGTTTAGAGAAACGGAAACCGGAACTGGGCCGGGAAGATCAGCTGGGGGCGGGGTCAAAGGAGGAGCCTCCGAACACGTGTGCGTGTCAGTGGGAACAGAAGCTTTGGGTCTAGCTGCTGATCACTTAGGGCGTCTAAGTCTTAAGCACATATGCTTTAACTCTTGTATCTCAGCCTCAAGGTCGCATATCCTCAAGGCAGACCACGTGGTACATATCTTGTAAGACGCGATTATAGCTGTGAGAACCCATGGTGTAGCGAAAATTAAAGCGTCTCTGAGAGTGTGAATCTGTCCCAGGAGATAAGGAGATAATGTCTGGGACATCTCCTCATAAAACGAAAAAATTCCCATGGTGGAAGGAAACACGGGGCCACAGAGGCGGGTGGATGCCACTTACCTGTGTCTGGGCGGCTTTTAGGGACCTCAGGCCGGGCCACCCAGTGGGGCGTGGGTGCGGAACACGATGGGTGCCAGATGTTTTTGTTGTTGCCAGGTGTCGGGCTGCACAGCGGAGAAGAGAGAGAGAGGAGGTCTGGAACAAGTGGGGTACACAAATCTTTATTATAGGATGGGGGGTGGCTCAGGCCACGTGGAGTCAGCCGACAGTGGCTGTCCCCACTACCTCACCATGCAGAGAGAGAGAGAGCACGACCTGAAGGAGCCCAGCGAGAGAGAGCGAGAGAGGGAGCCAAGAGCCCGGGGGGGGGGGGGGGAGTGAGGGGGCTTTTATTGAGCAATAACCAGGGGTGATGTGTGGGGGCAGGATTGGTTGAAGAGGGCACTGCGGGGCGTGGTAAAACCTGGGGGCGGAGACTGCATCAGAATAATTCCTCCATCAAGTTCCAGGTAGGGATGCCAATAATCAGCTTCCCATTTTCCAATTTATATTTTTAAAAAAACATAGAAAGGGTTTCCTTAACACTGTGTTCCTACAGGTGTTCAGTGCAATTTTTACAGATAATTAGATTTAATAAAGTTTGCCTAAGCTAGTCAGTAACAGAAGAGGCAAAAATGAATGTTTCTGGAAATGTGGAGATAGAGGAAGCATGAAGTCAGGATGTTGGAAGAATTATCAATATTACTGTTGAAGTTAACATAGGATCATGAGAAATTGAAATAGAGCAAACTTGAGCTGGGTGCTACAGGTAGATAGAAACCTATCCTAGGAATCTACAGGTGGAGGAGGAAAGCAGACAGGTGAAGATTGTAAAAGTAGAATTTCTTTAAGTGCTGAAACTCTAAAGTCCACACAATTTTTCAGCCTCAGTAGTTCTATTACCCACACCTGGAGTTCTTTACACTTGCCATAAACTCAACTCTCGCTGTGTTTATCAGGTTCAATTTCACTTAGTTTTTTCTTAATCCTAGCCATAGCCACAATATGAACTACCTGAGGAACTTTTAAAGAATATAGGTGTCCAGCTCCATCCCAAACCAATCGACTCAAAACCTATGCACTTAGGGCTCACACGTTGGCATTGTAAAAGCTTCCCAGATGATTATAATGTGGATCTGGAGTGGAGAGCTGCTGGCTAGAGTAAGAAGTAAATTAAAAAGCGTGTATCAGAACAGTGTGTGCCTGTTCTCTTTATACCTCTACACCTAGCTTAGTGTTTGACTATTATTAGGAACTCATTTGCTGACTGAAAGAATGCATCAATGAATAAGGAATGCTGGACTGAATTAGCTCTAATCCCACATTTATAGTTTATCTTTAGGTTGCATTTGTGGCCTTGTCTTTTTCTGACCTCATCTGATTTCTTAAGAAACCTGTTTGAGAGTCCCAGTTGCGTGTTCTTCGACCTTACCAGATCTATCAAGAACTGTGTTGGGCCTTAAAGCTAGCCCCCCCCCCCCTGCCCCTCTGCTCTGCTCCATGCTCCATGCTCCATTGAAAGATCCCCACCATGTTATCCCCTCAAGGTATTGCTAATTCCTGCCAGTTAAAACCATGGCAACAGTTACTAAGGACATTTCCACCTTCCCAACATGCCTTTTGCTTCTCTCTACCCCCTTTCCTAGCCATCTCTGTTCCCGACTTGCCACTTCTGGCTTTTACCCTATAAGACCCACTTCTGTTCCTGGTTTCTCTCTCTCTTCCTCTCTTTTCTCTCCTGCGTCCTGACCTGGAGAAGAGCTGGTGTGCATAGTGGGAGGCGGCCATTGCAGTTTGGCGCCATGTTACCTAACCCCCTGTGCTCACACACGACTCTGGGGCTCCCACATCAATAAAGAATTGTATTACCATGCCGCCACGAGTTCCTGGTCTCCCGCCCGCAAAGCTATCTCAGAATTCTGGCGCCCGAATGCGGGGCCACTGGCTCCACACAAGCGGCAGACATATGAAGATGCCCCAGGTAAGTATACAGCCACTTGTCTCTCTGCAGCCTCATGTTTAATGAAGGAACTGTGGTTCCTTTTCTCCCTCTTCTTATTTTTCTGAGACCCCTCTGCCATGGACAACCTTCCTCCTTATGAAGAGCTTTCCCAAACCCTCTGCTCTTTTCTCATGAGACAGTTTCTCTGTCTCTGGGACATTGTGCTGTGGGCCACACCTTGGTTCCTTTTGACTGTGATCATAGAGCTTGGGAGTTGCGCGGAGATTTCCCCTGGGACTTCCTCAATTTCTGCTTTGTGTTTCTACTTCTTTTTTTTTTTTTTTACATGCATAACATTCCCCAGATTCCCATTTAACAATACAACCCCCACTATTTCATTCATCATTTTTCATGGATATGTATTCTTCCCACCCACCCACCCCAGAGTCTTTTACTTTGGTGTAATACTCCAATTCCATTTCAGGTTCGACTTGTGTTTTCTTTTCTAATCTTGTTTTTCAACTTCGGCCTGAGAGTGAGATCATCCCGTATTCATCTTTCTGTTTCTGACTTATTTCACTCACAGCTGTATCTTATAAAGGAATGCCACCAGTTGCTTCTATTCTCCCTGGTCTAAGCTTTTTTGGAGACTACTGTATTTCAAAGAACAAGTCATTATTAGAAATGTATTAATAATATGAGCCCACTGTTAAAATTCAATCTGATGAGCAATTTGAAAATCTTAAGTGCTTAGATTGAAGGAACATATATTCAGCCTATGGTCTGTTCATTAAAAAGTTTCAGACATTCAGTCCATTTTCCCCTTCTCATATTAATCAAATAGTAATCTGTGAGCAGACTCACTTTGTAACATTCAGACTGTCTCCTGAATCTCTGCTAAATATTAAAGAATTAGTTAAGAATTAAGAATTCTCCAGTATCACTTCTGCAGATGCTCACCACTGTCTTTTCCTTCCATTTTAAACTCTTGATTGCCTTGGAACTAATTGTTGTTTGAAGACACATAGAAAACACATAGGAAATAGCTATTTTGGGGGGTTGGGGAGTAGCGCAGTGTTTTAAGCACGTGGCACAAAGCTTAAGGACAGTGTGAGGATCCCAGTTTGAGCCCTTGGCTCCCCACCTGCAGAGGGGTCGCTTCACAAGTGGTGAAGCAGGTCTGCAAGTGTCTGTCTTTCTCTCCTCCTGTCTTCCCCCTTCTTTCTCGATTTCTCTCTGTCCTATCCAACAACAACAGCTATAACAACAATAACAGTAACAACAACAACAAGAAGGGGAACAAAAATGGGAAAAATGATATCCAGGAGCAGTGGATTCATAGTGCAGGCACTGAGCCCCAGCAATAACCCCTGGAGGCAAAAAAGAAAAAAGGAAAAAGAAAAGAAAAGAAAAGAAATAGCTATTTTATTCATAAGATCCACTGATTGTATTAGTAACATTATTTCCTTGTCCCCAATTTTCTTTACCTTGATTTTTTTTTTTTTGCCTCCAAGCTTATTGCTGGAGCCCGGTGCCTGCCCCATGAATCCACTGCTTCTGGAGGCCATTTTTTTTTCCTTTTGTTGCCATAGTTGTAGCCTTGTTGTGGTTATTATTATTGTTGTTGATGTCGTTCGTTGTTGGATAGGACAGAGAGAAATGGAGAGTGGAGGGGAAGACAGAGGGGGAGAGAAAGGCAGACACCTGGAGATCTGCTTCACCGCCTGTGAAGCGACTCCCCTGCAGGTAGGGAGCCGGGGGCTCAAACCGGGATCCTTACTCCAGTCCTTGCGCTTTTCGCCACCTGCACTTAACCCGCTACACTACCGCTTGACTTCCTTGATTTTTGTTTTTAAAAGAAGTATTTTGGGGGTCGGTGTCTTTCTGTAGGTGTCTTTCTCTCCACCTCTCTGTCTTCCCCTCCTCTCTCGATTTCTCTGTGTCCTGTCCAACAACAATGACATCAACAACAACAGTAATAACCACAAGGCTACAACAAGGGGAAAAAAATGGCCTCCAGGAGCAGTGGATTCATGGTGCAGGCACTGAGCCCCAGCAATAACCCTGGAGGCAAAGAAAAAAAAAGTCTTTTATCAGCTCCCATAATAATTAAAGATACTGTCTTTGTACTTTTAATAGTTTCTGTTTTGTATAGCTCACAGATTTATATCTGGTCATAATAGCATCCTCCCTGCTTTCTTTGTTTTTTTTTTTTTGCCTTGTATGTCTTTTTTCTCTCTTTATGTTTAGCCTTTTGCTATTAACTTCTGTGTCTATAAATATAGTGTAATTTGGGGCTAGGTGGTATCGCACCAGGTTAAGTGCATGATGTATAAATTCAGTATAGCCGATACTTACTGCTTTAACCTAATATGAGAGTCTTAATTTGTAATAGTAAAATTTAAACACCTTTTTCTATACTCTGATTATGTAAGGTTATATGGACTATAGGAAGATATTTAATTTAGTTAAATGTGGAATATACCATTTTCTTAAAACACCTACTTCCCTGAACTGAATGTTTTCATTTGCTTAATGTACATTTATGTTTTAACTAGCTCTGCTTGAATTTCTAAAATTTGAGGTGTATGTATTGTTTGATAATAAACAATAAAACTAACACATTCATTTAAAAATATAAACATGTGCTAACAGATTAGGCATCTTGAATTTCATTGATGCATTCCTAGATACTGTGTCTATGTGAATTGCTTCAAGGGAAATTGAAAAAAATCTGTGTATCCCTCTAAATTTGAGTAGTCAAGTAAAAAGATTAAGATACTCAAATAACCTACCCACAAAGACAAACTTAGATAACTTCACTAATTGTATGAAATATTTAGAGATGAATTAATGTCAATCCTTGATAAACTCTTTAAGAGAAAGATCTCACTTATGAATGTAATTTAAGAAACAAAGACAAGGGAGTCAGGTGGTAGTGCAGCGGGTTAAGAGCATGTGGCACGAAGCGCAAGGACAGGCCTAATGATCCTGGTTTGAGCCCCCGGCTCCCCACCTACAGGGAAGTCGCTTCACAAGCTGTGAAGCAGATCTGTAGGTGTCTATCTTTCTCTCCCCCCTCTGTCTTCCAGACCACTCCCCATTTCTCTCTGTCCTACCTAAGAATGACGACATCAGTAACAACAACAATAATAACTACAACAACAATAAAAAACAAGGACAACGAAAGGGAAAAATAAATAAATAAATATTAAAAAGAAACAAAGACAAAAAGAGAAAAGACCAAATAAAACTTGTGTTGGTTTTGGTGTAGTGTACCAAAGCAAAGAACTCTGAGGAAGGAGAAGGTGGTTGGAGCTAGGAAGCCTTTGGAGTTCTCTTGCATAATGGTGGAAAGGGATCCAAGTTGGGCATGAGAATATTTCGCAGATACCTGACACAGAGACAACTGTACTATAAACCATTATTGCCCTGCCCCCAATAAAGAAAAGAAGAGGGAATACTCCTCACCCCATAAAGTCAGTGTTTACCAAGACTAGTCAGATATCTCAAGAAAACTATAGATCTATATTGCTTCTGAACACATATATAAGATTCTCAACAACATACTGCTAGCCCAAGTAAAGCAATATGTAAAACATAAACAAGAGCCCACATATATTAGATTAGCCTAAATACTTAAAAAAAAAAAAGTAAGTTAAAATAATTTGCTACTATGGTTAAGCACATACATTCCCATGCACAAGGACCTGGGTTCAAGCCCTTGTTCCTGCCCTCCTACAACTGGGGAGCTTCGTGAGTGGTGAAGCTCCCTCTCTATCCCCCACTCCCTTATGAATGGTGTCTTACTCCCTCTCTATCCCCCACTCCCCTCTCAGATTTACTCTCTGTCTTATTAAAAAAGAAGAAATGGCAGCTGGGAGCAACAGATTCATTGTGCCATTGTGCAGGCATTAAGCCCCAGCAATAGCCCTGGTAGTAATAATAATAATAAAAGAAGAAAAGAGTAAAGGGCAAAAACTACACAACTGTCTAGGCAGACACAGAAAAAGTAATTAAAAAAAGTCTTAACAATCTTTCATAATGAATACAAAGCAGGAATAGAAGGAAGCTTCCTCAACCTTATATGAAAAACCCAAATCTATGTGTAATCCAAAGCTAACTTCAACTTAATGGCGAAAAATTGAATATAAGGATGTCCACTCTCATGTTTCATATCAACAGTTTACTGGAGTTTCTATTAGTAACTGATTATTCAAATGTTAAACATAGAGTTACTATATGACTCTTCTGGTCTATATCACTCCTAGGCATATAACCAAAAGAATTGAAAACAGATGTTCACATAAAAACTTAAACACAAATATTCATAGCAGATTTGTTCATAATAACTAAGAAGTCTTAAACACAAATGTCCACAGCAGATTTGTTCATAATAACTAAAAGATGGAAATAATCCAATACCCATCAACTACTAAGTAAATTAATAAAATGTGGTATATCCATTTAATGGAATATTATTTGGTCATAAAAGCAAATGTATTTCTACTGATGTATGCTACAATATGATACATCATTTTTTCAGGAAAAAAACTCAGTAATAAATTAGGACACATTACATGATTCCATTCATATGACAGGTCCAGAAAGATAGGCAGAAAGTAGTTTGCTGGTTGCGTAGCACTGAAGAATTGAGAGGGAAATGGAGAGTGACTATTAACACAAACAAGTATAGCAAAATAGATATTTTTCTCTTTTCCTCTCTTCCTCTCTTCATTGTTACAGTTGTTAAAAATAAGATTCATATAAACTGCAGGGCTTATAGATTATGAAAACTGTTTTTGTTTTGTTTTCCATCACTGTAGATTCATAGCTCCAGCTAAGTGAACTATCTTGCTGTCCCTGGAAACTTTATTGTCAGACAGAGGGTAGGAAAAGTTGTTTCCAAAGGAAAAAAAGATTATTTCAGGAAAAGCCACCTTACCTTAGTAGAATATAGGAGGGTATAATGCTGACCAGGAAACTTGAGATTGATTGATTTAGAATTTCACTTTTAGAAAAGACCGGAACTGCAATTAAGTTAGACATTGGGGGTTGGGGAGGGCAGCATAAATGACTCCTCTTGGGTCTGTTGTTTCTTTTCTAACGAGATTTACTGAAATAATTGGGAATTTGGGTTTCATATCCTCGGTAACACTTTATCTAACAAAAAAAGCTTTTTTAGGAGGTTATATTATACTGCAAAACCATAATACCAACAATTTATAGATTTCAAATTAAAATAACGTTTACAGGTTTTATGTATCACAAATATTTCCTAGATATTAAGTCCTCTCCTACGTTGAACTTCATCTTAAAAGAACAAAATGCTTGGAACAGGGATGGTGTACTTTCTGATTGTTTCCATACCATGTTAGGAGCACTTTAACGTCTTTTGGTAGTTATTGCCTGCTTTCCAGAGACTTTGTATTGATTTAACTTCCATGTGGATTTTATGGGGGTGTTTCCATCTCTCCATGTTCTCTTTCAATGCTAAGTTGTTTTAGTCTATTTAAAACCTGATAATGCACATCATATTGAAGCTTAGTATCCTATTAAAAGTTTAGTTTGCATTACTTTGTGCTTTAAAATATAATCACCAAACATTTGTATTGTCCTTTATGTACTGCTAGTTTGTTTCATTTACCTACCCCTTCCCTCCCTCCCTCCACTCTTTTCCTTCCTTCCTTTCTACCATAGCACAGTTTAGCTCTGGCTTATGGTAGAATTGAGGATTAAACCTGGTACCTTTGCTATTTCAAGCATGAATGGCTTTTTGCATAATCATTATGCTGTCCTCCTTAGTCCTTACCTGTTTTTCTGTTGGAAAATTTTCATTACCTTATAAGTTCTTTCTGTGTAATGAATATTAGATATTACAGATGTTACAACTAATTTGCACAGTGTATATTTTATTGTTTTATTATTATTATTATTTTGCCTCCAGGGTTATGGCTGGGGCTCAGTGCCTACACTACGAATCCACTGCTCCTGGAAGCCGTCTTTTTTCCATTGTTGTTGATGTTGCTGTTGCTGCTGTTGTTGGATAAGACAGAGAGAAGTCTAGAGAGAGGAAGACAGAGAGGGTTTGAGAAAGGTAAACACCTGCAGACCTGCTTGTGACATGACCCCCCACACACACACAGGTGGGAAGCCAGGGGCTGGAACCCAGATCCTTACATGTGTCCTTGTGCTTCTGGCCATGTGCGCTTAACCCGCTGTATTACCTCCTGGCCCCCACGCTGTTTATATTTTATGAGATTTATTTATGCTGTTTTCTGGTTGGCATCAGTTGACAGTTGTTGGAATTTAATTAGAAAGGTGGTTAAGAGCATGGATTCTGGCTTCAAATCTCAGGTCAACGTTTATATAATCTTGGGAAGTTTTTAAATCTCTTTTATGCTAATGTTGATATAAAACAACAGTGCTTTTTTATGGAACTGTTGAGGCATAAATGACTTTGAATAATTTAGCATATTGTCTACTATAATTAAATAAGCAGTCCTTTCTGTTGCTATGTGTGTGTGTGTAACATACGTGTTTAGCAGATGTAAAGAAAATACTGTCAAATTAATTGGAGTAAGATTTTATTTGTTACTATTTCTTCCCTTTAACCTTTTCTCCAAGTAAAACTTGCTGGAGACATTTTTACACAGTTGCGTTTACATCCTGCTTATCTGTGAGACTGGCAGTGGCCTCCTCCACCCCCTCTTCTGGTGTCATATATGTAATAAACAATTTCTGTTGTGTTTCAACAACTTGAGAATTGTTGAGTATGCTTTGTGTAAGCTTTCAGTTAAATAGGCTTTTCAAATAAAGACCAGTAAAGTAGAATGTTGTCCTCAGATACCCTGTATATTTTATTAAATCTGATTGTTCTACTTGTATAAAAGAAGCAGTTGTACAAGTAAAAGATGTAGCAAGTGAATAAAAAAGGTGATTTTTAGCTCTGATTATGTCACAAACACTTTGATTCTTATTTGATTAGCAACATGACCTCCCTCCTAAAATCTTAGATGAATGGGAATGTGAGCTTTCTAGGAGGAAGTCTTATGTTATTTCTTCTTTATGTAAGTTTTCTTTATCTGTCTGTTCTGTGATTGAGTAAAATATGTCCTCTGTATGGTCACCAGTGCAACCTTTGTACATATGCTACCCATTATACTCAGATCTCCTTCTTAAAATCCCACATGTACAAATGAATGCAAACTTTGTACCCTTTTACCTTTGAAAAATTGTAATGATCACCATATCTTTTTGATCATTAGATTGGCAAATGCTTCAATTCTCATAAAATTCCCTTTCTAAGCTGTTTTTAGTTTTCAAATGTTCAATCATACATGTCTTTTAGAAAGGCAAAACACACACACACATACACACACACACACACACACACACACCAGTTATTGATTGTAGTGTTATTCAGTAATTGATTGCTGCAGTCATTATCAGCTAAGTATTTAGAGTATAAATCTACATTAAGTATATACTAAATAAATAATAAATGTGATAAATATTTAGTGTGTATATATTTGAAATGAAGGATGTGATTTAATGAGATAGGAACAGGATGTTAACATATGAAAAAAGGATACTAGAGATGATCTAGTCCAGCATTTCACAAGTAATATGAGTTTAGAAAGGTAGCACATGTGACTTATTTAAGGTCTCGTGTAGAAGAGCCTAGGCAAGCCTTCAGAGCTCTGTCCATACCATTATTATACCCATATTTTCATTCAATTTCATGCCCTTTTTATTTTACTTAACTTGATTTTAACATTTACTTATCTACTACTTATTAAAGCTAAAATCTTTCTAGGTATTTCTGTCCAACACTTTGGCAGATTTCCTTGAAAAAGAGAGCTATTAGATTAGAAAGCAGGATTATTAGATAATACTACTGAAAAGAAAAAGGCTTCCTCTCACTTAAAAATCTTAAAATTAAAAAAAAGCCACCCCAGTATCTGCAGCATAATGTGTGTTTATCCATCATGAAGCCCAAATAGAGCAAAAAGTGATTATTTTGTCTTTACTTGTGCTCTTCATGCTGCCTGTTCTGGGCTTTGAAGTTGTTTTCGAGTAACCCAGTACCAATGACCATCTTCTCATTAAACCAGCTATCAAAAGTGCAGCTAGCTGTTAGATGATGTGTTGTGATGCATTACAGATAATACTAATTTTCTTCCTTCCCTTGTAAAGTATTCAATATTCTGTTTTGGGTAAATACACTTAGTAGTTTTCTATATATTACTTTGTCTCTAAATTACTAGGCTGTCCTTTTTCCCCTATTTAATCAAGGTATATTTATTCAGTTATCAAATCACCATTCATTTATTCATCTTACTAATGCCAATTCAAAACATGCTTTAGTGGGCTAGAGACACTGAGTATGTATGGCTGTAAAGATTTTGGTTCTTCCTTAAATGAATGAGTTTTTTAAAGATTACAAAGAGTGGACCAGGCAGTGGCACACCTGGTTAAATGCTCACATTACAGTGCTCAATGACCCAGGTTCAAGCCCCTTGGTTCCCACCTGCATCAGTGGTGAAGCAGGGATTTAGGTATCTCTCTTTCTACCCATCCCCTCTTGATTTCTCTCTTGTCTTTATCAAAAAAAAAAAAGATTACAAAGAGGAGGAGAGATAGAAAGAGACACCTGCACACACAGATAGGGAACCCAGGTGCTTGAGCATGATTTGTGTACTCTGCTGGTGCACCACTACCTAGCCCTAAGACTCTTGATCTTACGGAATGTATGTTGGAATGTGTTTATGTGACTGCCATTAAATAAGTAAATATACATGATGACATCTGATGAGAGATACAGAGGAAATTGCAGAGACAAAATGACAGGGAATCAGGTGCTGGTAGAGAGGCACTAATAGATAGAAATGTCTAGGAAAGCCTCACTGAGGGCATTCTATTTGATCTGAGACCTGAAGTTTAAAAATCCTAACAAAAAATGCCAGTACAATAATCTGTAATATAGCGATGAACTTGATATGTCAGGGAAGCTGAAAGAAGACCTATTGGAATATAATGAAGTGGTTCAAGCTGTGTTTCAAGGCAGATAGGAATGGATTATATAAGCTTTTTGTCCAACTTCAGTTATTTGTTGAGTGTGTTAGACCTGAAGTCTAAGTATGCAGGTATTGGTTGTCCTCATTCTACAACATAGCATTAGACTCCACTTCTTGTAGCTGTGGCCTGAAATCATTGCAGTAAGAGTAAAAGTGGTATGTACACATTTCTGTCTCCAGTTTTAGTGGTGGAATTTATTCATATGTGGAAACATTATGGAATCAATATGACAAGTCATATCATAATTCATAAATGAATTCAGGATGATGTGAACAGTGATTACACAGGAACTGGATTAAGCATAATCATAAAGACCTATAAGTAATACCCAGACTGAAACCCCTTACATTTGCACCTGGCTTTTGTCTTCATGTAAACAAGTAGTCTAAAACA
Organism: Erinaceus europaeus; assembly: GCF_950295315.1. Classification (NCBI taxonomy): domain Eukaryota; kingdom Metazoa; phylum Chordata; class Mammalia; order Eulipotyphla; family Erinaceidae; genus Erinaceus; species Erinaceus europaeus. The sequence continues at coordinate 99,334,148 of NC_080168.1, read as the reverse complement.
AAACTCCACATCTAGGTGAGCAGTTTAGCCCATGAACTAGCAGAAAATGAGCATAGAACTTACTGCAGAAACTAATGCAAGACATTTTACCACATTTTTCTGAGATGACAGTGATTTTTTTTAAATACAATCACCAAAGGATGTAAATGCTGATTTTAAGAATTTGAAAGCTTCAGAGTAATAATGAACTATACATTCTTCTTCCAGCTGCTGCTGTTCACAACACTTCTGACAGTTAAAATACATCATAAATTCTCTTGTCATTTTAACATAAACATTTACTATTTTAAGTGGACTATAGAATCAGACCAAAGTAGAAGGATACCGAATGATGTTTCAGAGGTGAAACTAAGCACTAGACAATTAGATATAAGTAATTTCCACCCTACCTCCTACTTACATTTGTACATTATACTATGGTTGTCTCTGGGAAAGATTAAACAGAAGACTTTCATTGCTTGTTCTGTTTTTACAACCCTTTACCAGAAGAAAATTTCATATTGATCAGGGAAGAATTTAAATTAAAGCAAAAAAGCTGCTTTAAAGAAAGGCTGTAGCCTTGTTGACATTCATTTTCTTCTGTACTTAGGCATTATGTAAAGTCAAGAATAACAGTGCTGTCTTTAGTATTTGTTGTTGTTGATCTCCCCAGAAATAAACTTGGCCTCCTTTCTTCTTACATGTATATCTGGCTCAGAGCTTTGCCTTCAACTCCTATGTTTATATTAAATTTGAAGACTAGAGACATTCAAAAGCACTTACATTTAAGTCCTGGATCTAGTCCTGGACTAACTTGGTCTATTTTTACTTAAAATCTTTTCTCAAAAAATTCCAGTAGTTAAAAATGTGTCATTCTATCAATACAGAATGTTATACCATATAAGACATTTTGGTGCCCTTGAAGTTAGTTTTACTCTGACAGGAAAAATTACTAATGAATATAAGTTTAAGTTTGTTCAGTTTCCTGTTTTGATTAAACTTTTCCTGCACAACATATAAATTCATCAAACTCCTTCCTTGGTGACAATACTTCACTAGATTACTTTAGTGAGTATTCAGGAGATTTTCATCGTATGAGTCACAAAATTCTTTTATTCCCCAAAGAATTTCCTGTGTGTGCCTGGAATTTCACGTCTTTGTAGTTTTAGTTGGACTCCTTGAAGCAGTTACTTTCCAAATGACTGTGTTCTTGAGGTTTGTATGTAATACCTGGGGAGTTGGGTCACAGATTGACTCCTGTTTTTCAAGAAAATTGAAAAAATTAATCCCTTTCACTGACTTAGCCCTAGTAATTTTATTCAGAATTTTTCTTGAACTTTTTAACCTCTTCCTCTCAAGACAGATGTATTTTCAGTCTGTATTGATGCAACTCTTAGTTTTAGTTGTCTGGTGCCCACTTAGGCCTGGTTTTGTCTAATTCTATGATTTGACGTTAGTGTGTTGATCTGATTGTTTGTCCCATCAGGTTTTCATTATTCACTTGGTGTAAAGGAAAAAGAGATAGAGTTACAAATATATTGGACCACTTAATAACTGATGAGAAAGATCTTTGGATATGCTTTCCTCTCTCTCTCTCTCTCCCTCTCCCTCTCCTTCTCTTTTTTCTCTCCTCCTCCCCAATCTCCCCCCAGCTCTTTTTGAAGAAGGTGAAAGTCAGGTTATAGTAGAAAATCAGAACCATTGTGTATTCTGGAAAGTCCAGGGAAGTGAAGATGATATTTTTTGACATATATATTTAAGAAATCCTTAGTGATTATTGTTAAAATACACTCTCCTTATGTCTTTGTGTGTTTTTAAGACAGTCATGAACTGTGTTCTGATAACAAATGGCAGCTGGAGTATACGCAAAGATTGGATCTAAGTATGGATATGTGATGTGGCAAGAAGCCTCTAATATGGGACAAATGGAATGCTAGTGGAATGTCAACACTAACAAATTATTTAGAAGTTCACTACTAGGAAAGTTTCCTGGACTTCAATATTTTTGGTGTCTATAAGGTCAAACATAGACTTTAATCCCAGAGGTTTAAATAGTAAATTTGTTTTATCCTACTTTCTTATTATTCAGCATAGGACTTAAAATTTTAAAACAGTAAAAATAAGGGATTCTATTCATAAATTAAAAAAAATTTAAAGGCTGGCTTTTAACTGGTTGATTTATATATTATTTATTTTTAGACGAAAAAGAAATTGATATGATAATTGCTTGCCTTTCATATACAGGCAGAAAATATAAATCCTTGGAATATAGTTCACTTTATCATTTTAAGTACTGTTTATACTAAGCTGAAATGTTAAAACTATGAGAAAAGTACCAGATTCTGACACAGGACAGTTTTGTGGTAAGAAAAGATGAATGTATTAACAAATAAATAAGACTAATAGTTTTACAATAAAACAAGAAAACAGAAATGGGCATATACAGCTATGGTAGCATACTTAAAACAGGGAATGTGTGTTTAGTGCTGACATTTAAAATCAGTGACCTTCTGAAACAGTTGTTTTTGTTTTTTTTTCTGACAGTCAGAGATAGATTTGTGTTTATCAGTGAAGCAGTGGTTGGAGCCTGTTGGTTTAATTGGTGTGAGCATGTTGTTGATGGTGCTAGGGCCACATTTTCAGTTTTTTTTTTTTTTTCTTCTTTTTTTTTTTCTTTTCCTCCTCCAGGGTTATTGCTGGGCTCGGTGCCTGCACCATGAATCCACCGCTCCTGGAGGCCATTTTTCCCCCCTTTTGTTGCCCTTGTTGTAGCTTCATTGTGGTTATTATTATTATTGCCCTTGTTGACGCAATTCGTTGTTGGATAGGACAGAGAGAAATGGAGAGAGGAGGGGAAGACAGAGAAGGGGAGAGAAAGATAGACACCTGCAGACAAGCTTCACCGTCTGTGAAGCGACTCCCCTGCAGGTGGGGAGCCGGGGGCTCGAACCGGGATCCTTACGCCGGTCCCTGTGCTTTGCGCCACATGCGCTTAACCCACTGTGCTACCGCCCGACCCCCACATTTTCAGTTTCTAATGAGTGTTGTCATGCAGTGACAAATGCCCCTCTTTCTCTCTCCCCTTCCCTCCCCCCCATATGTTTATATTTCCCTTAACTCATGATTGTGAGATTCTTTTTTTTTTTTTTAATATGAGAATGAGTCATCAAAAGTAGATTCTGAACCCATTAGGATCATGGAGATATATATATATATATATATATATATATATATATATATATATATATATATATATATATATATCACATATTGAAGGGGATACAGATAAATTTGAACCTTTATATATTGTTGGTGAGAATAAAATGGTACAACCAGTGTAGAAAACAGTATGGAAATTCCTAAAAAAAAAACAGCATAGTAACACCATTGCAAAATATATACAGACTCAAAAGAATTAAAAGCAGGAACTTGGGAACCAGTAAGATAGCTCACTTGGATAGTGTTTTTGCTTTGGCATGTGTATGGAACAGGTTTTAGCCCAACCCCCATTATACTGAAAGAAGTTTCAGAGCAGTGGTCTCTTTCCCCCTATCTCTCTGTCTCTCTATCAGAAAAATCAGCTTGCAGGGAGGGCTAAAGGCCCAATGCCAAAAAAAAAAAAAAAGGAATTAATGTCCAATAATGCTACACATGAATGAATCTTGAAAACATGACAAGTGAAATAAGTCATAAAAGGATCAATACTGTGTGGAGAAGTCTGTTGATAGTATTATGGGTATTCCCTTGTATGTGACTTTTTGTTTTTCTCTTGCAGCCTTTAGGATCCTTTCTTTATCCTTACTTCTTTTAATTGTAACTATGATGTGTCTTGGTGTCTTTGGGTCTGGGTTGATTCTATTTGGGACTCTCTGGGCCTCTTCAATTTTAATGTCCTTTCTATTGTTCAGGTCTGGGAAGTTTTCTTCTATAATTTCCTCTAGAATGTTTACTTCCCCTTCCTCTCTTCCTCTGGCAGGTCAATTATACGAATGTTATTTCTTTTGTGATCATTCCATATGTCTCTGTTGTTGTTTTCAGTGTCTCTCAATCTCTTTTTGAGCTCTTTTACATCTTTCTTAGTTTTCTCTAGCTCATCCTCTGTCTGGCTAATTCTGTTTTCTGCTTCTGTTAGTCTGCTTTCCCTTCCCTCAGCTTCTTTCTTCAGTTCAGCTATTTCAGCTTTCAGTTCTCTAATTACCTCGAGGTAGCTAGTATTTTCCTTGAGGGTCTCAAGGAAACTGTTGTTTCCCTAATTCTGCTAGCCCTTTCCTCCATAGTTGTCTTCATTTCTGTGATTATTAAGTTTACTATTGCTTGCATACTTTTCTTATCTATGGTTACTTCTGACTGATTTGTAGTTTCTTCTGGACTCTTGTCTTCATTCATTGTAGTAGCAGTTTTATTTGCTCTTGGTTTAACCATTTTTTTAAAGTTGATGTATTTTTTATTTTTATGTTCTGTTGTTCTTTAGTTGTTGTGTTTTGAGTACAAGCCATGCTATACTAAATACCTTTATAACAAATGCAATCACCAATCTCAGAAATTACAGTAGTAACTGAAGCAAGGATTGAAGCAGTTTAACCATAACCAGTTAGCCAAACAATGCCTCCAGTCCAAGAAAAAATAACAACCAAATCCAATGAAAAAGAAAGAGTCAGGAAAAAAGGGAAAGCAAGAATAGACAATTATGCAAATCTACTGTCCACTGTAAATTCTAGGGGTAGCAAGAGGAGAAAGGGAAGTAGAAAAGAGACACACACAAAGAGAGTCCACTCTGAGTCAGATTTCTTCCCCCAAAATAATTCATAAACGAGTTTCAGTGAATTCAGAAAGCCGAAGAAGGAGGAAGGAAGAAAGGAAGACAAGAACGAGGGAAAAAAAAGAAAAGAAAAACAAGAGCAGTGAAAGGAAAGAGTTCTTTTTTTTTTTTTTTTTAATTAGCTAGGAGGAGGGAGAAGGGGGAGAGTGGATAGAGGAGGTAGGTAGAGTGAAACAAGTTCCTCTCCCAATGGATAGGACATCCAGTCACCTAGCAATGGAAAATACACTAAGAGTTAATTTTGGTCAACCTGAAGGAGGGGGGGAAGGGGACACATGTATAAAACAGAACAAAATAAAACAGAACACAGAATAAAACAGAACAGAGTAAAAAAAAACCCTAACAGTCAGTCTGCAAGTTGGATGCTCCTGATGGCTCTCAGAAAGGAAAAGGGTTGGAATGACACCCCTGGTGAGCCAGGAATCTTATAAAGAAAAAGGCTCAGTGGGGAGCCTGCTAGTAGCAGCTGTCCAGCCCCTGCTTATGTCTGGTTATAGGGGAGGGGAGAGGGGTGCACTTGGAAATAATTAAAAAATTTCCTTTCTTTTTTCTCTTTTTTAACCCAAATTGTGCTATAGTCAACTCCTTGGTGTCACCCTTAGGACCCCTTATTCACCGTCCTGCTGAAGGCCAGGTATCCCTACCCTTTCCAGCAGTTGTTGTCAGAGCTCATGCCAGCAGCTGCTTCCAAATAGTCATCTTGGCTCCGCCCCCAGGTTGCTCAAAAGGATCAGTATTGTATGATAACAATTATATGATGTATCCGTATTTGTCAAATTCATAACAGAAAGTAGAATGGTGGTTTCTTGGGGTGGGAGTGGGGAGCAATTGGAGTGGAAAATTTTGACTTAATTACATACAGTTTAAGAAGATGAAAAATTTCCACCAGTGGGTGAGTCGTGGTTGTACAATAGTGTTTTTTTTTTTTTTTTGCTTCCAGGTTTATTGCTGGGGCTCAGTGCCTGCACTATGAATTCACTGCTCCTGGAGGCCGTTTTCCCATTTTGTTACCCTTGATGTTGTGCCTGTTGTAGTTGTTATTGTTATTGTCATAGCTGTTGTTGTTGTTGGATAGGACAGAGAGAAATGGAGAGAGGAGGGGAAGATAGAGAGGGGGAGAGAAAGACACCTGCAGACCTGCTTCACCGCTTGTGAAGCAACCCCCCTGCAGGTGGGGAGCTGGGGGCTTGAACCAGGATCCTTATGCTGGTATCGCCTTGCGCTTTGTGCCATGTGCGCTTAACCCGCTGCACTACCGCCCAGCTCCCAGTGTAAGTGTTCTTAATACCAGTGAACTGTGAATCTAAAATGATAAAAATGATAAAATTTGTTACGTTTATTTTACCATATAAGTATGTATGTATATATATATATAGTAAATATATATGTATATATATTAGATTCTTGAACAGTGCAGTGATTATTGTCACACAGTCAAAAAATTATAACTCTCGACTCTTCCAAAACATACTGCTAGTAGTCTTTTTTTTTAAAAAAGGAAGTCTTACAATAGGATAGTTAACTAACACATATTTTGCATTAACTGTTCATTAAGAGGAAGTAGATCATTATAAAGTCTCCATGTATATATTCAGTGGGCTGATGAAGAAGGAGAAGATGACCTTGTTCTCAGGGGCCTCAGAGATAGAAGCCATGGAGGAAGAAGACGCAAACACCCTACGTGTAATTATGAAAATACACTGTACACTGTAATCTCTGTCTGATATTTTTGCTTATCACATTCTTAAAAATGATTCTATATAATACCAGTCCTTCACCCACTATTTGTCTTTGCTTCAGGGCTTATATCAGAAAAGAGTTCAATGTTGTAAAATGAATCAAAATTAGCCTTAGTTAATTAAAACATTATCTAGTGTTAATTTGTTTTCTAATGCTGTTTCTCTTTTTTCTTCTTCTTTGTTGTCTTACGTAATGGTGAGAATTCACTCACCTCCAGTAAGTTATTTGTTCATTCCTTTGGTGTGGTGTCTATGAACATATAACTTGATTTGGACAGTTCACAACTGTGTTATTCGAAGTGTGTGTGTGTGTTTGTGTTTGTGTAAAATACTCTTGTGTATACCTCCTCTACTTCCAATACTGTTTTATAATGTTACTTACCTCTGACAACAAATGTTGATTTTTCCACACATCAGTCTATTCTGGTAAATATCCTATATCTCAGTTCTAGCACTATCTCCATGATGGTGTTCGATTCCACAGATTAAGGGCTCAGTCCCACAACACTGCCACTCTACATACCTGCTAAACCTAAATTATCAGATGTTTCAATGAACCTCTCCACAAATTCTAGTAACCTGTCAGAGATTCCCAGAACTCAGGAGAACAGCATATGTGTGGACTGAACTAGTAATTTGTTATAAGAGGATATATATAGCTCAGGAATAGTCAAATGGAAGTGATATATAAGCAAAGTATGTGGGAAGTAGTGGAGATATTCCATATTCTCTAGGAATGCCACACTCTCAGCACTTATTGTACTCACCAATTAGACAGTTCTTCAAACACTGTCCTTTTGGGTTTTTATGGAGATTGAACTCAGTCTCCTACCATTCTCTCCCTCTTAGAGATTGGAGATGGGATTGAAAGTTACAACTCTTTTCAGAATCATTTCCCCAGGCACTCAGAAATAAAGGTAAGTAGGTAGAGAAAACTTCAGGGAATTTATGGGTGCTAAGTATGATATTAATAAATTATTGGGATTTGAGATGGCAGAATTCAAGGTAATTGAACACAAATGAAGGAATAAGGTGAACGTGAGGTTTGGCTTACTGACACAAAAAATGAGAAGTAGGTTCTGATGCATCTTGGGTGAACAGAACAGTGAAGGTCATACAAGATCTATGAGAAATAAAGAGATTTTATTTCAGATTTTTACACTTGTAAATACATAATACATTAAAGATCTAAAAGACTCATTTAGATATTTAGAGATGCTTCAGTTAGAAAAAAAAATATCAAGAGAATTATTCTGAAATTTTGGGTAAATGCTCAACAAAAGAATGTAAATTTAAGTTCGACAATTTCAAATAATGCTATTATGTATTGAATAGACCTAATTCAGAACTACAGTTATATGAAACATTATTTCGCTTTTAGTCTAGATTATCACTGAGAAAAGAAATTCTTTAAATTTCACCATCCTGTATCCCTCTTGGTATTATTAAAGTCAGTCAAGCACAATAAATAACCTTTACTCAGCAAGCAACATTTTCAGGTCTGATTTTGCTAATAAATTCTAAGCAAACTCAAAACTCCTTATGAGCCATCCTAATGGATGCCTTACTGAACGGAAGAGCTTTGGGAAGCAAAATAAAATAATCATCTAAAGTTGAGTGCTTTGGGATCAAAGTTACTAGGTCAACACTAAGTTTAAAACCATTTTGAGAGACATCTTTTAATGGCACTTGGAAATTATGGTGAAAGGTCAGGCCATTACATGTGATGTTGCTCAGATCTGTTAATACTAAAGGTCTATAACTGCCTAATGTGTAATATATATATATATATATATATATATATATATATATATATATATATATATGTAAAACACTGACTGTAATTTAAAGTAGCAAGAGACTGCTCAGACAAGGAAAATAAAGTCTCCTTCCCTAAGAATTTTGGTTGAAATGGCTTGAATATAGAAATTTTATTGGCCTTGGGAATGAAAAAATACTATTAGTAGCTATCACCACAAAAAGCAGGGGTGAAGCCTTGCATGTTCAATTCCTGCTTAGGAGTTTCTGAGCTGTTTAGAAATCGTAAGAAAACTGTGGGTGAAATCCATACTGATTAGAGGTATTGTGTGTTTAGAGATACTTTAAAATGTTATGCAGGCCTCAGAGGAAGCCTGTTGCATTACAGCTACATTATTAATCTCCAAAAAGAATAGATGCCAGATGTTCACACTGCCCAAAGGACACTTCAGTATTCCTGACAGTCTTTAGTCATATTGCCCTATAACAGATTCAAAGCCTGAAATGATTGTGAATGATAAGGCTATGTGGTTTCTACAAATGGGATTTTTTGTTAATGAATTTGAAGAAATGCACTATTCTTAATAGACAGGAGAAAGCATTTTATTGAATTTGATACTTAAAAAATTGTCATGAACAAAATAGGAGAAACTCCTCGTCTGTTTTCATCATTATTAAACTGACTGACTGATAGAATAGCCAAATTCAGTGGTTCTCTTCTGTTGTTAAGTAGTGAAATATATATGCTGTTTTCTTAATTAGATCAACAAATATTTTTCTGAACTAGGTTTTGAGGATATAGTGTCAGCAAAATAATCATGGTCTTATGGAGCTTATAATTTAAAAATGGCCATATAAATAAGTACTTACTCACCATTACTCTAGATTATGCTGCTAGTGTCTGTCTTCCAACCTGAAGCAGTGTTCTATTAGCTATCTCCGTTCAGGTTCTCTTGTCCTCCAATTTCTCAACATGTCTGTCATTTCCCCTCAGACTCTTACTGCACTGGTCACTTTTTAAATGCCTGTGTGGTTCTTCATTCCTGTTATATCCACCTCCTGTATCTGTTCATCCAGAACCTATGTCGCCTTCTGTAACCTGATGACTTTCACATCTTGTGTCCTGAGCCTAGACTTTATTTCTGATTCCACATGTCCCCTCTACTTCCTAGATTGTTCCACTCTCAGTGGACTTTATTATTTTCTCTGGAATAAAGTATAGCATGATCCAGCTAGCCATATAAGCTGGAAACTTAGTAATAATTCAACCCAGTCTTTCTTTTTTCTCTGACCCCTTTCTTCCTTGCACCCCAATGCACACCAGGTACCACAGTCACCAAAATCAGTGGAGTCTATTGTTTATCTCTTTATTCTCTCTCTTGTTCCCCAAACCCACTGTAAATGCAGTCATTTAAAGCTTTATTAATTCGATGCCAGTGGATAGTATTACACATAAATACCTGTTTTCACCCCCCTCTTACCTTTCAGCCACTTTCAGTCATCTCCTAAAACAGAAATCTGATCATATTACTTGTTTGCTTAAAGCCTTGGCAGCCCCCCCACCCCCTCCCTATCAGCAGATTGTACAAAGTGCCCTGGGCTCTAGTATCACTCCCATTTAGAACTCGTAGGTTACTTGAGAGCAAGATGAAAAAGCAAAGTAACTAGTAACCAAAATAAAGATAATGCTTGCCTGTTAGCACACTGCATTTAAATTTGGTTATCATGTCTTATCTTCATGAATGTTTAGTGTCTATAGATCTATTCGAACTATTTAATATATTCTAGACTGCTTTTTAAGATAAGTATTTGTAACATTTTCAATTTGAGATACTACTTAATAAAGCTGAATGAAGCATGGGAGGATGTCTGTCAAATCCAGTGGTTTTCTTTTTTCTTTTTCTTTTCTTTTACTTTTTTTTTTTTTTTTTTTTTTACATAAGTACTGTTAAACCATTTTCTTGAATGGAATAATTTGCCTCTTGAGATTGTTGCTTCTTTCCAATAATGGAATTATGCCATCAGAATATTTGGGGATACATATATTTGCAGTGGGAGGAGGGCAGAAATGCAATACATTCTCAAACTGTGTCAAACAATCAACATGACATTGAAAAGTAGTGTAAGAAATTTGTTTCCATAGAACCATTCAGGTGGGGAAAACTATACTGATCTATAGATTCTAATTTAGAGGTCATTGCTATTATCATAGAGTAAATGTTAATCTCACACAGTTAGCTTATAATGATCTTTTTAAAAGGTATTTATTTATTCCTTTTTGTTGCCCTTGTTGTTTTATTGTTGTAGTTATTATTGTTGTTGTTATTGATGTCGTCATTGGTGGATAGGACAGAGAGAAATGGAGAGAGGAGGGGAAGACAGAAAGGGGGAGAGAAAGATAGACATCTGCAGACCTACTTCACTGCTTATAAAGCGACTCCCCTGCAGGTTGGGGGCCGGGGACTCGAACCGGGATCCTTCAGGCCACGTGTGCTTAACCTGCTACACTACTGCCCTACCCCCAGCTTATAATGATCTTTTACCCCAATTCAAATATGCTATATCTTACATTGATTTTGGTATTCTTATCAGTAAGGTAAAGAATAATCTGTGAAAATTTGAGTGCAGGCAAGAAAAGGTCATATTTTCTAAATACTAAACATATTTAAGTGGTTCAATTTTGATTATAACCGGTTACTAGATTCCACAACTATTCAAAGATTTTTGAAAGGAAAGAGGAAAAGGTAAATCTGATAACATTTTTCTCAGGTGGTAATTTGAATAAACTATTTAGAATTTGTCAGCAGAACACTACTTGAGGAGAGGTATGTCATTTCTCAATTGTGGATCCAAGTAGACTCATGGCAGCTTTATTAAGATACATTATGTGGGGCCAGGTGGTGGCGCACCTGGTCGAGCTCACGCGTTACAATGCACAAGGACCTGGGTTCGAGTCCCCGGCCCCCACCTGCAGGGGAAAGCTTCACAAATGGTGAAGCAGGGCTGCAGGTGTCTCTCTGCCTCTCTCCCTCTCTATCACCCCTTTCCCTCTCAACTTCTGTCTGTCTCTATACAACTAAATAAAAAAAAAGATTAAAAAAAGATACATTATGAATGAGAAGAAATCATTCTTTTTACAGAAACAACAACAGCAGAAAAAACAACATTTTGGTGTAGATGGTAGCAAACAGTAAAGATCTATAATCAACAAATTATAGATGCAAATGAACATATCCTGGAACTTCACATTTTAACAGCACTATTTTGTCTCCAAATTAGTTGTCATGGTAAATTAGATAAAATAGAACTGTTATACTCCAACTTGTCTGTTTTATTTATTTATTTATTTATTTTAACATTTTACTTGTTTTATCTTTTTTATCCCCTTTATTGGGGGATTAGTGTTTTAAATTCAACACTTGTCTGTTTTAGTTAGGATGCCCATATTTATTTCTTATCTGGAATCGATAATTCTTTGAGAAAAGAATTTACTTACTTAATATTGGGTATTCTTGATTATAACAAGCTAACATCTAAAAAGTATAGTTGGTATTGTTGAAAAGAAAATGATAATAGGTCCAAACACAACCTTACTGAGTAGAAACAAAGGGATGTATTTAGGATGGGGTAAGCCAACTGTTTATACAGGTTTTCACATGACTTTTCTTTCAAAAAGTGCATGGAATGCCTCCAAAACAAATAATTTTTTTGTGTGTTAGATGAGAAGAGCAAAAGGGAAATTCTAGAGAAAGGAGGATGGATGATCTTTCTTTAATGTCAAAACTGACATAAACACCCCCCCACCCTTTTGCTCAAGATAATTTTCTCAAC